>NC_139145.1:114488052-114885552 GCF_964270905.1 Leucopleurus acutus | reverse complement strand
CTAGGGCTTAGCGAGAGGGAGATGCTGGGCCAGGAGTCAGAGGCCTGAGTTCCAGGCCCTATTCTGCTACTTCATGGCTGGGAGACTTACAAAGGGAAGGCGTGGTGAATTTCACTTTTCAAAATCTGTAAAATAGATAAGCTAATGCTTATTATTCGAGTATGCTTTGAGGATTAATTCTTTTAATTATGTGAAACATGATACAAACCTCATAGCATTATGTAAGGCATCATTATTATTAACAGAATTTGGTTGAAATTCTAGCATCCAGGATCACAAACACGCTATCCTGTGTCATTCAATGTCAAATGTTATGTACTGCTCACCTTTAGCTTAATTGCAATGATTCTCGAACGTTAGAGTGCACGGCAACCTCACGAAGAGTGTGTTAAAAATGCAGATATACCTCTTAATGGGTGAGGGGTTTTACTTTGGAGTGATGGGAATGTCTTGGAACTAGATAGGGTGGTGGTTGCACCACACGATGAATGTACTGAATGCCACTTTCACTTAAAAGTGGCTAATTTCATGTTATGTGAATCTGAATAAATTATTTTTCAAATGCAGAGTCCTTGGCTCCTCCCTCATAGATTCTGATTCAGGAAGTTTTGTGTGGAGCCCCAAAATCTTCATCTTAAAAAAATTCTGGGGCTTCCCTGGTGGCACAGTGGTTAAGAATCCGCCTGCCGATGCAGGGGACACGGGATCGAGCCCTGGTCCAGGAAGATCCCACATGCCACGGAGCAACTAAGCCCGTGCACCACAACTACTGAGCCCACGAGCCACAACTACTGAGCCCACGAGCCACAACTACTGAAGCCCGCGCACCTAGAGCCCGTGCTCCACAACAAGAGAAGCCACCACAATGAGAAGTCCGTGCACCACAATGAAGAGTAGCCCCCGCTTGCCACAACTAGAGAAAGCCTGTGTGCAGCAATGAAGACCCAAAGCAGCCAAAAATAACTAAATAAAATAAATACATTAAAAAAAAAATCTGCCCCACTCTAGAATTGCCCCAAGCAATTCTGATGCAGGTGGTCCAATGACCAGGCTTTAGAAACCTGAAGAGAACACCTCCTGGGAAGTAAGGAATTTTATACTTTTGTCAGAGGAAGACTGCTAGAGTTGGGCATCAATTAACTCTATAAGTTGTGTGAAGAGAACACTTAGAATTGAGTTGGGGAAAAAGCGATGTTCAGTGCTCAAACATCAATAGCTTTCAACATATTTCACAATCTTTCTTAAACAGCTTCTTGTGAAAGTAGACAGAGGAGCAAGCCCAGGGCCTACTTTCGGTCATGCCAAGCACAGATGCTGCTTTGGAAAACAGCATTTCCCAACAGGCAGATTCAGGCCTGATTCATTTCTGAAAATAAAATTCATGCTAACACTAGAAAGGGCCCTCTTGCTTTTGTCTAGTTGCACAGTTCTACAGGGTTGTGAGCCCTTGGCCAAGATTAGGCAAACGCCACTTATTTAGAAAACAGCCATCTCTGGTCACCACCTCACACGGGCTGGAGGCAGTGTGATCTAATTGTCTGCATCCTGGACCAATCTGAGCTCGGATATCCACTACCTAGGGGTGTGCTCCTGATGGAGCTATCTACCTTTTCACTGCTGATCTGCCTTGCAGAAATGCAGGGAGCCCAAACAGTAAATCTGCTAAGAAGTATCATTTTAA
The DNA here is from genome assembly GCF_964270905.1 of Leucopleurus acutus. Taxonomy (NCBI): domain Eukaryota; kingdom Metazoa; phylum Chordata; class Mammalia; order Artiodactyla; family Delphinidae; genus Leucopleurus; species Leucopleurus acutus. Next base: position 114,883,871 of record NC_139145.1, on the reverse strand, counting down.
CAGAAAGCAGCACCATCAGGGGCTGGCCTGGTAGGTAACTTAAAGCCTCTCACAGTCCTGGGGTGCTGGGGCATTCTCCCAGTCCAGCAAGGATGGGCGTTGGCTCTCTCCACATTAGCTGTTCATGTGTGAAGCAGCAACTAGTTATGTCCTACATCCTGTGGGAGTCTAGGACAGCAGTAGAGTTGGTTTCCTTTTTCTTTCTTTCTTTCTTTTTTAAATAGAGTCCTTCCCTCAAAAACTTAAAGATAGAATTACCATATGATCCAGCAACTCCACCTCTGGGCGTATATACAAAAGAACTGAAAACTGAGTCTCAAAGAGATATTTGCACGCTCCTGTCCATAGCAGTGTTATTCAGAATAGTCAAGAAGTTCTACACAGATGTCCACCAGCTAATGAAGGGAATACCAAAATGTGGTGTGTACATACAATGGAATATCAGCCTTAAAAGGAAGGAAGTACTGACACATGCTACAACATGGTTGACCCTTGAGGACGTTACACTAACTGAAATGAGCCAGTCACAAAAAGGCAAATACTATATGATTCCACTTACATGAGGTACCCAGAGTAGTCAAATTCCTCCTGGGAGGAGGAAGGAATGGAGAATTGTTATTCAATGAATATGGAGTTCCAGTTTTGCAAGATAAAAAATTCTGGGGTTGGGGGGGCTTCCCTGGTGGCACAGTGGTTAAGAATCTGCCTGCCAATGCAGGGGACACGGGCTCGAGCTCTGGTCCAGAAAGATACCACATGCTGCAGAGCAACCAAGCCCGTGCACCACAACTACTGAGCCTGTGCTCTACAGCCGGTAAGCCACAACTACTGAGCCCGCGTGCCACAACTACTGAAGCCCGCGCACAGTAGAGCCCATGCTCCGCAGCAAGAGAAGCCACCGCAACGAAGAGTACCCCCGCTCGCTGCAACTAGAGAAAGCCTGCACTCAGCAACGAAAACCCAACGCAGCCAAAAAGAAATAAATAAATTTATTTAAAAAAAAAAAGTTCTGGGGATTGGTTGCACAACAATGTGAATATACCTAACACTACTGAAATGAACATTTAAAAATGGTTAGATGGTAAATTTGTGTTATGTGTATTTCACCACAATAAAAATAAAAAAATTCTCCCTTCCTTCCCTCCTTCCTCCTATCTTTTCTTTTTGCTTTCTTTCTTTTTTTTTTTTTTTTTTGGTACGCGGGCCTCTCACTGTTGTGGCCTCTCCCGTTGCGGAGCACTGGCTCCGGACGCGCAGGCCCAGCGGCCATGGCTCACGGGCCCAACCGCTCCGCGGCATGTGGGATCTTCCTGGACCGGGGCGCGAACCCGTGTCCCCTGCATTGGCAGGTGGACTCTCAACCACTGTGCCACCAGGGAAGCCCTTTTTTTTTTTCTTTCTTACCAAGTAAAATATGAATACAATCTCATGGGCAAAGGGTTCCAGAAATATGGAAGTGATAATCCATCTTTATTCCCCTCCCTAGGCACAACTAGTCTGCCATTTGATGTACATTTTCCCAGCCCTTTAGCGGCACATTTTTATACACACTCATTTATGTACGCATACACACACGTATAGGCATACATTTATATATATATATATATATATATATATATTCACACTTTAAATGGAACTCGATTTTTCCCATTGCTCTAGTCCTGGCTTTTTTTGCTTGAAGAACACTTTTACGGTTGGTTCTACTCTACAGGATTTCTTCAGGACGCAAGAGGTCTCCTTAGCCTGCCTCTGCTGATGCCACCAAGGCTGCACACTCCAGAGCTGAGTGCACCAGTAGTTTCTGAAGGTGCCTACTGGCTCCACGTAGCAGAGGCAACACAGGGGCTGCCACCACCAGACCTCTCCTGGCTGAGCTGAAACTTCGGAGCCCATGCACCCACCAGCATGGCACCATCACTGCCAGAGCCAGGTAGCTGGCAGCAGAAGGGTTTTCTGTGGCAAGCTACTCATTTCCATCAGTGCAGTGGGCTCCAGCACAAAACCTTGTCAACTACTGCATGGGGTGGTGGAGACGTAGGGAAACAGTAATCAGAGAAAGGAGCAACTAACTGGAGGCAAAGGGCTTTACCACCTTTATAAAATATGAACAACTGTATTGATCTGAGAAAAAACTCTCACCCTTTTAGCCTTTTCCAAATTGAGATGATAGCACTGTTGTGCATTAAAAGATGTTATCAGTCGCAAAGAGCAAGTATGGTCTTATACCAACTAATATCTGCTAAAATGTACCTGACTGCATTGGAAATGTTGCAGCAGATTGGTATAGCTGGGAATAATGAACCACTGCACCCCACTGAAATGTAATTACACAGCCCTCTTGCTCTTAAACCTATAAGGTGAAAGAAAGATGAATAGTGAAAGTAAAAACCGCTGACCCTTCAAACTTTAATTTACGTTTTGCATTCACTCGCCCTTCTGATAGGTTTTAGAAAGGTCATAATTTAGGGTATTTTGCAGTTGATAAATGATCTGTGTGTTTGTGTTCACACGCACCGATTGATTTGTTATAGCCAAAATATTGTTTCTGTAACAACCCAAGGGCCCTTAACTAGACAAACAGCGAACTGGAATCCGAGGGGAGGCAGAGAGAAACCTGGGCCTGCCCGGAAGGGGCTGGCCTTTGCCCAGAGACTCGGGGATGATGGAGTGGGTAGGCGCCAGTGAGGATACAAGGGCGAAGCTGTGGGAGGAGGAGGTGGCGGCCAGAGCAGACAGAGCCTTGGTTCTCGGCAGGCCCTGGTCGTGGTCTCTTCAAACCCTCTCTGCCTGGCGTGGGTGGCTTCCACCGCAGCCCGACCAAGTCTTGTCAAGACTTTCAAGTTGAGCTCCCTTTGGTGCAGAGTAAGCCAGCAGGGTTGTGAGAGCAATTTTCCCGCCTTTCCAGCCTTGGAAGAGGCTCCTGTTTCCGGGCCCAGTTGATGCATTATGCATCAGGGCTGCCTGCAACTGACAGCCCCTCAGCCAATGTCGACTTGAAAAGCAATGGTGCTAATCAAAGCCGACACATTTGAATGTCCAGACACACACACAGAGAAATTTACTAATCAAAAAGTGTATTTCCTAGGGCTGTCTCCAGAGAAATCCACGGGAAGAAATTGGAATAATTTATTAGCTTACAAGTTTTCGTTGACAGTTAGCCCAAAGCTATTTATCTCTGTAATAGAGAACGTCTCCAATGTGGCAAAATTGACCAAATCAAACAGCTTTGATCAGAAAATGAATCTGGCAAGGCTGCCTGTCGGAGGGTCCCAGGAGAAAGGGGGGAAACAAACAAAAAGATTTAACAAGTGGTCAATAGGAGAAAGAGAAAGGGATCTGGGAGAAGAAAAGAGCGAGGGAGAAAGAGGCAGAGAGAGAATTTTGCAAAGCCACAGCCCCGGCTCTGGAATGAATTGTTGAAGAAATAAATGATGTTTCACATCATACCATTTAACATGGTGCTTGTGCATTATCTGAGCCCTGCAGCCCAAACTGAGATGTGTTCTTTATGGTAACAAGATGATGACAAACTACAGAGGGAAGAGGTCTGCTGCTGGTCATGGCAGTGGGGAAATAAGCACAGGAAAACCCAGGGGCTCTCCTGGCCCCAGGATGAGCATTAGCCCATTCCTTCTAGAAGGGAACAGTGATGCTGACTTTACCCAGTGTGCCTCAGGAAGCACAAAGTGCTTGCCCATCAAGTACCAAGCTGGCCGAAAGATACTGTAACCATGTGTGAGTCCAGAGGTAGGGCCCACCCGAGGCCCCTCTCTTCTTCCTCCTCTCATGGGCAGTGCCAGGGAGATCATAGTGGGAGAGACCCATGTGGTGGGAGAGTGCATCGCTGCTTTCTATCTTAATCTCTTCTTCCAAAAGGCATACACATTGCAATAAAGGGAGAGCACCAAATACAGCTTTCAAGCCCCGTGGTACATGGATAAACAAGATAGCAACTATGAACTAGGGGAAAACCCTCGAAGCATCCTAGCCTTACTTTACATATTAAAGTGGGTCTCTCTATCATAAAGCGTGACCAACTACCACCCTTCAATCCCAGATTTGCCCAGATATCTTCTGTTATGAGCAACACTCCACTGCTAACACCCAAATGCATTCACTGGCAAGGGGGTTGCTGTACTCAACAGGCACGTGATTTGGAGGACGCTCCAGCAGCCAATATATTTGTCCCCAAAATGAGTGCTGAAAAACCATAATCCACATCACCACTCACTTTATGCTACAGAAAAGATTTGTGTAAGCTTTTTGTGTTGATATGCATTAGAAAATCATGGTGAAAGGTTGGCAATAGTATTTGTCAATAAAGAAAAATGCTAAACTATGGAGAAATGCTTTCATACCAGGACCTCTGGGTTAGACTTGTTTCATGAGGACAGTGTATGATGAAGGCTTGAGAGCGTCAGGCAGACATGAAAGGGAGCACCAGCTCTGAAGTCTAAGAACCCAGCTGGGACACTGTCTGTGACCTCCATTCCAGCACACACTTTCTTTCTGTGTGTGAATCGTACGCGTTGCCCTGGATTATTACTACCTGCATAGCAGGGTCTGTTGTGGGAATCAAAAGAGACAATTACCAGAAAGCACTTTGTAAAAGAATTCAAATCTTACACGGATTGCTACTGTTTTGTCGTGGGGGAAGGAGGGGACGATCAGTCATTTGCTTGATCAACCAAGTCCAACTTAATTGAGGAAGATCCATGTCAGAAAACCAAGACACATGCTCTGAGAGTTGGCCTTCCAGATGTGATCCTGGGTGTTTTCCTTGGTAACAGGGCATCATATCTTTTTTCTCTTCTTTCAGAGAATTGAGTTAGAGCCTCATAAGGAGGCACTGGCCAAATACCCAATGCTTCTAGGGACTGTCTCCTTTGGGCTACACACCCTTGCTCAGACATTTGGGGGAAAGATAGAGTTGGCTTGAAATCCTTTCAGGCTCCCAATTCAGGTTTAAGTCCCCATGTCTGATCCATATGTCTGTGTATTCTTGGAGCTATAACCCCTGGCTAATTGAGTGCTAAAGGTGGATCAGCAATTTTGCTTGATCAACCAAGTCCAACTTAATCTGCTCCGTAAAAGGACTTAGTGGACAGTATCTGAAAGTGAAACCATTCAAGCCAGACAATCAACTTGGTTTTGTTGATATTTTAGAGGGGCGCAGGGGAAATAACATTTCGGCCGGTCCTAGGTTTGTTTCTATGATGGCAAATAAGGCAGTTTAGCTTTATTTGATTAAAATCTGCAGCCTGTATTGTGCAGGATAATGGGTTAGCTTGGGTGTTCGGATCAGGTCCTCCTGTGAATGTATCAAGACTGTCCTTTGTTGGGGCTTCCCTGGTGGCGCAGTGGTTAAGAATCTGCCTGCCAACACAGGGGACACAGGTTCAAGCCCTGGTCTGGGAAGATCCCACATGCCGCGGAGCAACTAAGCCCGTGTGCCACAACTGCTGAGCCTGTGTTCTAGAGCCCACGAGTCACAACTACTGAGCCCACGTGCTGCAACTACTGAAGCCTGCGTGTCTAGAGCCCGCGCTCCACAACAAGAGAAGCCACCACAATGAGAAGCCCGCGCACTGCAAGGAAGAGTAGCCCCCGCTCGCTGCAACAAGAGAAAGCCCGTACGCAGCAACAAAGACCCAATGCAGCCAAAATAAATAAAAATAAATTTATAAAAAAGGAAACATTGTTCCTTGTTTACAAGAATTGCATTTTAATACCAATCCTGATGTTATGACAGCCACACTGCACAGATTTGCCAGCAGCTTCCCTTGGAGTTGCTCTCAGAAGCCATCACGCCTCTGATCCATGTTTTATGCTCTGCCTGGAAGCAGGGCCAGCACACTACCTTCTGCTGTATCCACAAGCCCCTTTGCCCTAGTCTTTCAGTACTCCCACATCTTGCCTGGTTGGGACCTCTGCATTACTGGTGTATGCCCTTCTCTCTGACAACACAGAGCAGCAAAGAGGTTCTGTTCAATGGTGTTGCTGTGTAGTGTGATGGGAATGTGACAGGAAGCTGCTACCAAGAATCAGCTCCAAAGTGGGTTAAAAAGGCTCAAGCTTTTTTATAGTCAGATTTCTGCCTCCTCTACCTTGAAATGTTTTAACACGTGTAAAAGCCGCTGGCTCTTCCAATTAGGAGATCACTGAAATGTTTCCTGGTATGAATTAAAAATTTTCTCTCTTGGGTAACTGATAAAGTGTCTAATATTGGAGGCCCAGATGAAGGCTCCAAGAATTTATCAGAAAAAGACTTCGGTCTTCTCAAGGTGTTCTTGAAATCCTGACCATGTAATTCTGTCAAATCTTAACCTAAGAGGGAAACAAAGAGCCTTAGGAACCGAACGCTCAAATCGACGATGCAGGAACTTCCATCTTGAATCCAGAGGTTCTGGAAATGCTGTTTTTCTTGAAACCTTCCCTAATGCTATCTGATATTTAGCAAACAGACTTAGAGGAAAGACAGAGGTTGAGAAGGTGAGGAAGGTTTAAGTGGAAGTGAGCCAGACAACGATTTGGGGAGCTGTTGTCCTTAAAAAACACTGATTTTTTTCACAAACAATTTTCCCCATAAATCCATCTAACTATAGAATTAGGTTATAATTGGAATTTGTGAAAATTTCCTCTGCTTAAAATTGAAATGGAACCTATAAATGCTACTCTCAGGGTCCTGATCTCCCACAAACCTTGCCTTTTCTTTTTTTTTTTTGTAGAGCATAATGAATTTTATATATATTCATTCCATCAAGACTTCAACTAGATTCCAGGTGTTCAAATTTCTTTTGACCTTAAAAATTCTACTTCAAAGCCATTAAATTAACTGAAATGTTTAAATGGCCCCAATTAGCTTTAATTATATAACTATATAGTCAGTAAGAAATGAACCTATATAGGTAAGAACCTAATGGAAAGTAAGAAAATACCCATTCTAAAGCTTGGCATGAATTAGTACTCAGACATCACAGGAAAACTTAATTCTCCCTTTTAAATGAGGTTAATAGGTTCCTAAACACATCCTAAACACGATGGGAATATTTCCCGTAAATACTGACTATATTTCAGGGGGTCACCATAAACAAAGAGCTGGCCACAGACCCCTCTCTGGATCAGGGAATTCTTTCTAGAGAATTCAGTTTTATAGTTCAATTCATTAATAACCATGTTCTGAACAGAAGAAGTCTAACCCCAACCTTGCTCCTGAGACTTCAAATGAAGCACACTTTAAAAGCCCGGTTCACAAAGAGAATCTTCCAGACACTTCTGTTCTAACCAGAAAAAAACTTTTTTAATGTACTAGTTCTGCTCAATCATTGCCCCCCTCCACCCTCAATTTCATCACCTTATTTTTATTATAACAGTTGTGTGTGTGCAGAGGGAAAGGAGAACATGAAGAAAGGCTGCTCTAAAACCTCTGTGCATCTATTAAGAGGTCCCGGGTTTTAAAGAACCCTAAATGTACAGGCTCTCAGGCCCCATGAGATTCTGTACAACATAGTTCCTTTAAAGAAGTCAGAAGGGTTGAGAAAAGGCTGGACAGGAGTTTTAGGGTTTTTCTTTGTGTTTGTTTCTTTTTGTCAGTGGAGAGGACTCTACATGTGGAATCAACCAACAAACATTTTTTTTCCAAGAAACATTTTCAAGCTGTCCTATGATCTACCTCAGACAACTGATGCTCACATTAATCCTACCAGGCTGAAAATGCCATCCCTACTTTCCAGATAAAGGAGCTGGAGGTCAGGAGGATTCAGTGTTGGACCTGGATTATACCGCCAGAACTGAGAGAGTTGTGATGGGAACCTGGATCTCTCTGACGCCAAGTCCACTCTGCCACTGCCCTTAGGGAACAGAAAAGAGGTCCTGGTTTATCCTTAAATGAGAGATGCACTCTTTGCTATGGTCACAAACACTATCCTGCACCTTGGTTCATCCTGCCTGGTGTGTACCTGTGATGGTAAGGATGGGTTGGATATGCTATGAAACAGTCTTGTTCATACTACACATCTGAAGCAGATTGGCTGGGAGGCTCTGCATCCCATAGTCACCCAGGGATGTAGGCTGACAGAGGCTCTACCATCTTATTAAGCCAACGTCTCAATGCAAACTTTCAGGAGTCACTACAGCAAGGGAAGAGAGCATGGACAATTACAGCTTGGCTCTTAAATGCTATTACCCTATGTAAGGTGAGACTCCATTAAACTCTTAGAGGAAAACATAGGCAGAACACTCTATGACATATATCACAGCAAGATCCTTTTTGACCCACCTCCTAGAGAAATGGAAACAAAAACAAAAATAAACAAATGGGACCTAATGAAACTTAAAAGCTTTTGCACAGCAAAGGAAACCATAAACAAGACAAAAAGACAACCCTCAGAATGGGAGAAAATATTTGCAAATAAAGCAACTGACAAAGGCTTAATCTCCAAAATTTACAAGCAGCTCATGCAGCTCAATATTAAAAAAACAAACAACCCAATCCAAAAATGGGCAGAAGACCTAAACAGACATTTCTCCAAAGAAGATATACAGATTGCCAAGAGACATATGAAAGAATGCTCAACATCATTAATCATTAGAGAAATGCAAATCAAAACTACAATGAGATATCATCTCACACCGTCAGAATGGCCATCATCAAAAAAATCTACAAACAACAAATGCTGGAGAGGGTGTGGAGAAAAGGGAACCCTCTTGCACTGTTGATGGGAATGTAAGTTGATACAACCACTATGGAGAACAGTATGGACGTTCCTTAAAAAACTAAAAAATAGAACTACCATACGACCCAGCAATCCCACTACTGGGCATATACCCTGAGAAAACCATAATTCAGAAAGAGTCATGTACCAAAATGTTCATTGTAGCTCTATTTACAATAGCCAGGACATGGAAGCAACCTAACTGTCCATCAATAGATGAATGGATAAAGAAGATGTGGCACATATATGCAATGGAATATTACTCAGCCATAAAAAGGAATGAAACTCAGCTGTTTGTAGTGAGGTGGATGGACCTAGAGAATGTCATACAGAGTGAAGTAAGTCAGAAAGAGAAAAACAAATACCATATGCTAACACATATATATGGAATCTAAAAAATAAATAAAAGGTCATGAAGAACCTAGGGGCAAGACGGGAATAAAGATGCAGACCTACTAGAGAACGGACTTGAGGATACGGGGAGGGGGAAGGGTAAGCTGGGACAAAGTGAGAGAGTGGCATGGACATATATACACTACCAAGCATAAAATAGATAGCTAGTGGGAAGCAGCCACATAGCACAGGGAGATCAGCTCGGTGCTTTGTGACCACCTAGAGGGGTGGGATAGGGAGGGTGCGAGGGAGGGAGATGCAAGAGGGAAGAGATATGGGGACATATGTATATGTATAACTGATTCACTTTGTTGTAAAGCAGAAACTAACACCACTGTAAAGCAATTATACTCCAATAAAGATGTTAAAAAAAAAAAAAAGGATGCATGTCCTATCAGGCACAGGGAGCTGGGTTTGAGTCAGTAACCAAGGGAAAGAATAAATGGACCTTAGGGGGTAAAGGGCTTCTGTCTTATATTAGTGTAAAAATTACACTAATCTAGTATTTAGATAACAATATATTATAAACATATTACTATGTACTTATATTTTATAACATAAGTATATTATAAAATAATTAAAAACAATAATTTATAACAGGAAAAATCTGTTAATATAAATATAATACATGACTTTATAGAAAATATAAATAATACATACATGTGTAAAAACCATAAATATCACCAATTACCCTATCACCAAAAATTAATTGATGTTAACATTTTGGGAGACTGTCTTCAGATCTTCTTCTATGCATATAAACAAATAAATAAGCAAACAAATAACTAGATATATTGACCATCCATTCACACTTACTGTATAATCCCAATGGAAAGAGAACATGTTTCTTTTCCAATAGTTCTAGCAATAGTCCCAGGGCCAGCTCTCATTGGCCCAGCTTGGATCATGTACCTATCCCTAAATCTAGAACACACAAAAGCCAATCTAACCTATAAGATATAGGTTAAAACTAAATATATACTTTTTGAGTCATTATACTTAATGGAATAAATGAAACCATGCATGTGTAAGTTTTTTGCAAATGTAAGTAATTATTAAAATCATTAATTATATATGTTATTAATATCATCACTGCCCTTTCTCCATTGTCCTTTTTCCTCTCCTCTTCTTGCTTTATCTGTTTTTCTGCTTTTTCCTCTTCCCACCAAATCTCCATCATGTCTGGGTTAACTCGGCTGTGGTGGACTAGTAAGGAGACCAAGTGCTATTTATAGCAGTGTTTCCTCAGGGGTGTGTGGTGTGTGGTGATATGGGAACACACCATTAAGGGATACTTCTATCTCCCATTACCTCCCAAAGTGGCTTCTGAGAACTTTGTCCATGGTGAGGAAGAATGTAGAGAACACGCTCCTCTCTCCCAGCAGAGACAAGCCCTACCTTTTACACCACCTGGTCAACCATTTAGGCATAGATTTGGTAGAATAAGAGTTTGTTACTCAGGGAATATCTGGGATGATGCATTCCTGTCAGTAGACCTACAGAAGGACATTTCAGCTGGAGAGAGACCAGAAAAAAACAATCAACCCAAATCCTGGAGAGAACATCAAAGTGAGAATTGGCATTTTAGTTCGGCAAACTGGAGGTTGGCAACAGGTCAGGGACTGTAAGGACAGAGTGTCATAAAGTCCTTTGTGGAATCTTGGATATGTGAAATAAGTAGTTTGGGAATAATTAAATTCCTACTTTAAAGAGTGGGTGGTTGACAACACATGTACATTGGAATTGAATGATTAAGTAAATGAATGGCAGATGGTGGGAGCCAGGTTTCTTATTGTTGGAGTAGATGTTTACAGACAAATAAGAGAAGGCTAGAATGATCCATGTGGTAATGAATTAGAATTGAAGACATAAGTGGGAAATCATGCTTAACTTAATATCGATACAGATGGTTACATATGGAAATATTTATAGATATACATACATACATGAGTTAGTATACACATCTATTTCCTTGCTATGTCAGCTGAGAGGATGTAGAAGCAATGACATCCCAGTAGCAATGAGCACACCTACCACCCAGATCTTGGTTTCTAATACCATTCTCCAATAAAAGGACTAGGTCACCTTGGAGAAATGGTTGATTCTAGAACTGGGGAAGGAAATATACAGGATGGTCCAGGAGCATCTTATAATGCCAGAAAGTAAGGAAGTACTCAAAACTCCACAATGATGGGGGGAAGTGGTTAGGTAGAGAACACAAAGGAACACAGGAGCCAACTGAAAGAACTCCTAATGGCTAAAGCTGTAACAATTTGAACAAGAAAATAAGATACTATCGTATTATAACCCAAAGTATAAAATGAATATTCATGAGTACATACCAATATGAATAAATAATTGAATAATTAGATAAATGAGGGATAATAGATAAATCTCCCATATAGAAGAATTCCAAATAACATGTGTAGATACTCTCTGTCTTCAAGGAGGTAGAGCATAACTCCTCAATCCTTAAGATGTAGATTGCCCATAATGACTTCCTTCCAAAGAGAACAGTATGGAAAGGAGTGGGGGGAGTAACTTTACAGTGCAGAAGCCTGTCAAATACTACCTTAGCCAGGTCATCAGGTCACCATCAACAGTAACAAGTCATGTCAATATACATACTCTTGATATGATGTGATGAGAACAGTGCTTCACCTCTGTGGTCTTCCTCCCCCCAGAATCCATACTCCAAGTCAGATCATGAGAAAAACATCAGACAAATCCCAGTTGAAGGTCAGTCTACAAAATACCTGACCAGTGCTCCCCTGCACTATTAAAGTCATCAGAAACAGGAAAATTCTGAGAAACTGTCACAGTCAAGAGGACCCTAAAGAAGCATGACAACTAGATAACATAGTATCCTGGATGTGATCCTGCAACGGAAAAAGGAAATGAAAAAAACTGAGGAAAACTGACTAAAGATTGGACTTAGCTAATAAAAAATTAACTGAATAAACAAACAAACAAACAAATAAATAAATGCTCTTACCCTGAAGTGACAGAAATCCATTCACATTTCGTTGGCCAAAGCAAGTTACATGGCCACACCTGACTTCAGGCCAATCCTCCCATGGGCCCGGAAGAAGAGAACCAGAAATTTCAGTGAGCTCCAGGCATGTCTACAACAGTACTCTTATTCACCAGGAGCCCGGGCCTTCACCCTAGTACTGGCTCTGCCACTTGATAAGCCTCTTAGCCTCACCATCTCTACCTTCCCCCCTGAAAGTGAGGTTCTGGGATAGACAGTCACCCCTCTGATTCCATACCAGACCAAATCCATTACCCCTGCTAGATCTCAGAGCCCACGCGCTTCAGAGCGGGTCAGTGGGGTCAGCTCCAACCCGAGCGTGTGGCTCAGGGAAGATCGTGCAGGGCGCTGTGGAAATGGACTCATTTGTGCACACAACAGGGAAGCCGGCTAGAGTCAGCCAGTTCTTAGAGTTTTGAGAGAATCCACACAAGCATGATGAATGTGTCAAGGGATTCTGTGTCACAAAATATACTTTGTTAACTCACTTTGACAAAGGCATTTTAGTTTTAACTGCTTGTGACAGCAGCTCACCGTTTACTCATAAATGTGTCCCACATACAGGTGTTACCCATTTTGTATCATAGATGTGTTCCTTAAAAGAAAGGCGGTATATAAACTACATGTTCAAAAAATATAATTACTGCATGCGTTTATGAAAAACATATTACTCAAAGGAAACCAATGACGAAAGTCTTTGAGAAAGGGTGAAAAAATCATCTCTGGTTTATACTTTTTCTCTAAGATGTTCCTTGATGACACCCAGAGCCTCTGGCACAGTGCACAAAGGACAAAGAGGTCAGCAATATTTGTGAGTGAATGAATAAAACTCAGTGGTTCATCTGTGGTTGACTTGCATTTTCATAAAACAGTAATGATACCTGACACTTATATAGCACTTTCCAGTTATAAAGCCTCACATTTTCCTGGGACAGGTAAGAGCATAAACTTTGCTGTCAGGCTAGAATTCTGATCGTAGCTGTTTGTTAGTAGCTGCAAGCTACTGTTGTTCCTGTTGTTACTTCACCTCTTGGAGCCCCTGTCTCATTTGTGAAATAAGAGCAATGCCAGCTTCTCAGGATTGTTGAAATGGTATAATGAGATCAGTATGGTAACATGTCTAATACAGGACCTAACATGGATAAGATGCTTCATAAAAGGTGATTTCTCTCCCTATTCTGTGAGGTAGGAAGGGGAGGTATCATTACAGCATAGCACGATGCTAATGACCTGTGCTGGGCATGACTCACGTTGAAGTAGGAAGGGGCAAACATAGAAGTGAGGAGACCAGCTGAGAGGTGTTGCCATGGTCCAGGTGAAGGGTGAGGGTGGTTGGATTTGGTGGTGGCAGTGAAAAGAAGAGACATGAATGAAATTGTGAAATAATTTAGGAATAGAATTGATGGGATGTGGTGATGAATTTGATATGCAGAGTGAGAGAGAGAGACGACTCACGTGTTTCTGGGTGTCTGAACTGATTTCCTAAGATTTGGAGGAGGGGCAGAGAGGCAACGGGGATAGGAAGAGTCTGGTCTGGCCATGTTGCATTTGAGAGGCCTCTGAGACATCCAAGAAGAAGAAGTCATTGGATATAAGAATTTGGAGCTTAAATACATATTTGGGAATCCTTGCCACCCAGGTGGTATTAAAGCAGTGGGCTGGTGAGATCATCTAGGGAGAGAACATAGAAAATACTGAGAGGAGACCTAGGGCCAAGCCCAGACCTCTGGACTAGGGAACGAACTGGGGAGAAAACCAGAAGAATAAAGTGTCACAGAAACAAAGAAAGATTCAGTGCTTGGGAAGGAGGGAGTGGTCTGTTCCACCTTGAGAGGTGAGGTAGGTTGAAACCTGAAAGGCATCACCAACTGGGACCACACGGAAGTTATTTGTGATGCTGACGAGAATGGAGGGTGGAGGACCAAGCAGGAAGGGACCACAGAGCTGAGAATGGGACCTGAGGGGAAGACACAGTGCTCTGTGAACATCTCTGAGAAGCCTGGCTCTGAAGGAGAACATAGAGAGAAGGGCTTGAGGAGCATATGGGACAGGAGAGATAGCTTATTGGTTTCGTTTTGTGTTGAGAAATGTGAGAGCACATCTGTATGCTGAGGGGGAGGATCCAGCAGAGAAGGCAGGAGAGAAGGTGCTGGAGTGAGGAGAGCGCCCATGTCCAAGGCCACCAGGCACCACGCTCTCTAACCAGCCCCAGGTTCTCTCTCCTGCCTGAGGCCCTGAGAGAGGGGATTTCTCCAGAGCCTCTTGGCACTAGGGTCCTGCAGAGCTTCTAAGGGCCGTTCACCGGGCAGCAGAAAGAAACAGAGGCTCTTTCCCACTGCCTAGAAGTGGAGGAAAGAGAAAGATGAAAAAGAGAAGGGCAGAGGGGGAAGAGAGGAAGAAAATAGAAAATGGAGATGGCCAGTCCTCCCCTGTGCCCAGGTGGTCGGGAAGCTGGGAAGCTGAACTCCAGAGGATCTGGGGCTCTGATGCCTCAGAGGGCCATCTTCTCCAGCTGAAGCCCAAGCCTTGCCCAGCCTCAGGAGGCTAGATGTCAAGTCTTGGCTTTCCTTGTGGATCTCAAAGTCTTGTCAGTCCAGAGAAACTTCCAGGGTGGCAGCCACTATCCCAGAGCTGAGAAACCGGACTTTCCTCTCTTTGTACCTCCCAGCTCCCCACCTAGGTCCCCTGTGCCCAGGTGGTCGGGAAGCTGGGAAGCTGAACTCCAGAGGATCTGGGGCTCTGATGCCTCAGAGGGCCATCTTCTCCAGCTGAAGCCCAAGCCTTGCCCAGCCTCAGGAGGCTAGATGTCAAGTCTTGGCTTTCCTTGTGGATCTCAAAGTCTTGTCAGTCCAGAGAAACTTCCAGGGTGGCAGCCACTATCCCAGAGCTGAGAAACCAGACTTTCCTCTCTTTGTACCTCCCAGCTCCCCACCTAGGTCTTGAGCCACAGAAGGTTGTATGATTTCAATGAATTATCACAAGATGAAAGTGTTTTGCCTTCCCACCAAGTCGGTCATGTTTCCTGCAGGCAAAGGGGAAGCAGAAGAAAAAAAGGCTGGCCCCTGGCACGATTCATTCACTCTCTGAGGCATGAGATTTGATTACCAGTCTTTTAACACGCATGACAGCAAACGTTACCATTTGCCACAGAATTATCTGCCCCCCTTTGAAATTCATCTACCATGTCAGGATCTTTGACCCCCAGAGGCATCTTTGATGCCACAGGCTGACTTCATGCCACTTACTGCTGCTGCCTCCCCTTAGCAACAACGCCTTTCTGGAAATACAAGACATTAGGACAAAGAAGTGCCTAATTTCTGGGAGTAAATATTATAGTTCACTGAAGCACCTGCTTACTTTATAAAGCAGCCAGCTAGCCATGATTCTTCAGCCTCTAACCTAAACCTTCTGTCACTCTTCTGATTGGCACCCTCGGATCATTGTTTTTAAAAGTACATTAAAAAAGAAACCACCACCAAGTATCACTGGTTACTACACTTATTCTCTTCCACATCGTTCTCCGCTTTTCCTGTGCTTACAACTAGACCAGAAAGAAGTCCAAAGTACGACCGTTTTCTAACTTCTGGGTGGTGATGGGCTTGGAGGCGACGTGTGATGCTGTTGGCTGGGGGAGGCCGAAACTAGAATTGAAAAAGCAGGAGCTGCCCCTTGACTTCCATCTCTGGAAATTCAACGGCCACCTCCACACTGTCTCTTCTAATACCCATCATAGTCTTGAAACCCATTATTCAGCATAATATCTTTTAAATTGTTGACAGGAGCCACTTCGGAAGAGGGTGCCCCCTGCTCTCCTTTTACCTCCCTCCGGCCTCCCTCCCTGATGGGCCTGTGCTGGCTCTCAGGGCGGCTTTCTTCCTTGTTGTCCAGCTACACCTGGCATAGTGCTTCTGCCCTCTCATAAGGCTCTCTCTTTACAATGTAAGCTTTTCTTGCGCTGAAACCCTGTCTTTCATTTGCTCTACAAAGCTCTTGTCACACCGCATAATATAAGCTAGACAATGGCGGCACAGAAGAAATAACAACTGAACATAACCATCCACTATGGCACCACGAATGAATAGTCCGCCTTTGGAGGGCTTCTTACAAACTAAAGTACAAACGAGGATAAAGGGCAAGGCTGAGGAAGAGTCAATAGAACCTCACAATGTGAAGACTTAACCTCTGTCTCCATCAACTCATTAGGCTTTTGAGTTTTATCACCAGCCAGAACCTTCTCTACTTGCCAAGGGCCAACGTCTGAAATGTCTTGTCAGAGCTTGGCTAAAAAAAAAAAAAAAAAAAAAAAAAAGAATTGCTTTTTCTCCATGTTAAGATATAAACTTAAAAGCCACAATTCCTGTTGGAGATTGTTATACATTTTGCGAATATGAAATCAGCATTGTTACATAAATGTGTGATGAAAAGAAGCAATTGTGTTGTAACCAATTTTTTTAAATTCCACAAAGACAGTATCTATGATTTAGGCTGTTCCTGCCATTTTGACAAGTGTCTTTATTTCTTGGTGTATTAGGTTAATGTTCAAGGTCCATGCTATTTTCAGCTTGCAAAATTATGTCTAAGTGCTAACATAAGGGAAATCAAATCTTATATTTTAGTCTGCTTTGCTTCCAATGACTGGAATCAACATATCCAACCATTCACACGACACTTCCTGAATGGCAAAATAATGATGTTTATTCTCCTACTATTAGTTGAGGGCTCACTATGCCAGGCATTGTCTTAAATGCTATGATACATTAGTTTTATCCTCGTGATAACACTATGAGGTAGCAATATTTGTACCCCCAATGGTGAGACGAGGAAGTACTTTAATCAAGAGAAGATGCTTAAAGGCAGAAGTAGTAATATATAATATTAGAATGATTATTCTAAAATTATCTGTGCGGTAGCAAGAAAGCTGCATACTTTTACTTTCCATATTTGGAAAGGGTGTCTACAGGGTGAGTGGTTCCCAGTAAACCAAGTAAGTAAGGGCAATGGGAATAATTTGCTGTGAGACTCCAAGTAAGCTTATTTCCCTCTCTGGGCCTCAATTTCCTTGTTTGCAAAAGATGGAGTTAAACTGGAAAATTCTGTGGGTCTCTGCCAGCTCTAACATCCTATGGTAAACTGTGTCTCCATACACAGCAGTAAGACAGATCTTCAAGCTGTCCAACTTTTGGAAAGGTCTACTCAGCAAGGGAGGGTGTACCCTGACTATCGCCTGAGGGAGGCAAGTGATGAGGACACTTCCCACCTGAAGGTCCTGGGGCATCTTCATACAATGCTCAGAGCAACCTCTTCTTACCTTGGTTCATCTTCTCTGAAGGGCTTCATCATATTTCAGGACAATGGCATCCCTCACTTCTGCAAATTCTGAATCCTAGCAACATCTTTACCGTCCCTCTAACTTTTAGGTAACTTGATGGAGTAGACTAGTTTTCTTTCTAGATTCATATGCTCTCATTTATCTATTTCCCTAGGATCTCTGTTTCTTTCTCATATTCAGACTGAGTTACTCAATCAATTTTACTATCACCCACTCACCAGTTGATTAAATCCTAAATTTTATCATCAGAGTATTTTGGGGAGATAATATGTTATAAAACTTAAAGTAATTTTTTTTTAAGATATTGGGAGTAGGAGTTTATTAATTAATTTATTTATTTTTGCTGTGTTGGGTCTTCTTTTCTGTGTGAGGGCTTTCTCTAGTTGTGGCAAGCGGGGGACGCTCTTCATCGCGGTGCGCGGGCCTCTCGCTATTGCGGCCTCCCTCCTTAAGAAGCACAGGCTCCAGACGCACAGGCTCAGTAGTTGTGGCTCACGGGCCTAGTTGCTCCGCGGCATGTGGGATCCTCCCAGACCAGGGCTCGAATCCGTACCCCCTGCATTGGCAGGCAGATTCTCAACCACTGAGCCACCAGGGAAGCCCTAAAGTAATTTTTAATTAACATCATAATATGCTCATAGTTGCATTTTCCATAAAAGTCTTTAAACTTATGGAATCATCATATAAAGCAGAGCTTGGACCCAAACACTTATCACTGGACTTTCTGAAAATATGATAGATTTCTCATCTTACTTATGTTTTTTTAGCAGCTTTCTTTACATGAAGCTAGGAGAAATGATACTGATATATTTTGACATTTTTCCAAGTATAGTCCAAATAATACCATACAAATACAGAAAGAGGATGTTCCTAAGCTCTGTAGTAATTTGTATTCGATGTATCATATTGAGAAACAAGTTTCTAGAATTAAATTAATTAAATAATTAAATATCACATGGTTAATGTACAGGTCTCTGTCATGTCAGCTTAGTATACTAAAACCACAACCTTTACTTTCAACTAGGTACAAAAGTCATAGACTACAGTTTCTCGTAACATCCCTTTTGGACAGAAAATATACTTAGTTATTCAGTCTAAGAGCGTATTTGCTTCTGAAGATGTTTATGTGGCCTCTGGAAAAGCCTCAAGTATGCCATAGGGCAGATTTGCCCAAACCAATTTGGCTTTTTTGACTGACTTCAGGGGCCAAGAAAGAAAACATGAAGTCAGTCTAAAAATTGCTTTATATGTTTGTAAACCAACTTCACCAGTCAAATGGGCTAAAACCATCAACCATTTCAGGTTTGTGGACAATCTTCATTTAAATCCTAGTAGAATAGAAGTGGCCCAACATTCCCATCCCTTCAAATAACAACAGAGCTTGGCTCAGGCTGGAACAAACCTCAGAGACTGAACTGCTCACGTAACACAGGAGCCCGTTCGCTAGCAGAAACAGCACAGGGAAGCCGGGGCACCAGGCACCATCAGGCCTGGGGCCTCCAAGTGGCACCTTTCGATTTGCAGGAGTGAGTTGCTAAGAGGAGCTGAGACGCTCTGAATCTTAACATCTCTGCTCAGTGGAGATTTTCCAAACAAATGCTTTTTTCTCTTGCCCAGTAATAATTCCACATCTATTCTATATATTCTTGAACACTCACACCTGTTGACATTTTGCTGTCACAAGAAAAGCCCTGAGAGAGGAGAACCCATTGAATTTATCTGTGCTTTTAGTGATTTCTGAGAGAAAGGTGGTATTGCAGCAATCCATTGAAGCCGCGTACTATAGCAAAGCTAAAAGTCTGTCACACAAAAGCACCACCTGTAACCACTCTTTTGAAAGGCAAGTCCTTGGCAAACAATGGCCCGAGTGAACCAGTTTAATCAGGCAGGAGTCAAGATCATTGAGACATAAATTAAGCATTCATCCTTGAGTAGCAGCCAAAGCCCCCATAATCCCAATGAATCCCATTTTGTGTGGTTGCCCTTGGGCCAAGGGCAGAGGGGAAGAGAATTTGCACATGCTGGTTCCGCATCAGCTCTTTACCTGTACAGGGGTGGGTCTGTAATAAAGGAGGGCACCTATGCAAGGGCTCCTGTCCTTCCGTTGTAGCAGTCAGAGCCCTCCCCCCACCTCCATCCCCCTCAGCATCTGCAATCTGTCAGCAGAACTTTCTTCAAGGACATCCCTCACTTTGGGAGAGTTAGATGCTGGGTCTCCTTTGCAGACAGACGTGACTGCCTCATTCTCCTTTGTTTGTTCAACGGCATGGACTTCCCATCACCTACTCTTGTGGTCACACAGAGTGAACAAATGCTCCACAACCCCCCTGGAACTCATTTTTGCCAACTGATTTTCCATTCTGGAGGAGAAGTTGACCTGCTTCCTAGGAATAGGAAATTTCCCTCCAGAGACCAGCTGTTGTGTCCACAGACAGAATCAGACTAATGGGACCACTGCTTACCTCTCTTGCTCTTTGTGGCAAGGAAACTCGGTCTACTCTCTGCAAACATGGCCTCGTCTTTGCTGCAGTCACTGTGCTCGGGCTCCCAGGCCCCTTCCCACTTTACCAGAAGCCAGTCCAGACACCGGCTGCGTAGAAAGGGCTCTGTGGTGGCTGGCTGGCCACCAAAAGCCTTCCCCCTTTCTGTGAACATCCTAGCAGACCCTGTGTCCCAGCTTTCCTTATAGTTGAGGGGAGGAAGATGACATATGACTCGGTTCTCTCCAGCAGAACATGAGCACAAATGGTGTGCACCGTCTCTTGCTTTGGCCCATACAATCCTCCTGGACAAGCTCCTCCATGCTTGTTCCCCTCTTCTGGCTGACTGAGATGGAAATGCACCCCCTCAACTCCCCTGCCCCGTATTCTCCTGGAAGCCAAGTTTTAAAGATGGCAGTGTCACCCTCAGCCTGGGTCCCAGAATGACGACAGCCTAGAGCCACATCTCCCCTTGCCTTTTCCAACAATACTTTTCCAATCCTACCACACTGTTAGGTGAGCAAGAAATAAGCTTCCATTGTGCTGAGCAATTCTATGTGTGGGTCTGTCCATTACGACAGCCTAATCTACCCCAACCATACAGGCTCAAAACATGTCAGCTTCTGGACACTCTGTAGGGCTCTACCACTGGACCAGCAATCTCTGACCACAGATCAGGGGAAAGGGAAGAGAGGTTGTGAGAGCTCCTCAGCACAACCCTAATCCTTCAACCCTGAGCTTCAGCGATTCCCTGATGGTAATGGGTCTCTATTCTAGTAACTCTGTCCACACCCATCTCTTCCTGTAGGTGAGCCCTTAGGTCCTTGGCCCTGATGGTGGGCTGGGCTCTGAGGTTCTTCTCCAGCTGGAGGTACAGGTCTTTGTGGTTCTAGCTCAGCAGAGTCATTTGTGACTCAGGCTTATGAGTTAAGCCCACCAAACGTGATGGAGAAGTAAGCCTTGACTTTTGGTGGAAATAAGAGCTAAGAAGAATCAGCATGAATCTCACTTCTGGGAAGAAAGAAAAGCACTGAAAATTTCCACTCTAAGTCACATTTAAGGAGAATGAGGGTCTGTGGGCCCTTGTTTTAACTGCAGTGAGTCCTTGTCACTTAAAGTTTTCATTTCATGAGGAGTGTCAAGTTTAATTTCCATTATTTCAGTTAATTGTTTAAAAATTCGATAGAAAGAAATAAAAATAATGTCTCCTATTATATTTATTTTTGAAGATGCTAAGTGTTAAATTTTTGGAAGAAGAAATAGAAAATAGTATCCTCATTTTCATCACCAATATACTGGTGTCAAGAGATTGGACTCAGGGATTTTTTTTTTTTTTTTTTTTTTTTTGCAGTACGCGGGCCTCTCATTGTTGTGGCCTCTCCTATTGCAGAGCACAGGCTCTGGACGCGCAGGCTCAGTGGCCATGGCTCACAGGCCCAGCCGCTCCCCGGCATATGGGATCTTCCCAGACCGGGGCACAAACCCACGTCCCCTGCATCGGCAGGCGGATTCAACCACTGCGCCACCAGGGAAGCCCATGGACTCAGGGATTTAATAGCACTAAGAATAGGACAAATGGGACAAGAAGCACTGTAAACAGCGTTCAGTATAAAGAAAAACCACCTGTACTTCAAGTAGGTAGAACTGTTTCTTTGAGAAAAAAAAATGTATTAATTTGATTGGAAAGGATCAGACATGTTAACAGGCAATATAGAGAAGGTACGGCCAAGAAAAATCATTCACTCATAAAAATCATTATTTAAGAGAAAAATGTTGTTTTACTCAAACTCATTGATACTCATTTCAGTGTTTTTTGTTTGTTTGTTTGTTTTTCTAAACTCTCCATTTGTTGATAAGAAGTTACAAAGCAAGGAGAGAGGCAATATGCCCCTGCAGATAAGTCAGCTCCCTCTAGATGGGTAACCCAGTTAAAACTAAGTTTCTCCTGGTTATCTCTTACATTGCTGGTGGGAATGTAAGTCTGATGATTTCTAAAAAAATTATACACTTACTATACGACTCAACAATTGCATACTGGGCATTTGTCCCAAAGAAATGAAAACTTTTATCCACATAAAAATCTATACACAATTGTTCATAACAGTTTATTTGCAGTAGCCAAAAGTGAGAAACAACCAAAATGCCCTACAATAGATGAATGATTAAACAAACTGTGGTGTATTCATACCATGGAATATTACTCAGCAATGAAAAAGAACCAACTATTGATACATGCAACAACTTGGATGGACCTCAAAGGCATTATGCTGAGTGAATAAGTCTATCTCAAAAGTTCAAATACCATATGACACGATTTATATAGATAGCATTTTCAAAATGACAAAATTATAAAGATTAAGAACAAACTAGTGGTTAGCAGGGGTTAGGGATTGTAGAAGAATGCGGGGTAGGCAGAGAAATTGGTAGAAAAAAATGAGTTTTTAATTCCCACCTCACATGTTACATGTAATTTTTAATGTAAATTATCAAATATTTCTAACTCTATTTTTTAATGTGTGCTAAATATTTTTAAAAGGAGTAACCGAAGCCACTTTCAGAATAATGGTGATGTAAAGCATATTTTCCCATATGAAAGAGGAGATCAGATGATTATTTTAGTCAGGGGTTTCAAAAAGTGAGGGGGACACTCCAGGGGGTACAGAAGACAATCAATTGGATAGTGGGAAAGAAGTATTAGAATACTTAGAATTTCTATTTAGTGCATATCTTATGCATTTAAAATTTCTATTTTGGAGTATATGTTACGATGTATATATTAGTTTCATAGGACCAGTGTATCATTTACACGTAAGTAAATGTGACTATGGGGATGCAAGCTCAAAAATGTTTTCCTTTTTCTTAAAAAAAAATTTATTTATTGGGCTTCCCTGGTGGCACAGTGGTTGAGAGTCTGCCTGCCGATGCAGGGGACACGGGTTCGTGCCCTGGTCCGGGAGGATCCCACATGCCGCGGAGCGGCTGGGCCCGTGAGCCATGGCCGCTGAGCCTGCGCATCCGGAGCCTGTGCTCCGCAACGAGAGAGGCCACAACAGTGAGAGGCCTGCGTACCGCAAAAACAAACAAACACATAAACAACCAAAAGACACAGTCAGTTAGGGACAAAAGTGAGCACGGAACATACTGCTAGAAACAATGGACTCACTGTTGTTTGCTGGCTTTTTTCATTAGTGGGGGGAATGTAAATCAAAGAACAAGAAAACAACTTTTTAGTCAATCAAGACGGGTAAATGACACCCCCAAGGCTTTACACATTCAAGAGAGCTAATTACGGCATTAACAAATGCTTTACTACCACCAAGAGAAAGGACTAGCTGCTTCCATTTCTAATTTCCTTAAATACAGGAAAATTCACGAAATAACTTTATGCCCATATTGCTTGCTACAAAGCAGAGTTCATTTGTGTGGTTCTGGCAAAGAGATTGTTCATCAATGTTGTGAATGTACACTAGAAGATATCTGATGTGAAATTCATAATTGAAATGTTATGAGCAGTTTAGCATATGGATCCTTCACATCCACTTAATTGCCAGTTTAGTAATAATTTTATGTAATGAGGCATTATTAATAATACGTGAAATACTAAATTGACGTAATACCCTAAAAACGTAATATGACATTTGCCACCGAAAGAATATTATGATTCCAGGTGTCTTTACTACGATTTCCAAAACATATGTGATATTACATAAAATATTAATCTTTACAAACAGCTTGGTTATGATGTATTTCAAATTCATTCTCCAGGTTATAATTTCTTTTTTACAAAATGTGCAAAACTTTGTCCTTGTGGACTCACGTTGCAACTGTTGCTTGAAGCTCCCACCCCGTTGGGTGGTTGCCATCTCGATCCTCCTCCGTTTAAGTGTCATCTGATTCACCAGGAGGGGGAAGTGAGACGGAAAAGTCGGAAAGGTTTGTCCCAGTTCAAGCACTGAGTAAAAAGAGGGAAGCAGAAGCCAAATGCTCTCTATTGACAGACTCCTCAAAGTTTCATCACACCTCAGGGATTATTAAAATATCTCAATACAGGGCTTCCCTGGTGGTGCAGTGGTTGAGAGTCCACCTGCCGATGCAGGGGACACGGGTTCGTGCCCCGGTCCGGGAGGATCCCACATGCCGCGGAGCAGCTGGGCCCGTGAGCCATGGCCGCTGGGCCTGCGCGACCGGAGCCTGTGCTCCGCAACGGGAGAGACCACAACAGTGAGAGGCCCGCGTATTGCAAAAAAAACCACAAAAAACCAAAAATATCTCAAGACAGTTCCTAAAACCTTCTGATTGGGGCCATGATTATCATTTGCATTTGTGAGGCCTGAGGGAAGAATGCAAATGGAGACTCACATACTGCAAGTTTACATATTTTAAAAGTTATAAGTGAAGCGAACAAACTATTAACTAAAATACGATCCTTTCTACCTTGACAAAAGTCTGTCAAAATGACAAAACGGAAAAATATGTAAAAAGCCTTGGTTTTTATATGAATTAAAATCAGGTAAAATATAAAATATCAAAAACAACTAACCCTGGTTATTACTATTCTTTATTATTGTTATTCCACTGTTGGGCTATGGATGAGTAATGAAATAAAAATATATATAATTCATAAAAAATTAAAATTCAGCCCACAAAATTTGTTTTCCTTGCTATTCTTTCAGCAAAATTTCTAAAGAGCTGTTATAATCAACATTTTAACATTACTTGTGTTCTATTGACAGTAATGACCTAAATGACTAAACAGCAGAATGTCATTGTAGGCAGATGGAAATTCGAATATATTTTCATAATATATATTAAATGTAAACATTCATATTTTTTCAAAAATTTCTAAAATAGTCACAATTATGCATTAAACTTAAAAGGCAGAATGAAAATTGATGACTATCATTTAAATCCATTTATTTAAATGCTGAAAATTTTAATTTAACCCTTTGAAATTTTAATTAAATCTTTATAATTAAAATCTTTGTATTTTATAAGGACAAAACTATTTGCAGTTACAGCATTTTATGTTCATCTGGTTGCCAGGGTAAAGAACGAGCATCACACTTCCACATGCGTGTCTAGACAAATATATCTATATAAATCTATATAGACATACAGATTTAAGAGTGATATGATCAGTTAACACTGCAAAATGTTCCTAAGGCATCACGGGCAACCGTTGCAAATACCACACAAGCTTGTGAACCAGGAATTGGAATGCAACTAGAAGAGAAGTAAGAAAATGGATGCTAAGCACTACTGGGAAACAACAGTTCATAGTATAATAGTCTATTGCCTTCATGCTGACAGGAAGGATTTGACAAGTTAATTAATTTGTCCTTTCTCTTACCTAAGCGCTTTAGCCTCTTAAGTCTCCCTGCACTCAAGAGCAGTGTCTGCCTCTGAAACTGGCAGTGGCACAACCCACGCATCTCAGCATTTGGATGCAGTTGCCTTTTGTTTGAAGGACACGGGGTGGGGGCAGGCCATGTAGAAAAGTGTTTCCTGGGGCCTGGAAGGTATTAGCCATGTAAGCAGATATTTAGAGTTTAGGGTTTTTCTATGTCAGCACTGAGCACTGGATCCCAAGTGACAGAGGTGCACGTGTTCCTTGATAAATGTGTGTGTGTGTGTGTGTGTGTGTGTGATTGTAGGATCCTCTAAAGTGCAGGTTCCAGAACAAGACTACCCCTTGCCTGGCTCTAAGTGCAGCACAGAACGTGGTACATATACACAGAAAGAGTTTAATAAATGTTGCTCCCATACCAAATAATAACACTGCCTCAAAGAGTCTGAAATTTTCCCCTACATACTTCCCTTTTGGAGCCAGACTTCAGCTCAGATCTTTCTCCATCTATTCGTGGTGTGTTGGGGGCGGGGGGAGTGGCCATCATCTTTAAAATTTTGTATCTATGTCCAAGGCTGGTTTAGCTTATCACACAGGTCTTGCCATACAGCATGTTATAGCACTGAAATTCCTCCACAGCAGTTGTTAAGCAGTGGTTTTCCTGAACCCTATGTGTGCCTCTAACCCTCATATCGCCCACCTCCCTTCCCTGGGACCGACTTCCCAAGATCTCTACAGAGAATCTCCAAGACTCTGCTTCAGTGCCTGAGCCACAGGTGTGGCTCAATATTTTTAATATCACCCGTGTCCATGTCGTATAGCAGGGAGAAGTACAGGTGAAAGGGACAATGGGTTAACACCGTTTGCACATGCATCAGCAATATTTTAAAGAGCATCACTGGTGGAACACTGGTAGGATATTTCCGGATGGCACCGATTTATCTGAATAATAGGAGGAGAAGAGATGCCCTTTCATTGTGAGGTTGGCTACTGAAATCTGATTCAGGGTCAGTTAGGAGAGCTATTTCCATGCTGACAGATGTCCAGTAGCTTTTGTCAAGTGAGTTGGTGGCCTTTATCCAGTTCCAAGTGGCCAGATGTCCAAATCACTATTCTAAGCAGATGTGTGATCTGATTAAGGTCCTTCTTGGGCTTTTTGACTCAGAGTTCGAAACTGAATTGGAGCAGAGATTGAGACAGACCTGTAGGGAAGAACTACAGCATATTCTGATTCTAAGACAAAACCGAATGCTTAAGTGTACCCAGCACTAACCCATTTCGTAGAGTAACCTAGGATTTAATCTTCATCAAACATTATTTTAGCACCTGTCGAAAAGTCTGCAAGAAAACAATTGGTTATTAAAAGTAATTGTGTTATTTCAATGTTGAATATTTTTTGTACTGAATGTTCATCAAAGGCTGGTGTGAGTGAAAGGAAGGAAGAAGAGGCTAACATAATAGGACATTTTCCAAGGTGAAGTCAGTTATTTTGATTTCCAAACCCAAGTTAGCCCAGCCCCTTCCAAGCCCAGAGGGAGTGTGGCCTAGGGTTTCTTCCAGAGCTTGGCCCAGCACCAAGAGTTTGCTATTATGAAATAGATTCAACCTTTATATGTATTTTTATACTGTCCATGTTCAGAGACAGATGCATCCTTAAGGTTATACAGTTTGGAAATCTCTCTTTAAGAATATCAAATCATAAATTCAAAATTTGTAGGGCCCCAACCAGGGCTTTACAAAGGACCCTGCAAGTAAGGGGTCCTGAAACATAAGCTCCAGGAGCATCTTGGTGGACCCACCTCTGTCTAGACAGTTCTCCCTGTGTAGTAGGAACCAACAGACTCTGTGGAAATGTGACCTTCTTTTTTTTTACTCCTTGTAAGTTCTTTGTTGTGCTATTGTGCCTGTCGTAAAGGAAAGTGCAATTTGGGCAAAATCCACCAGGTTTCTGTAGCAGGAGAAAATGGATTTTCTGTCATTTAAAAGAGATCTGATTAAAGGGCCACTCCCATATAAAGGCTTGATGAAATGTGAGTTGTGTGGCCAGATTAAAAAAAAAAAAAAAGGTAGACTCTGTGCTGCTTTCTTTAAGCTTAAAAATGGGTATAGCTGGTATTCATACCTGGAAAACTCTTTCAAATCAACTATATAGTGTAAACCCCTGTACACTCTGAGGTGGTATGGGAGGGGGAGCAGGCCAGTTATTGTATAACTAATGTCTTATCCCCCTTATTGTGCCATGTAAAGCAGAACATGGAGGGCAGGGATTGAAATGGCCGTGGTATCACTCGAATTTAAGTTGAGATGTTGTTTCTGAAGGTTTATTTCCATTTGCTCTAAAAAGATAAATTACAGAAACATTATTACATCCTTCCCTCTTTCTAAGTTTATGGGAGGCAGTGCCTTTGAGAGTCAGGTGGGAGTCCAAGTCCTGAGTGGGGCAATCCAAGGGAGACGGTATACAAGATTCTATGGGACAGACAAGGATGAGACAAAAGGGCCAGGCACCTTAGCAACCTGCTCTGTTCCTGGGCTGGACTCACGTTCTAGAGTCAAGAGGAGGCATCTGGGTCCTGGGGATGAAGGTGAGATAACTTGATTTTTTCATGAGTCATTTAGAAATATTTTTGGATTTCTAAATGTATCAATATTTCTTTTAACTTACTTCTTTTCACTAACTTCTAACTGTGTTGTGATAACTTTTCTTAAAAATATGTTGAGGGCTTCCCTGGTGGCGCAGGGGTTAAGAATCCGCCTGCCAATGCAGGGGACATGGGTTTGAGCCCTGGTCTGGGAAGATCTCACCTGCCGTGGAGCAACTGAGCCCATGTGCCACAACTATTGAGCCTGCGCTCTACAGCCTGCAAGCCACAACTACTGAGCCTGAGTGCCACAACTACTGAAGCCCGCGGGCCTAGAGCCCATGCTCTGCAACAAGAGAAGCTACCCAATGAGAAGTCCACGCACCGCAACAAAGAGTAGTCCCTGTTCACCGCAACTAGAGAAAAGCCTGTGTGCAGCAACAAAGACCCAACACAGCCAAAAAAAAAAAAAAAAAATGTTGAAACATATGACCTAGCATATCATCTATTTTTGGAAATGTTCCATATGTGCTTAAGAAGAATGTCTACTCTCCAACTGTTGATAGGAGAATTCTATATATGCTCATTAAATGATGGTTATTAGTTGTGTTCAAATCTTCTAAGCCTTCACTGATTTTCTGTCTGTCTAACCTATCGAAATCTGAGGAAGAAAAGGAAAACAACTCAGTTTTAAAGTGAGTAAAAGAATCATGCCCCCTGATTTCACACTACATTACAAAGCTATACTAATCAAAACAGCATGGTACTGGCATGAAAACAGACACGTAGATCAGTGGAACAGAATAGAAAGCCCAGAAATAAACCCACACTTACATGGTCAATTAATCCATGACAAAGGATGGGGAAAAGACAGCCTGCCTCTTCAAAAATTGGTTGGGGACTTCCCTGGCAGTCCAGTGATTAAGACTTCATGCTTCCACTGTAGGTGGCATGGGTTCGATCCCTAGTCAGGGAACTAAGATTCCGCATGCCACACGGTGCAGAAAAAAAACAAAAATGGTGTTGGGAAAACTAGATGGCCACATGCAAATAATGAAACTGGACTACTATCTTACACTATACACAAAAATTACCTCAAAATGAATTAAAGTCTTTTGAATGTAAGACCAGAACCATAAAACTCCTAGGAGAAAACATGGATGGTAAGCTCCTTGACATCACTCTTGGTGATATTCTTTTTTAGATCTGACTCCAAAGGCAATGGCAACAAAAGCAAAAATAAACAAATGGATCATATCAAACTTAAAAGCTTTTGCAGAGCAAAGAAAACCATCAACAAAATAAAAAGGCAACCTACTGAATGGAAGAAAATATTCATAAATCAGTATTTTTCTTCCATTCAGTAGGTTAATATCCAAAATTTACTTAGGTTTATTAACCTAAATAAACCAAATTTATTTAGGTTAATAAAAGGAGTAAATATCCAAAATACACAAAAGCTCATATAGCTCAATAGTAACAGCAACAAAAAAAAAACAATCCAGTTAAAGATGGGCAGAGGTTCTGAATAGACATTCTTCCAAAGAAGACACACAGATGGCCAACAGGCACATGAAAAGATGCTCAACATCACTCATCGTCAGGGAAATGCAAATCAAAACCACAGTGAGGGCTTCCCTGGTGGCGCAGTGGTTGAGAGTCTGCCTGCCGATGCAGGGGACACAGGTTCGTGCCCCGGTCCGGGAGGATCCCACATGCCGCGGAGCGGCTGAGCCCATGAGCCATGGCCACTGAGCCTGTGCGTCTGGACCCTGTGCTCCGCAACGGCAGAGGCCACAACAGTGAGAGGCCTGCATACCGCAAAAAACAAAAAAAAACAGAAAAAACCACAATGAGATATCACCTCATACTTGTCAGAGCAGCTATTATCAAAACAACTAGAAATAACAAGTGTTGACGAGGATGTGGAGAAAGGGGAGCCCTTGAGCACTGTTGGTTGGAATGTAAAATGGTGCAGCCACTAGTATTACTCAAAAAATTAAAAACAGAACTACCATACAATTCAGCAATTCCCCTTCTGGGTATTTATCCAACGAAAATGAAAACACTAATTTGAAAAGATATATGCACCCCTATGTTCATTGTAGCATTATTTACAATAGGCAAGATATGGAAGCAACCTAAGTGTTCATCGATGGATAAATGGATAAAGAAGATGTGGTATATATATGTATATAAATATATATACAATAGAATACTACTCAGTCATAAAAAATGAAATCTTGTCATTTGCGGCAACATGGATGGACATTGAGGGTATTGTTTTAAGTGAAATAAGTCAGATAGAGAAAGACAAATATTGTATGATTGCACTTATATGTGGAATCTAAAGAATAAAACAAACCCAAACAAAACTCATAGATACAGAGAACAGACTGAAGGCTATAAGAGAAGAGGGGGTTGGGTGTGGGCAAAATGGGTGAAGTGGATCAAGAGGTACAAACTTCCAGTTATAAAATAAATCATGGGACTGTAACGTACAGAATGATGATTCTGGTCAATAATAATGTATTGCAAATTTGAAAGTTGCTAAGAAAGTAAGTCTTAATTGTTTTCATCACAAGGAAAAAAATTTTGTAATTTGTATGGTAACATGCTAACTAGACTTATTGCAGTGTCATTTCACAATGCATACAAATGTTGAATCATTATGTTGCAAACTAGAAACTAGTGCTGAATGTCAGTTATACTTCAGCTATAAAAAATAAAACAAAATGAGCAAAAGACTTGAGTAGGCATTACACAGACTAGAAAATATTTACAGCCAATACACATCCAAGAAGATGCTTAACCTCATTAGTAATTAGAGAAACATAAAGACTACAAAGAGATACCATTTTTCATTCATTTAATCTGCAAAATTCAACAAGTCTGACAGTACCAGTTGCTGAAAGGATATAGATCAGGAGGATTTCTTATATATTATTAGTGGGAGTATATAAAGGCACAACCACTTTGAAAAATAATGTGACGTTATTTTGTAAACATGAACATTTATGTACTCCAAGGCGGGTCAGTTCTATAACCAAGAGAAATTCGTACACACATGCATCAAAAGATGTGTGTAAGGAAGTTAATTGCAGCACTGCTTGTAATAGCAAAAAACTAGAAAAGATTCAAATACCCATCAACACGAGAACAAATAACTAATGGAATGTGTTACAGCAGTAAATAGTGAATTAACTATAACTACCTGCAACAACAACAGATGGGTATCAGTAACACAATGTTACATAAAAAAACAAAAAATCAAGTCCCAGAAGTTACAAAGTTACCTACAGTTGGTACTACTTGTTTTATGAAGGCATATATACACACACACACACACACACACACACACACACACATATAATAAAACATTTATCCTATTGCATGTACGTAAGATAAACATACACTGTAGGACAGTGATTATCTTCTGGGGTTAAGGTGACAAGATAGGGGAGGAACACAAAGGTGGGTGTAAGTTATTGTCAGTCGTTTAGTTTTGGCATCAAGTGGTGATTTCATAGGTGCTTAATACATTACAAGAATAAAGAAATAAATAAAAGATAGCGCCACACATGAACAATGAAGCCTATATATCATAAACAAGTAGAACAGAATAGTTCTGTCTGCTTGAGGTTCCATTTAAGTGTAAATAAATGAAAGATAGGGGAAGGCCTGGGGAAAGCCCAGATGTAATGAAGGGGTGGGAGAAACCCAAGCTTTAGCTGTCTGATTGTACTGTGAAGCATAATTTGGCTAGGTCTGCAGACATCTGATCCCCCCAGGCTGGGCTGATGGTAAACAAGTCTGATACTCTTACAAAACAGGTGCCTCAGTTCCACTCACATTCAAGAGCAAGGTGGCTGTGATGATGCTATCTGTAGGAGGAGCCCTTTTCCAGCTCTCCCCAGCCCCAGTTTACTCCTGTCTTGACCAACTCTCAGCTAACTGACAGGGGCTGAGGCTTTAGGAGAAGGATGGAGCCTATTTTTAATGAACTAGAGGGGAAGTGCTCAGGAAACAATTGTTCAACCTCACTCTTCTCCCACCTTCCCATCTCCTTTCAGTATCTTCCACCAGCCTCACAGAGCAAATGGGGCTGCAGCTTCCCCCTGGAAGCCAGAGGGCAAAGGATGCATTGAGGCAGTCCGTACAGGTCAGCCTGCCAGGGCACAGAGCAGGTTGGAGAAGGGTGGGAGTAGATCTGAAGAGACAAGCAGAAAATATCCAACAAGGAAAAAGAAACAGAAGTGCTGAGGGAGGCTCCTGAGAAAGCTTCTGAAAGGGAGACTGACTTTTTAGCCATCTTTTCTCTTCTTCCTTCCTGGAATGGAGATACAATGCCTAGAAGCACAGGTATCATATTTTGACCATGGAAGATGCAAAACACATTTGAAGAATGGTGAACCAGGAAGATAGAGAGAGCCTGGTTCCAAAGCAGCTATGAATATAAGCGAGCCCCAGAGTCATTGTTACATAATAAAAAATCAAACAAACCGAACTTTTAACATCAGGCTTCTGTTACATGAAGCCAAAAGCAATCCTGACCAATTCAGATACCTTGCCAAAGTCTCTGATCAGATATGCTGAATTATTAAGTAATTTTCTATTCCTTCCAATGTACTAGATGATAAACATCATTTTGGAATCATTTGAGTTAACATTTGAGACTTCATAAAAAAAAAAGATTCATTCATCTTCATTTTTTAAATTTAAAATTAATTTAATTGATAGTAGAAATAAGCTGAAAGTCACTAATTTTTCTTTTATCTTCATATTAACTGACAGACAACCCAAAGTTTTTATTCATTTTTCTGGCTAATTTAAGATAGCTTATTTTGGGAGTAAATAAGGTGAGGTGTCAAATTTGTAAAATATGGTTAACACTTCTACCTAAAACAGTTGATTACCAAGTCTAAAAATATACTGATTTCTAATGCACCAACCTGTATAAAGACTTTTTACCTAGAAAATAATTATGAAAATATGGCAAGAAATAGAGTAATATCACGATCACTCTTATGATTAAGTCAGTTCTCTCCCAAAGACAAAATGAAATGAAACAGCTCTCTCATAGCTGAATAAACAAGAAAAGATAATATATAACAGATTAAATGTATATCTATTTATCCATCTATTAGTATGCCTTATATGATACATTAAATATTACTGAAAAGCCATACAACTTCTCAAGAGCATCTAAAATGTTTGAATATCAGTGAATATTTTGACTACACTAGAGAAGTTTGCCAGCTAAAGGAATTCAGCTAGTGGATTTTATGGTAAAGAAAATAATTACATTTGTAGTTAACTGTTTTATAAAATCTACCTCTTATGAATTGGGGCAAAGCTGTATATAGAAAAACCTGTGATGTGTGACTAATCTGAGTTCTTAGTCAGAAGCTTGTGAAAGATTTTGTAGCTCTTTGTAGACCAATTAGGTCTCAGTCTCACAGTCACCAGGGGCCTCTTTAACTGCATCTTCAAACCTGAAACTGTTGGCGGTTGACGCTCAGAGAAATGAGGTATCAGTGGTGTTGGTGACAAAGCTTAGAGTGGTGGGTCATGGGCAGGATCTGTGTATGCCAGGGGCATTTAAAGGAAATGCAGACAGATGGAACGACGGCACACACCAACTTCCTTTGGGCTCAGATTGATAAAAATAGATTGACTCAACACACTGTGGTTTAAGAACATGAAACTTTTCTTTGGAATTCTTACTGCATTATTTTGTGCAGCCCTTGTTATTCAGATCAGATCTCCCTTTATAAAATGTCTGGTGGGGGGGTCGGGGAGGACTTCCGTGTCAGCCCAGTGGTTAGGACTCCAGGCTTCTACTGCAGGGGGCAGGGGTTCAATCCCTGGTCTGGGAACTAAGATCCCACATGCCATGTAGCCAATAAATAAATAAAACGTCTCAAAAAAAAAAAAAGTCTCAGGGGGATATCTAGTAAAAAATGAGGTTTTGGTTGCTTTCTCCGTGTAGCCAAAGATGGAGAAGGCTTATTACCTTCGGTCGCCAACCTTTCCCTTAGAGATATTGTTTGGATTAATCTTATATAGTAGAGACTGGCCAACTGTTCTCTTTTCCTCCCAGGCACTCAGTTAAACTATATTTCCCAGTCTCCCTTGAAATAGGTGCAGCCATCTGATAAGTTCTGCCCAGTGGCATATGGGCAGAAATGATGTACACCAACCACCTTTAGGCCTGGCACATAGCAGTCCTCCCTTCTTTTTCCCTTATGTCAGCTAAACACAGGATCCTCTGAAGGCTTTAGAGAATGAAGCCACTATTCTGCAAGGAGCCTGGGTTCCTAAAAGACTGTGGAGCAGTCTCCCTGCCAACCCTTATTGGATTGATGTGAATAGGGAAAAGAATAACAGCAAAACTCATTAATGTGATACACCACTAAGATTTTAGGACTATTTGTTACAGCAATTAAAACACCCTGACTAATAAATCTTAAGATCTGTATATGAAAAGAACACTGTTATAATTATCTTCTCAATTCATACATACAAATAAAAATGTGTGCATAGGCAACTTACTGATCATTCCAGTAAAAGTCTAGAAAATACCCATTCCCTAATGACTTTAACATAGTTTGGCATATAGTTCTACAGTCTTCGTAAGTATCAGACTTAATTTTGGGGGAACGAATGTCACAGAACTAAGGGCTTTCATTCCTATTTTCTTCACCTGGAATCTATTTTAAAAACCATTCACTTCTTAGAAAATTATTCATTTTCAGTATTACTCAAACGATGATATCAATACATCAGAATATAAGACCCTGTCACCTCTATTTAACAAGGAAGAAAAATAATTGCATATGTAGCTTTTAATTGTTTCCAAAATCTTTTAAAACCAATCTTATCTTTTGGAACAATAAGAATAAATGCTTGTATCATTGGCATATGATCACAAGAAATACTTTTGTGATTGTTAAAACACTAATTACTGCACTTATGCAATCCTGCCATGGGTATCCTACTTTTTTTTTTTAATTAATTTTTATTGGAGTATAGTTGCTTTACAATGTTGTGTTAGCTTCTACTGCACAGCAAAATGAATCAGCCATACAAATACATATATCCTCTCCCTTTTGGATTTCCCTCCCATTTAGGACACCAAAGTGCATTAAGTAGAGTTCCCTGTGCTATAAAGTATGTTCCCATCAGTTGTCTATTTCATACATAGTATCAATAGTGTATATGTGTCAGTCCCAATCTTGCAATTCCTCCCACTCCACCCCTTTCCCCCTTGCTTTCCATACATTTGTTCTCTACATCTGTGTCTCTATTTCCGCTTGGCAATTAAGATCATCTATACCATTTTTCTAGATATCCTACTTTTACTATGTGCTCAATATATTCAGATAAACTCTAGCTTGCACAAATAGTTCTTGGAAATGGCTTATTCTCTCAAAGTCTTTACTCACCCCAATCCTGTACTATGCTATTTGACCAAGTTAAGAATGTTTGACCATAAGCATAGTGAGCTTCCAGTTATTTTTTCTCTTAGGTGCTTTCAATCGACTACTCAGAGATTAGTTTTCCCTACACAGAGTCATTGAACTCAGTCATCTCAAAATAGCTAAAACAAAGCAGTATAGATCAGCTCCGGGTTCAATGGTCACACTGGAGGAGCACAATTCATTTGTTAATTAAATGCATACTATCTACACCACTGCCTCCAGTTAGCTTCAAATTTCTGTTTACAGGCTTGGTTTGCCTAAGAAGTAAAAATAAAATAGACACCTCCCTCTGCTCCTGCTAAATAGTCTTTCACGGAAGCTTTTCTCCCACCCCGAGTAGCGGATCAGCCCAGTAGCATTTTAATGAATGTCAACTCTGCTACTTGTTTCTCCCTACATCCCAAAATTAATAATATAATTTGATGGTAACACAATAATTGAAAATTTATATCAATAATTGAAAATTTATATCAATAATTTGACAGTAACACAATTTGGGGGAACAACCAACTGCCATATTATGATTCTACCTAGAAGCCCCAGGGATCAGCCTGATTTGGACCTAAACTTGTGGACAGATTTTGCCCTGGATATGACTTGAGTCTGCTCAATACTGAGCTCCCTGAAGGCAGGGACTGGATCTATTTGGCTTTCTGCTGTGTATGCAACACCTGGTGCAGGGCCTAGATTATAGCGGTTTCTCAAAAAATACGTTATAGAAAGGAAGAAGTATCAAGAGATAAGGCTAGAGAACCTCATTTTATATTTTTCTCTCTATATACATATCTATATAGATATTCTTTTTCAGATTCTTTTCCATTATGGGTTATTACAAGAGGAACCGGTAATTTTAAGTAGGGGATGCACATGAATACATCTTCATTTTTAGAAAGCTCCCTCTGGCAGCGTGTGCCAGCTGCACTGGACTCCAAGCTACGTGAAGGGAGGGGACTCTGCCTGTCTTGTTCATCATTGGTATTCCCAGTACAGAACACAGGGCCTGGAACATATAACCTACTCAAGAGTTACCTGCTAAATGAATGAATTAAAAGTCCATGAAGCTTGTCTCTGAATCTTCCAGAAGAACAGAAAAGTTTTAGGGCCTCATGAGGAATTTTGACCTCCTCTAGGTTAGCCCTGTGATTTGACTTCGCTGGTCCTTGACCCTTCTGAACTTCTAAGAAATTCACCAGAGCAGAGTGAGACATCACTCTGATCTAGAGACATCTTTTGGACCCAACTAGACATATCTCTTGGGCCTAAAGTAGAACTGATTCATTCTCCAAGACACAGAGTAGGATGAGCCATCCTCCTTGAGAACATTTTCTCAAGGGACATTTGCAGGATGCCTGGAGGTCCTTGTCAGCCCATTCCCAAAATAACAGCACTCCAAAGGATACAAACCATAGGACCAGCAGTTAATTATATGGCTGATAAACATGTTTCAACCTTGAGCTCCCCGATGTGTTTCTGTGGGTCGACTAGGCAGCCTCTGGAGTGCTGACCTTTGAAAAATGGGCATCACAACCTGACATTTGAGGCTGTTCAGTGCCTCTGGTGTCCGCACAGTTCAATAAGTCCTGCTTCTCACAAAGCCTCCTCCCCTGCTAACCCTGACTGTTCCCTAATATAAATGAGAAAATTAAACATTTACTTTGATGAGAAAATAGTACTCTCCGACACTTCTTCACACCCTCACCGATGTGATTTAGTTATAGTTTTTAGTAGCTGTTTTTACACTTTTAATTATTTTGTAGAGTTAAAATACGTAATAATGGATAACTGTGCAATACATTAAATACTTATGGGTACATTGTGCCTTCTGTTATAATATAAAATCCATCTATTCTGGTTGATGGGTTTTAACCTCACACAGAATACTTTAAACTCCATTTGGACTTGTGCCTACAATCACCTTAGCAAAGTCTCTTAAGTAACTGCGCACAGCCTAATTAGTATGCATTATCAATTAACAAACTTAATAGCCGGCAGATTGATTAGATCCTCTGTTGCAGGGGCAGAGCTGAAGCGAAACAGAATGAAAAATCATTGCATGCATACACTGCAGCTTTGTTATTTTCTCAGATACCCTCCTCCTCCTTCACATTCCTTTAATTAATGCATGCATATGGTTCTGCATATCTGGTAAACCTGAGCTTTCCCTGACTCCTTCATAAAGCTCATTCTTAAACAGAGGGAGTCCCTGCTCCCCTTTTCTTTGGGGGGCTCTGCATAGATCATTTTCACCCCTCTTCTTGCCCTTTGCGTCGCACTGAATTTTAAAGGGCTGCTTCTCCCAGCCTGGTTATCCTCCCGGTGGTGGAAATGGGAGAGGAATACAAAGATGAGTGGGAAGCATGTGCTTTTTCACACAGAGGACCGCCCGGGAGTCACACTGGTGGGGCTTTGACAACCGTAAAGTGCTTCTAGCAATTATTTCCAAAAAGAATGGTACAAATGGACTGTCCTGTTATATCTTGTCTATTTTTGATGGACTGGAAATAATATGAATAAATGAAGGAAAATCTACATTCCCTGAAAGCGGGGATCAAGCTAAAAGGAGTCGCCAACTGCACTGTTCATAAAACACTGGCATTATAAGAATTTTACACCTTCCATAAACTTTTGTCACAAAACTCTAAAAAGACTTCTGAAGACATTTCCAACACCATAAACTGTCACCCTGTAGTGCTGGTTTGGGTTTTATTTTTCTATTTTAAACAAAGTAACGGTTCACGCCAGTTTTTCATTTACTAGCTGTTCTCGGGTATAGCATCTTTCTGCTTCTATGTGGGAAGAGTGATAATTAGGATGCGGAGGAGGCACAGAGAAGTGTTTTTTTAAATTCTGAAGCAACCTATATGCCTGTGGTTTATTGACTGTTCCCTCCAAAACCATATCAGGCATAATCCCAGGAGTCCCAGGTCTAGAAAACTTTTTCTTGACTGTCCTTCAAAAGGAAGTTCCTGCCGG
Organism: Leucopleurus acutus; assembly: GCF_964270905.1. Lineage (NCBI taxonomy): Eukaryota > Metazoa > Chordata > Mammalia > Artiodactyla > Delphinidae > Leucopleurus > Leucopleurus acutus. Next base: position 114,845,535 of record NC_139145.1, on the reverse strand, counting down.
CCTCTCTGACTTCACCTCCTGCCATTTTCCTCTTAGTTCATGATGTTCCAGCTACATCAGTCTTCTCACTTCCTGAACACACAGAGCTCCTTCCTCTCACTTGCTTCTCTCAGCCTGGGATGCCCCTCCCTTCTGATGGTTTGCTTTTTCTTATCATGAAGGTCTCAGCTCAACTATCACCTGCTAAGAGAGGCCTTCCCCAATCCCCCAGTCTAAAGTAATGCCCACTCCCCTTGCCCAACCACCATTACTCTTTTCATCACTCTATCATATTAATGTCATAGCTCTTCCACTGTCATACATGATCTTACTTATCTGCTTCTTTATTTAATATATTCATCCCTTCTAAGAATGCAAGCTTCTCATTGGGAAGGACTTCATCTGTTTATTCTTGGCTATTTGGCTTCAACATTGAGCACAGTCCCAGCACATTTTAGGAGCTTAATAAATGTTTGTTGAATAAATTATGATTGAATAAATGAATAGAAAATGAATAAGGAGTGGGCATTAGTGTAAATGTGCATGAGAAGAGAAAAGGGGGTCAACACTGAGCCCAGAGTAACACCAACATTTACTAAACGAGCCCATGGGCAAAGGGCATGTCTCCAAAGAAGACAGGCAAACAGCCAACAAGCACATGAGAAGATGTTCATCCTTAGCCATTAGGGATATGCAAATCAAAATCACGAGGTACCCACTAGGAGGGCTAGAATAAAAAAGACAGATAATAACAAGTGTTGGCAAGGATATGGAGAAATTGGGACTTCCATACATGGCTGGTGGGAATGTAAAATGATGTAGCCTCTGTAGAAAACAGTCTGGTAGTTCCTCAAAATGTTAAACATAGAGCTGCCATATGACCTAGTAATTCCACTCTAAAATACACACCCTAGAGAAATGAAAACATAGGTCCACACAAAAACTTGTACATGAATGTTTATAGCAGCATTATTCAAATGGACATCCCAAAGTCCATCAGCTGACAAATTCATGAATAAAATGTGGTCTATCCATACCATGAATTACTATTTGACCATAAAAAGGAATGGCAGGCTGACACCCACTACAACATGAATAAACCTTATGTTTATGCTAAGTGAAAGAAGCCAGTCACAAAAGACCACATATTATATGATTTCATTTATATGAAATGACTAGAAGAGGACACTCTACAGAGACAGGCAGTGGGGAATGATACAGGGAAAAGGCGTCATCAAGTAGCATCAACCAGAGCTGAATCCCTCAGGGACCCCTGGGAAGTGGCGCAAACACTCGCCTCAGAATTGTCCTGCTCAGGCAAGGCAGGGTGCGTGTTTATACAGCACCTCCCGCTTCCAGGGGAGTGAGCGTTCCAGCACCCCCTACTCACTCCCCCCCCCCCACCCGCCCCGCACTGGCACAGAATGTCCTTGAGTGGTCGGGGCAGATCCTACCTGCCGGCAGACACCGGGAAGCACCACCACGAGGGCCGAGGGCCAGGGAGGCACTGGCGCGTCCTGGAGGGCAGGAGGCAGGGAGGCCAGGCCCCGCGCAAGGCTGGGGAGGCAGCCTTGTGCCCAGAGCAGGGCAGGTGGCGAGGTCAGAGGCTTGAGGAGGGTGAGGAGGGCTTCACACCTCTGGAGGCTGGCCTTCTGTGAGACAAACTCTCCGTGGTCCAAGCTGACTGACTCTGCACGTAGCGCCCTCCCCCTCATCCCACCAACATCCCATGATCCATCTCCGCTCATTTCTTGAGCCCTTGTGTCTGCCTTTCATGTGTCAAGCCCACCAGCAATCTGTGAGACCCGGAAGGGTATGGGCCACAGCTGTGTGATCCCAATGCCTAACTGCTCCCACCTGAGAACAGAGCCTCTGCGATAACATGCAGGATAGTAAAGCTGTTTTAAAAGTTTTGTCTTGGGGCTTCCCTGCTGGCGCAGTGGTTGCGAGTCCGCTTGCCGATGCAGGAGACACGGGTTCCGTGCCCCGGTCCGGGAGGATCCCACATGCCGCCGAGAAGCGCCTGTGAGCCGTGGCCGCTGAGCCTGCGCATCCGGAGCCTGTGCTCCGCGACGGGAGAGGCCACAACAGTGAGAGGCCCGCGTACCGCAAAAAAATAAATAAATAAAAGTTTTGTTTTGTCTTTTTACTCACTTTATGCCCAAATTAATACAGCTCTGTTCTCTCTGGGGTGGGGCTGGTGGGAGAGGACTGGAGAATGGGCCGCAGAAATGGAGGGGAGGGGAGGAAGGGCCCGTCCTGTCCTAAGGACCTTGGTTTCCTAGCCGCTGGCCCAATCACGCGGACTCTCACAGCAGCTATGAGACTTCCTCAAGGGTGGGGCTGTGTCACATTCGTTTTCAACCTCTGTGCTTAGGTCTCCCCCACTCTTAGGTTCCCAGTAAATGCTTTTCAGCTGAATTAGACTGATGGGAGGCAGCCTGAGGTGGTTAGCTTGCCCCAAGGGGCCCCTCCTGGGCCTGCTTTTCTGATTAGGACGCTTTGCTGCCTCCTGTTCCATTCACCTAACCCCTTCCCAAGCCCACCGCTCTCTTTCACCTTCACCCTCCCTTCTCCACACACGTACACGTATTTGTCTTCTCAAACCTGAGGAGAAATTCATCTTCGCCTTCTCCAACCATCATACCCCTTTCTTTCTCAGGTGGCAGAAGCATTTCAGATAGGGGCTCTGGTGAGTCCCACAATTTTGGATTTCACAGACCATTCATATTTCAGAAGACAGACTTGTGAAACAGACAAAGATTTGGTAACCTAATAAAAACATCAAAAATCACCATCTATCAACACCATAACTTCGTATGAGAAAGGACATTTAACAACAGCCAAAAAAGGCTTTCCCTGATAGGAAACACATACTTTCAGAATGAAGTTTGAAGGATACTTTGTAAAGATAGCACGGTTGGCAAATACATGATTTTCATTATTTATTTTGTTGTGCTGTAGATTGGTCAAAATTTTGCTGAAGATCAGTGTGGAGACCCACTGGTCTAAAGTGATTCTAAGAGTGGAATTGGAATGAGAAGGAGTCACCAAAAGAGGCTGAGGAGCAGGTAGAGAAACAGGAGGAAAACCAAGAACGTGGTGTCTGGGAGCAAGTGGAAAACAGTGCACCAAGTAGAAGAGAATGACCACCTGTGTCAGATGCTGCAGACAGGTTAAGGCAGATGGTTATACAGTAAACTAAACAAAATAAAAGACATTTGGAAAAGAGAAAAAAAACAAGAGTAGAATACGAGGCTAGGGAAGTCATGGCTGGAAGGGAGAGGTGTTTGGGGCCATATAAAGCCATAAAATAAACATGTGCCACACCACCCGTGCTGTAGGGCTGGTCCTGCTTAACAGCACCCACAGCTGGCCAAGCACTCCAGGTCCTTCTTTCTGCCCTCTACTTCCTAGGACCCTCACTTGCCTTCCACCTCAATTCTGACCCTAGAGCCCCCAATCTAGTGTGTTCTTCACGTCTCCTGGGTAACTTATCATCCCTTTCAACGTTTTATAATCTCACTGTCAGTTTAGAGAAATTAAGTAGTCCTCAGATATTCTGACAACATTCAAAATCTGATTTTACTGGAAGAACAAATCAGTTACTTGGGTAACTTGTACTACAGCTTTCCAGTTGTTGGCTTTTGCAGGCACTTAAAACCTAGTCTGCCAGAAACAATGTCCAGCCCAGCAGCATTGAGCGACCTAGTGCCCAGATTACAGTCTTTAATACAATTTCTTACTAAAAGGAATCAGTGCTCCTTGGAGAAGTGATTGATGCCAGGATTATGCAAGGTGAGCCTGGAATACCTTGTCGTACCAGACAGCAAGAAAGCTCTCAGAGACAACCAAGGTCATGTCAAAAGACACAAGAGCCAACTTGAAGGCACTCCCACTGCCCAAAGGTGAAAGAATCTGAGCATTAAAAAGGATAACAAGTATAATGTATTAAAATACATCAAATATATAAAAATGCATAAGTGCATAAAGACAAAAAAATTGATAACGTCACCATTAGGTGAAAGGCCAACGGGAAACTTTATATGATGAATCAGGCTAACAGCCCCTCAACCTACTGGTCAGTTGTAAAACCACAAAAAGAGAGACAATGGGACACTATGTGCCTCCTTATGTAATGCAACAATGAAACCCACATGTCGTTATGCTCAATGAAGTAGTCTTGACAGAAAAAGATAAATGAAAATAAAGCCTATATAGCTGATTCACTTTGTTATACAGCAGAAACTAACACACCATTGTAAAGAAATTATACTCCAATAAAGATGTTAAAAAAATTAAATAAATAAAATAAATAAAACAAAATAAAATAAAGCCTATACCTGATTAAGGCTCTAGATTTTACTATAGAATATACAGAGAACAGAAGAATGTGTCCAACTATGGGAATGCATTTAGAAAGGTCCAGAATATGGTATAGTTTATAGGAAATAAAATTTTACTTTATTAATAATAATTTTATTTTATAGAAAAATTATCTGATTTCTTCAATAAATAAACAGCAAAAAATTAAAAGGAGAAGACCCAGAAATTTAAAAATTCTTTAGAGGCATATCAACAAAATGCAGAGTATGTAACTTGCTTGGATTCTGAATAACAACAAGCCAACTGCAAAGAAGTTATGACACAACTGGAAAAACCTGAATACTGTTTAGATACATGATGATATTAAGGAATTGTTACTTTTTTAGGTGTGATGATGGTATTGTGGCCATTTATGTTAAAAAAAAGGTCCTTATTTTTTTTAGAGGTGCATATTGAAGTATTTACAAGAGAAAATATCTTATTCGTCATTTAAAAAAAAAACACGGTTGAAAAGGGGTTGTGGAAGAGATGCCTAGGAAAACAAGATTGGTCAGGTGCTAACTATTGAAGCTGCAAGATGGGTACATGGTGATTTATTATACTAGTTTCTCCACTTTTGTATATATTTGAAATTTTCCATAATAAAAAATAAAACCCTGGCTTCATGAAGGGTTTGAGTATCATGCTTTCCTGCCAGAACATCAGTGCTAGAATTTTACTCTGTAGGAATAAAACAAGTAAAACAAACAGCTTTTCTCCTACAAATTGTTACTGGTTATATGGTGACATGTAAGTCTGTGCTACTTAATTTTAATGTACTCCACAAATGAGACACGCTGAGACTTCCTTCAGGAAAACTTCATTGTTTATTTAGTAACATATAAGGAGAATGGCAGTAAGGCTAGTGAGGGCGAAAAAGCTAGTTCCTTTTCCAGTCACTTTTAATAAAGGAGTTGGGGAGGGTAAAGCTAGTTTAACATAGGGCTTGGTTTCTCATTGAAGCAGGTTAGGGCAGTAACAGTACTTACTGAGTACTTACTAACCACAAGTCACTGTGCTAAGCACTTCATACTGCATACGATAACACTACAAGAGAGGTACTATTATCATCCCCATTTTACAGATGAAGAAACAGAAGTTTAGAGAATTAAAGTAACATACTTCTTCCACTCATAAACCCACCCAAGATAGATCTGCTTCCTACTGTGTGACCTTTGTCCGTTCTCTTCCTTCAGCCTCATAATTGTAGCTGCCATTTTTGAGTGCCCACTAGGTACTAGCAATGTGAAATTTACATACGTCAATTCACTTTAACCTTCACTCCAACACCGAAGGGGTTTCCTACCATCCTCATTTTACAGATGAAGAAACTGAGGCTCAGAGAAATGACTTGCCAAGATGACACAGCTAGCAATGGAGGAGGGTTTCAAACTGACCCCCAAAGCCTGTCTCTTGATCACTCCTTGTTATCTATGGCTCAAAAGGTCCCTCCTCTGTTCTCCACTACACTGCTACTCCCTCCCTTTTGGTACCAATGTCATTATATCATGCATGTTCACTGGGGACAGGGATGGTGTCCGTTCAGCAAATACCTATCAGGCACCTTATGTGCAGTCACTGAATCTTCCCCAGTGCCTAGCACGTAGCTGGTGCTTCATAAATGCCATCTGAACAGCAGCACGTTTCTTAAGATCAGCATAAAACAAACCACCACTTACAGTCAATATTTTAATATACTATGTAGTTATTCCCCTCTTCCTTGCCCAAAGTTTTTGCCTAAGTAAAATAGTATTTATCACACTGGAAATCATTGTTTTGGGTATGTTAAAGGCTGAACAAATTTAGAATTTCATCAGGACTGGTCAATGGCACAAAACTCTGAATGGTAATGTGGAATGGTGGTAGTTTCAGGTCAGAAAGCTATGACATTTTGAGGCAGAGAAAAGCCAAGAGGCTATTAAACATATGTTCTTTCCCTAGAGTTAGCAACATCCCCTTTAGATGCTTTAAACTTACAAATAGCCACTCTAACCCTTTTTAATTTTAACACTGCTGATAAGATATAATTGTTCAAAGTGGAAAAGAAAAAAACATCACTCTTCATTATTTAATGCAGATGAACCAAATTGGAAAAAATTATGTTTCCTTCTCTGAAAAAGCTGTCTCTTATTTTTATCATCCTCAGTCCTTTGTTTTATATAGTTTACACTCGATTCAGAAAATGCCTGTCTGGATTCACTTTCTTAGCTTAAGTTACTAACTCCTTGTTCTTGTATTTGACACTAACTCAAACAGCCTTGAAACAATTATCCTCTTCATTCCCTTCAGAATTGTCTATACTTTAATGAGTTCCCACTTAATCTCTTCTTTGCCAAAGAATACCACTCTGATAGCTAAGATCCTTAAATCCCCAGGTGGCTCTCTTTGCCCTCTGTTGTACCGTCTCCATTTCTATAATATCCTTTTATAATAAGGTGACTGGAACTGTGCATAGTATTCCAAATGTGGCCTCATCAGTCCTCACAAAGAACCCAGATAATTCCCTGGATTTATATTCAATCCCTGTTCTTAATCACCCCCAAATGGGGGCTATCACAGGGTCTTTATTGCCATTAAACTCTGAAAATATGAAATATTGAGTTTCTTTCTACTCCCATTTTATCCAGCCAAATTTCCAGTTTCCAAACACAGTGGGAAGTCTGGACCACTCTGGCAACTAAATATACATTTTTTTTTCCCCCACAATCCTGGGGCAAAAAGAAAGTATACATATCCTTCAGGCCTGTTCACTGTAGCAGGCAGGAACAAGAGACTCTTTCTTCAGGCAGCCAATGACTGAAAGAGGATCCCTCCTTTGGGAGATTAACATTGGGTTTGTTTTGCACTGACCCCATCACTTCCTCCTCCATTACATCTCCTTCAGAGGAGGGGGGGTGGTCTAAAGCCAAAGATGACCCTGGAGTGGAGGAAAAATAGCAGATGCTCCTCAAAGACGTACATTCTTGAGTAGAAAATTTGGTGAATTCAGGTTTTTGAAAAGATCCCTAGAACCCAAAGAATACAAATGCTTCAAATGTTTTTGCATCTAACCTCGAGCATGCACACCTGCACACACACGGGTACACACACACACACACACACACACACACTCACCTTCTATATTCCAGCTATTCAATGTGAAACATGATCTCAGTCCTCTTGAGGCTTTAGTCTTGTGTGGGAGACAGACAATCAAATGAACCCCTAAAGGAATACATAATCACAAAATAAAATAAGCTTTCAGAGGAGCCTGATCCAGTCTGAAGGACCAGGGAAGGCTCCCCCAAGGAAGTGATGGAACTGATATGGGTGTACGGTAATGAGTAAGAGGTATTGCACTGGCTTGGAGATAGGTGAGGGCTAAGCATTCCAGGCAAAGTGAACCACATGTGCAAAGGCCTTATGGCTTTTGGGGGAAATGAAACACTACCAATTTGCTGGAGGGCAGAGAGTGAAGAGAATGGTACAGAAGAGCTACAGATAGGTAGGACCAGACCATGCAAAGCCATGGTAAGGATTTGGGTATTTTTTCTATGAGCAATGGGGAACCACTGAAGAATATAAATTAGGGGAGTGTTTTTTAAATTTTTGTTGGAGTATAGTTGATTTACAATGTTGTGTTAGTTTCTGCTGTACAGCAAAGTGAATCAGTTATACATACATCCACTCTTTTTTAGATTCTTTTCCCATGTAGGTCACTACAGAGTATTGAGTAGAGTTCCCTGTGCTATACAGTAGTTCCTTATTAGTTACCTATTTTATATACAGTAGTGTGTATATGTCAATCCCAATCTCCCAATTTATCTCTTCTCCCCTTTCCACCCTGGTAACCATAAGATTGTTTTCTACATCTGTGACTCTATTGCTTTTTTGTAAATAAGTTCATTTGTACAATTTTTTTAGATTTCACATATAAGCTGTATTATATGATATTTGTCTTTGTCTGACTTACTTCACTAAGTATGACAACCTCTAAGTCCATCCATGTTGCTGCAAATGGCATTATTTCATTCTTTTTTATGGCTAAGTAATATTCCATTGTGTATATATACCACATCTTCTTTATCCATTTATCTATCAATGGACATTTAGGCTGCTTCCATGTCTTGGCTATTGTAAATAGTGTTGCAATGAACATTGGGGTGCATGTATCTTTTTTTTTTTTTTTTTTTTTGTGGTACGCGGACCTCTCTCTGTTGTGGCCTCTCCTGTTGCGGAGCACAGGCTCTGGACGCACAGGCTCAGTGGCCATGGCTCACGGGCCCAGCCGCTCCGCGGCATGTGGGATCTTCCTGGACCGGGGCACGAACCCGTGTCTCCTGCATCGGCAGGCGGACTCTCAACCACTGCGCCACCAGGGAAGCCCCGCATGTATCTTTTTGAATTATGGTTTTTCTCCAGGTATATGCCCAGGAGTGGGATTGCTGGATCATATGGTAGCTCTATTTTTAGTTTTCTAAGGGACCTCCATACTGTTCTCTATAGTGGTTGTACCAATTTACATCCCCACCAACAGTGTAGAAGGGTTTCCTTTCCTCCACACCCTCTCTAGCATTTATTATTTGTAGACTTTTTGATGATGGCCATTCTAACCAGTGTGAGGTGATACCTAAATGTAGTTTTGACTTGCACTTCTCTAATTATTAGTGAGGTTGAGCATCTTTTCATGTGCCCGTTGGCTATCTATATGTCTTCTTTGGAGAAATGTCTATTTAGAAGGAAGTGACTGACAAGGGATTAATCTCCAAAATATACAAATAGCCCATGCAGCTCAATAACAAAAAAACAAACAACCCAATAAAAAAATAAGGGAGTGTTTTGAAAGCAGATTTGTGTTTTGAAAAGTTCTCCCAGGCTGGCATGATCAGAGGGTGTGGCAAATACCTGTGATGTGCTGTGCCACATCCCCTAGAGCCACCTGACTTTAGCACAGCTACAGTGGACAGTTCCACACAGTGTTACCAGTGTGCCATATCATTTAGAGTGGAGGACTAAGGGAAGCCCATATTTAAGGGGAGGGGAATGAGATTCTACCTGTTAATTGGAGGAGTGTCAAACAACTTGACATAGTAATATGCTTTGGGAGTGGACCCTATAAATGAATTCCAAGCTTTGTTTCATTTCCAATGTCAAGATACTCAAACGAGAGAACAAAGTCTTGCCTGGAATGCTCCTGTGAGGGTCTGATATTTACTTAACATATCAATATACATGACTAAATCTGTCTCTCCAAGTTATTCCTGCTCATTATAAGGGAGATTCCTACTTGGTACTAAACCAGTGAGGAGGTAGGGAAGAACTGAGACTGTTAGTCTATCCAAGAGTCATGGGTACCAGGGAAAGCAGCCAACTCCTTCCTTGTGATAGAGGCTGCCTTAAGAGAAAGTAGAAGGAAAATTATATTAATGACATATTCAAGTTTTTGAAATTGAACTTAGAAATAGCAACGTTCATGATTTATTTTTCAATATTTGTATTGACTACTTTGATCTCACAAATGTCAAGCCATTTATTCTATGGTTAAGGTGCTCATATTTTCAATGGAAGTATTTCCTTTTAAATGTTAAGAGACATCAACCTCGAAATCAATCCATTTTCTCCTTTTGTAAAAATTAGAATATCATAGCAGGACACAGTCTAATTGATGTTAACAGGGATCAGTGCAAAAAAGGAAACCCAAAGTCTTCTATCTGATTTTCCTTTTAAGACTAACAATTGAATAATAGTAGCTATTTTGAACTCATCTACGGTCATTGATCTAACTTGTCACAAATAAATCAATAGTCAATCAATATGCTCTCTGAACTAAACAATGAATTTGGAAACAGTCAATTCAAATCCTAACACTACCATGGTGACCCCACTCTAGCCACTTATCCTTAGTTAAACTGCTTTTCAGTTTAATCTGTCAACAATGGCACTGCTGTTTTTGCCATCACAAAAATAAGCTGATTCATAAAGTATAACTTCCAATGCATAGTTATTTTTTCCTGAGACTCTGGGCCTGTAATTCCAGAAGCAGCTAAGAGGAAGAAAATTAGGGTAATGTAAATTCAACATGTAGATTTATTCTGACTGTGAACACCGGATGTCTTAGATATAATATAGGCAGTTGGAACTTTTCCATAAAAAACCTTATTCATTATCCATTATTCATTTAAAGTAACATGAATTTTTAAACATTCTGGTTAACTCTTGCTGTGTAACAAACTAACCCAAAACTTAGTAGCTCAAAGCCATAATTTATTAGTGGTACTATATACATCATGATTCTGTGGGTCAGGAATTCAGACAGGACAGTGAAGATGGCTCATCTCTGCTCTATGATGCCTGGGACCTCAGCTGGGATAACTCAGAAGAACAGGAGCTGGAAAGCTGTCAGGGTCTCTGCCTCTCTCTTTTTCCCCTCCACCTCCTGCCCTTCAAGATACACAACTTTCTCCACCTTCTCTCTCCATGTAGTTAGTTTGGGCTTGCTCACAGTATGGAAGCTTCATTGTAGTCACATATCTTACATGGCAACTGGGGGCTTTAAGAAGGAGTGTGCCCATGAACAGAAACCAGAAGATTTAAGTTCTCTTAAAATGTTGGCCCAGGGGCTTCCCTGGTGGCACAGTGGTTAAGAATCCGCCTGCCAATGCAGGGGACACAGGTTTGAGCCCTGGTCCGGGAAAATCCCACATGCCACGGAGCAACTAAGCCTGTGAGCCACAACTACTGAAGCCCACGTGATCTAGGGCCTGCATGCTGCAAGTACTGAGCCCCCATGCTGCAACTACTGAAGCCCGCATGCCTAGAGCCAATGCTCCGCAATGAGAAGCCACTGCAATGAGAAGCCCACACACTGCAACAAAGAGTAGCCTCCACTCGCCACAACTAGAGAAAACCCATGCGCAGCAACGAAGACACAACACAGCCACACACACAAAAAATGTTGGCCCAAATTGGCACAGTGCCACTTCCACCATATTCTGTTGGTCAAAAAAAGTCCACTCAGATTCAAGGGAAAGGAGCATAGATCCCATGTCTCAGTAGGAAGCATTTTGAAGAATCTAAGCCATCTTTAGTCCACCACACTTAATTATCTCCTAGTATGCCTTATAATGTAACAGACATTCTAGCTTCCGATAATGGAAGAGAAGCCCCTATTGGGCCAACCCTCGTAAAGATAACAACTATGAACACTGGACAAATATAAACAAACAGATATCCGAAGGCACTGGAGAGCAAACAAAATCAAACACTGAAAGGGAGCCAACAACTGGAAGAAGGAATGGCACTGGAAAAATTTTTCATTTTTTATGGCTTTTTACCTAAGGGCCCTAGCCAGTGCCAATCAGAGCAGCTAACACTAGGATAGAAGGTCTAAAGTCTTACTGGCTTGAAGAATAAGAGGAAAAACTTCAGAGATAACACAACAGTCTAAAAGTGAAGGGAGGACACCCTAAAAAAAGAGAGAGCCCCAAATTCTGCATATGAACTCTCCCCAAATCTCTGACCACTGAACTAGTCATATATAGAGCAAACTCCAAGCAGCCCAGATAAGACTACAAGTGCTGAATGAGATTTCAGCTGCTGTCCAGCCAAGTAGCTGTCTTTTATGTTTTAACAACAAAACAATAACTTTCAGAAGGACATAACAAAATCCAGGGTTTTAATACTGTATCATTCAATGTCCAGGATATAATCCAAATGTACAAATACATTTAAAAATGTGACCTAGACTCAAGAGAAAATTAAATCAATGAAGATCAACCCAAAGATGACTCACAAATTGAAATTAGTAGACAGGGAGTTTAAAACAGCTGTTATAATTATGTTCAAGGACATAAAAGAAAATATGCTTTTAAAGAATGAACAAATAGGAAATCTCAGCAGAGAAATGGAAACTATTTTAAAAAAGAATCAAATCAGAATCTTAGAAATGAAAAATAAAATATATAAAATAAAAATTCGCTGATTGGGCTTAGTAGAAGAATAGAGATGACAAAGAAAGAAGTCAGTGAACTTGAAGCCCAAGCAACAGAAATTATTCATTCCAAAGAACAGAAAGAAAAAACGTTGAAAAACATGAACAGATCCCCAAGGATCTGTGGAACAATGTCAGAAAGTTTAATACATGTGAAATTAGAGTCCCAAAAGTTGACGAGGGGGAAATGAAGCAGAAAAAATATCTGAAGAAAGAATGACCAAAATTGCCCAAATCTATTGTAAGACATAAATCTATAGATTGAAGAAGTTAAGCAAACCACAAGATGAATAAATACAAAGAAAAACTACTTCTATGTACATCATAGTCAAACTTCTGAAAACCAAAGATAAAAAGAAAATCTTGAAAGTAGCTAGAGAAAAATAGCATTTTTACACACAGAGAAACAATGATAAGAATTAGGCTGACTTCTTGTCAGAAACAATGAAGTCCAGGAGAAATATTTAAAATGCTGAAAGAAAAACACCACTGTCAACCCAGAATTCTACAGCCAGCAAAAATATTCTTCAAGAATGAAGACAAAATAAAGATGCTTTCAGATAAAAGCAACAGAACACCATGGAAAAATATACCTTGTTAACTCTACTTGAACTTACTAACAGTCACTGTTAATTTAAAATATAATCGTATTTATGTAAATTAATTATACTTCAATAAAAAAATATATAAACAGATTTTTCTCTTTGCACTCCCAACTGTTCTGTTATTCCATTTCATTTTGGCTAGCTTGCCTCTGTACACAAATTCCCTACTTTTGCCTCCTTTTTTCTATCAAAGAGTATTAAAAGCTTATTGACTGAACTGTAGTAAAGAGGTATAATTTTGAGCAAATACTCTGTGCCAGGATCCTTCTAAGGCTATTACATTTAATCCTTATCCTTAACAACAGTTGGGGCTGGTATTATCAGGACAAAATTACAGATGAGAAAATGGGCTGAAACTAATTATCAGTAATGTGTCCAAGGTCACAAAGCTAGTTAGTGCTAGAACCAGGTCCAGGTAGAGGTTCTTGATCTGCTTGAACAATATTTCATGGACATGTATATATAGCTTGAAAATTGACTATGTCCCTTAAGGATCCCTTCTAAGATCTGTTTATACTATTTGAGTAACTAACTCTTTTTTTTATTTTAAAGGCAAAATTTCAGGTTAGCACTCTGATTGAGTCTGTTAGTTGCCTGGTAACTGCCTGCCCTCTCCCCTTCCCCACATTCTCCTCCCTTTAGCAATAGAGAACACCCCAACGACCCCCAAACACAACACTTTATCTCCCAGCCTCCCTTCAAGCTACGTGTGGGCCATGTGACCAAGTTTGGGTAGATGGGATAGGAGTGGGTTTGAATATAACCAGAGTTCAACTTCTGATCAAGTACTTAAAGAAAAAACATTTGCCTTAGACTCCCTATTCCCTGTTTCCTGAGGGCTGGAAAATGCAAACATGGGCCCCTGCCTTGGACCTGGCAATGAAAGCTACATGTGAAGGGCAGCAGAGTCAATCTGTCCGCCAGTCTTCAAAGATGGCTCTGGGTGGCTGGACTGGGCATGGAATACCTTAAAACAATTTAAAGAAAACCAAAAGATTAAAAAAATTAAAGGCATTTGTTGAAAACCTGGGTATGTGGTTATCTCTGTGAATTTGGCATTTTACGTAACCTCTCTAAGCTGTTTTCCCATCTCAAAAATGGGATGATTATTTTACTTTCCTCACAGGGCTGGTCTGAGGGGGGAATAAGATGATGTGTATAAACATTAACACAGTGCCTGGCACAGAGAGCCCACATGTGTTGCACGTATCATGTGTCACTGGGCTAGATGCTATGAAAGATTCTTCGAGTACTGAGTGCTCTCAGACACTGCAAAGAACACCTGCTTAATGAACGCTACATGTGGAGATTAAGAACTTGCAGCCGCTAAGACAGGTGGTAATGACGTCAAAGGCTACGTTTTCATTCTCATTTGACCCCCCTTCTTTCTCACCATTCTCAACTCATCTCATCTCTCTTAAAAGAATGTAGGGTGGTTTAAAAACATGGTCTCCTTTAGTTCTGAAGGAGATTTTATACACACACACACACACACACACACACACACACACATACACACACATACACACACACATACTCCAGGTTAATTCTTAGAAAATTAATATCTCATTTTGAGGCCAGGTCATTATGGGATTACTAAGATGGTAAATTTCTCTCAATAAAAGAAATTATTATTTTCCTGCTGTATTCATAGAGACTTCCCTCCCAGTCCTCCCCCAACCCCAATCTGAGCTTCTCTCAATTCTCCTTCAAAAGGATATGTGATACCCTGGGAAGCGGATAGCATGGGATGACTGTTCAACATTCAATGCGTGTCTTCAGCACCAACAGAGGAAAGATTAGAAATATAAGCACAGCCCCTTGTTTATTGCAATTTCACAGCTGTGGCAAATGCCACAGAACTCAGGGTTGGTGGCAGGAATTAGTGAAGACCTGATAGTAATGTTTTCTTTCCCCTCACTGTCTCCTCTCTTTTCAGGGTGGCTGCCAGTTAATGCTTCTAATAAGTTAATTTGTAAATAAGGAGTGAAGGAAGGCCAAGGAGAGGAGGCTATGGGGAGAGCTAGGGCAGGGAGGGGAGGGCCAGACTGGCAAAGGGGGAGGAAGAACCAGAGAGAAGGGGATGAGAACATGGGAGAGAAGGGAAAAAGGGACAGAGGACAGAGCAAGGAACAGTTTGGGAAGAAGTGGAGTAGACTTTTATTTATTTATTTTTAATTTATTTTACTTTTTATTTATTTTTGGCTGCATTGGGTCTTAGTTGCTGCACGCGGGCTTTCTCTAGCTGCAGTGAGCAGGGGCTACTCTTCGTTGCAGCGCGCGGGCTTCTCATTGCAGTGGCTTCTCTTGTTACGGAGCACGGGCTCTAGGCTCACGGGCTTCGGTAGTTGTGGCACGTGGGCTCAGTAGCTGTGGCTCACGGGCTCTAGAGCACAGGCTCAGTAGTTGTGGCACACGGGCTTAGTTCCTCCGCGGCATGTGGGATCTTCCCAGACTAGGACTTGAACCCATGTCCCCTGCATTGGCAGGCGGATTCTTAACCACTGCGCCACCAGAGAAGTCCCCAGAGTAGACTTTTAAAAGAAAAAGGGGGAAGAAAAAGTTGCACACATGAGGAAGAGCCGCCGTTTCAATTTCCTCTCTCTAGCAACGATATAAGCATGATGGGGAGAAATATAGCGATAATCTCAAAACTAATGAAGGAGGCAAATCTGAGTCTAGACTCCCTTTTTTAGCACCTGGAAAATTTGAAAGAGTACGACTTGTATAAATTCTAAGGTAGTCATCTCCCTGCCTTGCCGCCAGTCCTGCTTCTGGTGATACATTATTGCCTCCATCTTTAAGTCTAGGAATACCTCAGAGGAAGACAGACTCCAACTCCCCAAGCCTAAATTCTAACCTCCACAAAGGGCTTGGCCACACTGGATTGGCCAGGACCTAGGAATGACTTAAGTAAGGGAGGTGCTGGGAGCCTAGGTGGCATGTTGGTGGAAACCTCACATTATGGGGTTCTGACATCCTTAAGAATAGGGCCTCCTGCCTTCTGGGATCCCCCATGACCCGAGGTTGATGTCCCATGCCTCTCCCCACCCAGGGGGCTTCTCGACTGCCACAGAAAAGCTGCACTGACTTGCCTCCCAATCTGCCATTCCATGGTGGGAGAAGGATAAAAGGGAAATGCAAAAATTGAGAGGAAAATGGACTAGAAAACTCAGGGATAAAAACAGGCTATGATATTTGAACCCCAATTTCTAGGTATTTCCCCTACTAGTTCTGACTCAGCAATTATGAAGCAATTGACTTTAGAACAAACCATTTGTCTTTCAACAAATACACCAGGTTCAAGACCCAGAACAGGATAGTTGAAGGAAGCACATCTGGCTCTGTATTATTTCCCAATTTAAAAGACTTGTGATTTTTTTTTTCTTTTGTTTGCGGTACGCGGGCCTCTCACTGCTGTGGCCTCTCCCGTTGCGGAACACAGGCTCCGGACGCACAGGCTCAGCGGTCATGGCTCACGGGCCCAGCCGCTCCGTGGCATGTGGGATCTTCCCGGACCGGGGCACGAACCCGTGTCCCTTGCATCGGCAGGCGGACTCTCAACCACTGCGCCACCAGGGAAGCCCAAGACTTGTGATTTTTGCAAAAGGTTCTGGATGAACAGCTTTGGGTAGAGCGTGGCTTTGCTTGTCACATGGAGTGCCAGGGTCCACGTTTGGGCTGCATGGCTTTATCCCTCCACCTTTCCGATGCCTTTCCTTTGAACTCTTACCAGCCAGCCCCTTCTTCTGCTTTCCTCTCATGATCCAAATTCCCTCCACATTGGCAACCCCCTGAGAAAGCCAGGAGAACACTGCGCCTGCAGCCACAGCCACAGCTCTGTCACCATAGGGAAGGCAAACCCAGAACCCTCCATCAGCCGTCTCCCTCCCACGGAAGACTGTCAGTCAGTGTCAGTGGGCCAAGAGCCTTTTACCAGCTGCAAACAAGCCAGACTCACTCCCAAGAACCAAGGAAAATGCTCAACTCCCCATCAGTAGCTTGGAACTTTCAGTTCCACTTGAGACAGATTTGAGTTGACTTGTCAAAATCTGAGATACAGTATGCAGTTGAATTTGAAAGGAAAAAGAGGGGAAAGAAACCCCAAGTTGTCCTATATTTCCTCCATGTGTGTTGAGTTTTCAAAGTATTCCCTACTGTCTTTTTCTACCTGCTCCCAGTGTAAGTAATCGATAAGCTGGATAACTTTGGAACACCAGTCACCAGGCTGAAATTGAGCAGGTGCCCGTGGAAAGAGGCCATTGGCCATGAGGGAGAGGGGCAGTAGGGTACATGGGTTATAAGCACAAGGTCTGGAGCCAAACGTTTTGAGTTCAAATCTCACCTCCACTGTTTACGACTTCTGGGACCTTGGGTAGTATTTAATCTATGCCTCAGTTTCTTCAACTATAAAAAAGCAAGTGTTAAAAATGGTGTGAACTGAGTTGCTGTGAGGATTAAATAAGCTAACAACTGGCACACGGTAAGTGCCCTACTTGTATTTATTACTCCTCCTCCACCACCACCACTACTACCACTACTACTACGTGTTCTGTGGGACATACAGGGGCCTCTCTAGTATGAAACTAGTCTTCTCGGTTGCCCAGGAGGAAGAGCCCTGGGTAGGTGACCCCATCTTCTAACTGTATTTCCTTTCTTTTTAAAAAAATTTTATTGAAGTATAGTTGACTTACAATGTTGTGTTAATTTCTGCTGTAGAGCAAAGTGATTCCGTTATACACATATATATTCTTTTTCATAATCTTTTCCATTATGGTTTATCACAGGATATTGAACATAGCCCCCTGTGCTATACAGTAGGACCTTGTTGTTCACCCATCCTACAGATAACGGTTTGCATCTAATTGTCTTTCAGCTGTGATTACTCACTATAATAAAGAGAACAGATTAGAGAAAAGATGGGCAAAGAAGTAAGGTGGTCCTTCCCAGCCCTGTTGATCAAACCTCCCCTACCCCGACTACAGACTCTAGGTTGACGGCTACAGATTAAGGGATTCCTAAGGGGGAGCACAAAGAAGGAGCTCACAAAATAGTTTTACTGATTATGTGACTGAGTTTAAGGTTGTGTATGGTACCAGCTGTCCCCAAATGAAATATCTGAAACTAGAATCACACTTATTAGCACAGAATTGACTTACAAAACTCAAGGAGGGCACGGAATTCCTATGAACTGTAAATTAGTAAATTGCTTTTTAACCTACCATAAAAGAGCATTGAAAAGTCCTCTTAAAATCAAAGGGCTGCTAATTCAATCATAAACACATTTACGCAATGGTGCTCAAGGCAAGAGGAAACCTTCAAGGCTGTGCAATTACATTTAAAACATATCATTTAAGAAATGATTTAAGTTTAATTACAATATCGAATGAAGATATGTGTTATTCTGAGGAGACATTGGCCTCCACATTAATATTTGCTTTTAAAAATATTTTTAAATGAAACGGCACTTTCCCCATATCGTGCTTCCTGATCATACCTACTTTTCTGAGAGCCAGGGAAGATAGTGGTGAAGAAGATGGTTCCAGACACAGCTGTCCTCTTGGGGCAGAGTGTGTGCCCTCCAAGCTACAGTGTGCAGACAGGACTAGAGAGGGAGAGGTTGAGTTGGCCTGGAATAGGAATTGCAGGCTACACACTACATCAGAGACAGAAACTTTCACAGTTCAGCAATCTGTCCCCGTGTGATAGATGCGGAAACTGAGACCCAGAAAGATGAGGTGACTGGCTTGCCATTAGGGCCCAATGTCAGAACTAAAAGCCGGTTCTTCTCTTAGGTCAGTCTTCTTTCTACTTTACTAGTAGTTCTCAGGTTCGAAAGTGCTTAAGAATTACGTGGAGATCCTGTTTGATATGGTGGTTCCTGCCTCTCCTTTTCTGAGTCTGCAGGACTAAGATGCGATACAAATCCAGGCAACATGGGTGCAAGTGGATCCAGAGACCACGCTTTTTTTTAAATTTAATTTTATTTATTTTTTATACAGCAGGTTCTTATTAGTTATCTATTTTATACATATTAGTGTATACGTGTCAATCCCAATCTCCCAATTCATCCCACCACCACCACCACCCCCCGCTTTCCCGCCTTGGTGTCTATACATTTGTTCTCTACATCTGTGTCTCTATTTCTTCCCTGCAAACAGGTTCGTCTGTACCATTTTTCTAGGTTCCACATATATGTGTTAATGCACGATATTTGTTTTTCTCTTTCTGACTTACTTCACTCTGTATGAGTCTCTAGACAGAGACCCCACCTTGAGAAACTCTGCTGTAAGTTGACTGTCTTACGGCAGATGCTTCTCAATTTATTAAGCCATTCAGCTAATCAATCCAGAAGTGAAAGCCCTTTGAAAAGTGGTACTGATGTACTTTCAGTGTGCCCTGAAGACGCACTTCACTCCTCGGTACATTTTTCTATTCAAAATATGATCCACAGAGCAGCAGCAGCGGCATTATTACCTGGGATCTTGTTAGAAATACAGACTATCAGGCTCTACCCCAGACCTAATGAATCAAAACCTGCATCTTAACAAGACCCTTGGGTGATTTGAACGCCCAGCAAAGTTTGAGAAGCACTGATAAAAGGTCCACAAAGTCTTGTGGAATACAAAAACAATTGATCTTATTCTATCTTATGATTTTATGGGTCAGGAGTGGGGCCGGACTCACCTGAGTGATTTGTTCTGTTCCATGGTGACTGGGACCTCAGCTGGGGTGGCCCAGGTGTCTGGGGATAGTGGAACAGCTCAACTAGATCCGTATGACGGGGGCCTTGGTTCATCTCCAGGTGGCATATGCTGTGGCTAGAGTGTCCCATATGGTGTCTTCATTCACATGACTGGCATTTGGGCTGAAATGGGTGGAAGCTGTGGGCTGGTCAGCATTACTCTGTTTCCACTGGAGGTGGTCTCAGGGGACTCAGGTGCCTGGCTTCACTCAGGGGGGCTGTTGGGGAGGGGAGAGGGTTCCAAGAGACAGGAAGTGGAGGCCGCCAGTCTCTTAAAGCCTGGGGTCAGGACTTCCCTGGTGGCGCAGTGGTTAAGAATCCACCTGCCGATGTAGGGGATGTGGGTTTGATCCCTGGTCCGGGAAGATCCCACATGCCGCAGAGGAGCTAAGCCCGTGCGCCACAACTACTGAGCCTGCGCTCTAGAGCCCGCGAGCCATAGCTACTGAGCCCGTGTGCCACAACTACTGAAGCCCACGTGCCAAGAGGCCATGCTCCGCAACAAGAGAAGCCACCGCAAGGAGAAGCCTACGCAATGAAGAGCAGCCCCCGCTCGCCGCAACTAGAGAAAGCCCACGCACAGCAAGGAAGACCCAACACAGCCAAAGATAAATAAATAATAAAAATAAAATTAAAAAAAAAACCCAAAGACATTCATTATATATAAAAAAAAAAGCCTGAGGTCAGAAACTGGCCCAGCCTCACACTGGTTGTGGAGTCACAGAGCCTGCCCAGATTCATAGGGGAGGGGATGTGGACCCCAGCTCTCCGTGGGAGAATTTGTGGCCATCTCTAACCTGCTTACTAACTGAACATAGGAAATGCTTAGAATTGTGAAGCACTTTTAGCCAATCTATGAGCAAAGAGCCAGGCTGTGAGGGCTAAACTGGAAGTAAAATCTGAGGTGAGAAAAAGAGAGACAGCTGGAAAAGACTTTACAGGAGAATATGAGACTCAATGGACTTGGAAGTGTTAGTAGGGGCTAGACAAGCTGAAAGAAAGGAAAAGGCCTTCCAGAGTAATTTCTAGATCTTAGTAGCCTAAGGCTAGTTTTTTTGTCCCCGCTCCCACCCCCAGCCCCGCCCCTACCCCTGACTCTGGGCCTTAGGATAAGTGTGGTAGAATCCTACTACAGAACCGGTAGGTATCCTACCTTAGAGGATACCACGTTGTCCTCTTCCCATAGTTACCTCCATGTAAATCTGCAAAGTAGAAACAGCTTCTCAGATTAAGGTTTCCAAAGAAATCTGAAATGTCCCACAGGCTCACCACTCTCTTAAGCATTCAGAGAAAATCAGCAACTTTGTACTATGTCACAGAGAGTGGTTTGCTCAAATCGGAGTCATTTCCTATCCAAAAAGGATAGATAATTCTAGGCCCTGATTTTCCTCTGCTCTAACTGGGAATATTACAGCCATCGCATAGGAAACAACCCTTAGAATGACCCTTGGATCCAGAGAAGGAGCCAGAAATATATGTACAAATAAGTAATTTTTTAAAGGCAGGAAACTGGGACTTCTCTGGTGTCCAGTGGTTAAGACCCCAAGCTTCCAATGCAGGGGGCATGGGTTTGATCCCTGGTCGGGGAACTAAGATCCCCACATGCCGAGCAACGAGGCCAAAAAAAAATTTAAAAAGCAGGAAACCAACTGAACATAAAATAGGTCCCCAATTATATAAAAAATAAATATAGATAAAACAGTGGAAGAAGAAATGACAAAATGTTAACTGATTATTTCTGAGTTGTAAAAATGAGCATGACTTTTTCCTCTTCTCCATCTTTCAGTAAGTTTTCCAAAATGAATAGTATTCTTTTCATAATCACAAAAGCCTATGTGGTCTAAAGATAAATTTTGATTTTCAAAGAAGATGCTAAGAACCCTGACACAGCAATGAATTCTTCAAAAACACAGATTTCACAAACCCTGTCACAGATCCTTCCAGAGACCTACATACAAGTATCTGCCCTGATAAATGCCAGTTCTGTTCCTCAAGATTTACTTGTCAGGAAATCAAGACACACAGAATGAGTTATTTCAGAAGGAAATGTTCTGGGATTCTGGAAACAGATGATGCTTTCTTGCAGCCTGTTGTCATTCTTCTCCTTCACGAGATACTGTCGCCATCCCTCTGGATTTAACTCAGCTTGACAGTAGCCACATTTCTGTGTTGATCTTCATCTTCTCTTTTGGTAAAAGTCTGTAAATTGAGGCTCAGCTCACAGCTATTTCATACTAATCAGACGCTGGGACGCTTAGAATTAAGGATAGACCAGAGGTGCGGTAACGTGAAGCCGACCGCCTCCCTGGCAGACACGTTATGCTCCGGACCTCATCCTCATGAATGCTGACCAGGCCATCTGCTCTCTCATTTATAGGCCAGAGGGCCATGGCTCTCACTGCCTATCATAAACGAGTGGCAGCATAACCCTTCAATTGCTTTTCTTCTTTACTCCCAGTCTGCACTGCCGCTAAAATATTCTGCCTCTCAGCTGCCATTATCAGCGTCTAAATCACCCCTCGTCTAAGGCCCTAGTTTTCCGAGGGCAGAAACCACAGACTCAGCAGCTAGGATGTCATCAGCATACTCCAGACTACATCATCTCCTTCTGCCAACCTTAATACCACTATGGCAACCATCAACAGCAATACCCATGATTATTTCAGTAGAAATATTGAACAGATGTGACAGCCTTGTCAAATTCCTTTGCTGGTGTCCAACCACTCTGTTATACCTTTTGCAATTCTAAAATCTCTCTTCTGGCCATAACGGAGACAGTGTGCGCTGACCTCGCGAGCAGGAAACTATTCCTGTAGCATCAATTGGCATATTGAATACCGACTACCAACACCAACTTACACATCTGGTGCTTTACAGCCTGCTAATCATTTTCACACACATCCTCCTTTCAACTCTCAAGACAGCTGAGCCCACGATAGTATAACTGAAAAGAGCATGGACTTCTTGTCGGAAGTTTTAAGTTTCTGGGCTCCCTACTGGTTGTGAACCTTGAGCAAGTTCCTTTGCACTTGTTTCTTGTCAGTAAACTACTAAACCCAATTTGAAAACCAAATGAGATGGTACACTTAAAAATAACCAATTATGAAAACAGGTATTCAAACAAATACTTAAACACAAATATTCCAAATATTCGTAGTAGTAGTACTCACAATAGCCAAGAGGTGGAAATAGTCCTAATGTCCATCTACAGATGAATGGTTAAACAAAAGGTGATATATGTATACGATGGAGTATTATTCAGCTGTAAAAAGGAATGAAGTACTGATAAGATACATCATGAAGGAACCTAGACAACATTATGCGAAGTGAAAGAAGCCAGACATCAAAGGTCACACATTGCAATGATTCCTTTTATATGAAATACTCAGAACGGGTCAGTCCATAGAGACAGAAAACAGATTTGTGATTTTGAGGGGCTGAGGAGAGGTGGGAATAGGGAGTGACTGTTTAATGGGTACGGGTTTTCTTTTGGAGATATGAAAATGTTTTGGCACTGGTTAGAGGTGGGGGCTGCACGACACTGTAATAAACGTCACTGAGTTGCTCAGTTTAAAATTGTTAATTTTATGTTATACAAATTTTACCTAAATAAGAGAAATAAATTATAAAGCACACAAAAGTCCTAGTTAGTAGATCCCAGAGACAGAACAGTCTCCGAAAGATTAAGTGACATATGAAAGGACAGAAACTTAACAAACAAAAACAAGAAAATCAAAACAAAATAAAACAAAAAATCCACTCAGACTAGAATTTTCTGGTCTTTTTATGGGCCAGGTAGGTTTTCTTTGTGCCATTACTGCAATCCAGTTCTGTGTGTGAAGATAGACACTTACGTTTTTAAGATGTCACCATTTTCTCCTTTGAACTTTTATATCAACTCCGATGGCCTGTTGCCTAATCCAGTCCACATAGTGCCATATTCAGCATCCTCTTCTCCTTTTTCACTCACAAAGATACTAAGACAAAATGATAATCTAAAGAATGGGGTCTTTGGAAAACCAGAAGAGCTTCCCTCTTTACCTTGTCTAAAGACAGAGAAAGTTCCTGAATGCTCAGTCGTAAGTTGAGAAGATAGTGAGCTTTGTTAGAAATGCATTACCTTGGGCCCCATCCCAGTCCAGCTGGATCAGAATCTGAATTTTACCAAGATTCCCAGGTGATGTGTGTGTATATGAAAAGTTTAGACACATTGCTCTGGGGCTGTAACAGAGCCCTACTTACATAAAGTCTGAGGATGTTGGAGATGTAAACAATAAGCTGTGTTGGGCCTACTGGGCCATTTGTTCTGAGTAGAAAATATGTTCATTTCAATCATCTTCATCAACATTTACTGAAACGCTTGTGACCCGTGGAGAAAGCACATGGGCTATTCACTGAGTTATACCTAATTTCACAGATATGAGTAGCCTCCATGATTCTTCCGTACACTGGAAACAATAATTCCAGCTCTCTAGTTTTCTAGTAATACCCCCAGTTCACAGGAAATGTCTACAAAGGCATTATTAAGTTATCAAATGTCACAGTCCATGGGAAATTTAGAGGTCACCTGGCCAGTGGTTCCTAAATGCTATTCCATGGACCAGTTCTGAATTGAATACATCAGAATCACATGGGAACATTTCAAAATGGCAGAGTCCTAGGATACAGAATCAGCTCATTACATCTGGGAAGAGACCCTGGAATGTGTGTTTTTATTTATTTTTATTTTTTATTTTTTTAATTTTTGGCTGTGTTGGGTCTTCGTTGCTGCATGAAGGTTTTCTCTAGTTGCAACGAGCAGGGCTACTCTTCGTTGCAGTGGGCAGGCTTCTCATTGCGGTGGCTTCTCTTGTTGAAGAGCACAGGCTCTAGGTGCATGGGCTTCAGTAGTTGTGGCACGTGGGTTCAGCAGTTGTGGCACACGGGCTCTACAGCGCAGGCTCAGTAGTTGTGGCACACGGGCTTAGTTGCTCCGCAGCATGTGGGATCTTCCCGGACCAGGACTCGAACCCATGTCCCCTGCGTTGGCAGGCGTATTCTTAAACACTGCGCCACAGGGAAGTCCTGGAATGTGTGTTTTTAAAAAGCTCTCCAGGTGATTCCAATGCAGTCAGGTTTGAAAACCACCCTTCTAGCTCAGGCCGTGCATCCCCTCCACAGCTTCCCCACCAACTCGGCCTAATTTGTCCCCTTTAGGGACAAATACATTTCATTTCTGATAGCTACTTGTTAGAAAATTCCTTCCAACACATTGAGTCAATACCTGCCTCCCTATACTTTTCACCTGTAGGTTCTGTCCTTTCGAACCATACAAAATAATACGAGTGTGTTTCAGATGTAGAGTCTCTCTTCAATACCATGTGACAGTCCTTCAAATGTCTGGCTCCAGGCCCTGTGTCCATCTATGTCTTCTCCCTAATAACACTTATTACCTTGAAGTCTATTTCATCCAGTAATAATTTAGTTACACACTTTCTTTTTCTATTCTTTTACTTTTAATCTGTAATAATTTACATGTATAAGAATATATCATTGTCTCTCATAAGACACATATAGCTAGATTTTTTTTAAGTCTAATAATTTCTTGTTTAGTCAAACATTACACATTTATTGTAACTACTAATCTAATGGGAATTATTTCTATCATATTTTGTGCTTTCCTTTACCCTGTTTTTTTTTTTTTCTCTTCTCTCTTTCTTCTTTCCTTTCCTAAATTCTACTGAATTGATTGAGTTTTCTTTATTACTTTCCTGCCATATTGCCCCCACTCCCACACTTCCCTGAATTTGGAAGTTGTACCAGCTTCAGTAGTAACTCTTTAGAGGTGTTTTTTTTAAATTAAATAACAGGAATAGTTAACAAAATATAAACTTAATCAACTTTAGTTGTTATTCTTAAAATTTTGTTATGAATACTTAACATAATCTAAAGTTAATCAACATCTATTCTGCCTCCTTAACAAATCAAGGAACTTAGAACACTTCAACTCTGAATAATCACCTCCCGCCTTCCATATACTTATTTCCAATATTTTAGATTTATCATGCTTTCATACCCCAAATAAATTTCTGTTGTTTCATGTCACTTCTTTTGTAGACTCACTCATATATTTGCTCTCCATTCTGTTCTTTATCTCAAGTTCTTCCTTCTGGGTTCAATTTCACCTTTCACTGATGATCTATCAGGAGAAAATTCTTTGTGTTTGTTGGAACATGTTTTCCTTTTCCCCTCACTCTTGTGTGATAAGTTAGCTGTATACATAGCTCTTGATTGGCAGTTATTTCCTCTCAGCACTTTGAATACAACCACTTTGTGGTTGTAAACAAGTCAGAGACAGTCTAAATGTAGTTCCTTTATGGCTTATCTATCTTTTTTCCTCTGAATGCATTAAGTATTTTCTCTTTGACTTTGGTGTTTGGCAGTTTTATTACAATGTGTCTAGATGTGAATTTTTTATGCCTCCCATTTGGGATGCATTATACTTCTTGAATATGAAGATTTCTTTCTTTTATTAGTTCTGGAAAATTATTGCCATTATCTCTTCAAATATTGTCTCTTCCCCTGTTGCTTTGTAGTCTCTTTAGGAGAATCCTATTAGACATATTTTTGACTTTCTTATTCTAAACTCCATGTCTCTAAATCATTTTTTTTTTTTTTTTTTTTTTTTGCAGTACGCGGGCCTCTCACTGTTGTGGCCTCTCCCGTTGCGGAGCACAGGCTCCGGACGTGCAGGCTCAGCGGCCATGGCTCACGGGCCCAGCCGCTCCGCAGCATGTGGGATCTTCCCGGACCGGGGCACGAACCCGTGTCCCCTGCATCGGCAGGCGGACTCTCAACCACTGCGCCACCAGGGAAGCCCCTAAATCTCTTTTTTATATTATACTTTTTTATCTCTTCATGCTGCATTCTAGATAATTTTTCCATTCACTAATGTCTTTTCAGCTATGTCTAATTTGCTGTATAGCTTGTCCATTGAGTACACAATTTCAAAAGATACATTTTTCATTATGAAAAGTTCTCTTTGTCTCTTTTTTCAGATTTTTCTTTTCTACTTTCTTGTCTTATTTTTATTCCTTCCTTTGTGTCTTCAATGTTTTTAACCGAACTTATTTTATAGTTTTAACAGGTCTTTTTATTACCTGAACTCTTGAATGTCTAATCCTGCCATTGTTCTGTTTGTTGATTTTCATACGTATTTTGTAATTTTGTATTGCGAGGTCATCTTCTGTAGGCTTTATCTGGGAAGTTTTGCCTGGGTGAAGAGATGGTCCTTCCAAAGAGATTTTTGC
This sequence comes from Leucopleurus acutus, assembly GCF_964270905.1. Taxonomy (NCBI): domain Eukaryota; kingdom Metazoa; phylum Chordata; class Mammalia; order Artiodactyla; family Delphinidae; genus Leucopleurus; species Leucopleurus acutus. The sequence continues at coordinate 114,818,583 of NC_139145.1, read as the reverse complement.
TTTGGCTTTTGACAGTTGACTCAGAAATATCACCAATTCCAGACTACTTTTATGTTAATTTCTGACCTTAGGGGTACCTAGTAATGCAATCAATATAAATAAGCCCCAAACCTGCACAAGGAGCAGATCCATCCTTGAGGGAGACTTTTTTTCCATCTCAAGCCCAGGTTGAGATAGAAGAGTTTTCTTGTACTGATGGACAGATTTTTTTTTTTTCTAGTGCATTATTTTTCTGAGGGTCCTAGATTTATGTAGAGATCTTGGTTCTAACTCCTGCCTCATATAAGACGCTTTTCCTTCTGTCTCTGTGGTGTTAACTGTTAAAATGCACAGCAAGTGTTAAAATGCACAGCAGCTCCAGTGTCAGCTCATAAACTTACTCCTCTATTGTTTTGTTTTTGGCCCTGGGGTAGTTCCCATTTTTTCTTGTGATGTCATCTATTCATTCAAAATGATTTTTTAAATATATTCAACCCCAAATTTCTAGGTGTTTGTGGCAGGAAGGCTTTCGATTCATCTACCCTGCAATATGGATGAAAATAAAAATACCCTAAGTGTTATCTGTATGCAACATTTTATTTTTATAATAACTGAATAATAATTCGTCTCAGTACATTTTCTCAACTATATTCAACCATGCTCCAACATTAAAAGGTGTATTTCCAAAACTTTAGGCTATACTAATCTCAAAATATGTCCCATAAAAGCAATGCTTTGTTATACCTATAAAGTATCCAAATGCAAAGTGGGACTGTTAAATAAAGAGACTGAGTCTATAAGCTAAATAATTACATGTTTTGGTACAGACACTATCTGCATATGTTCTCCAGTAAGTGAAAACAGAACTCCAAAAGTGAATTTTCCTCTTATTTGGTTACTTATTTTTTGGATGTAAATAACTTTATTGCTATACTAGGCATCTTAATTATCGAAAACAATAACAGCAACATAATCCTTTAATGAAAGTAATACAGAAGAAGAAATCAGAAACCTAAACACTAATCAAACAAGTACTCTTAAGTTTTGTTTTGTTTTGTTTTTTTCAGTACACGGGCCTCTCACTGTTGTGGCCTCTGCCGTTGCCGAGCACAGGCTCTGGACGTGCAGGCTCAGCAGCCGTGGCTCACAGGCCCAGCCGCTCTGCGGCATGTGGGATCTTCCCGGCCTGGGGCACGAACCTGTGTCCCCTGCATCAGCAGGCGGACTCTCAACCACTGTGACACCAGGGAAGCCCAAATACTCTAACTTTTGATATAGGGCAGAGAGTTAGCCAATATGGTTATTTCCTTCAGCTCCATCATTAGATTACTGTGTAACCCAAAACAAGCTTTCACTTTCTTTCATGGCTCTGTCTCACCATCTCTAACTTGTAACTTTACCACTGAATAACAGCGTAATCTAGGGAGAGCCTCCAAGGGCACAGGGCTCCTTTTCCTCTTCAATAGCAGGACTAACTAGTTCCACCTGGTTTTTAAGGTGTCTCCATGTCTAAACCCCATGGTTCTAAATCCTGGGTAACAGACATCTGTACAGTACACAAGTCTTTTTTTTTTTTTTTTTTTGGAATGTCTGTGTAAGCTGAGTGGGGATATTTTGTGTGGAACCACTTTATTTATCTACAAGTATATTAATAACTACAAATATGACCACATGTAAAGATGTGATGGCAAAGAACAACACAAGAGCACAAAACAATGAATCAGAAAAGCTGGGCCTTAACAAGCCTTCTGAAAAGTTCAGATGTAGCCTTCTATAAAAACACCAAAATGTGTTCTATCTCTACTCAATAAATATCATCTTCAAACCTCCCATGCTGTGAGAATGTACCTCTTGTTCTGTGGCTGCTACATTCCATATTAAACCCAAGGTCTTCTTGCCTTCAAAGCACTTTAACCTGCACTCAGTCTACATTTATCACTTTTCTTAAAGGTATTGGTGACAAGACCTCAAAAGGATGTGAACTAAACGTCCACAAGTCCATACTGACATGAATAAATGATTAAGTAAATAAATAAGTAAATGGGAGAGACAAACTTCCTTACAGAAGAATTCCAAATAATTTATAGATACTCCTCCCTCTAGGAGCATGGGTTGGACTTAGTGACTTGTTTCCAAAGAGGAAAGTATGGGAAGGGTGAGGGAGAGACTTCACAGTGGAGGAACCTGACAAACACAGCCTCAGCCAGGTGATCATGATAAAATTCATGGTGATAGCACATACCCCCTGATGTGATGTGATGGAAAGAGCATTTCTCCTCTATGGCATTCTCCCCCCAAACTCCAGTTTAATCATGAGAACGCCATCAGATAAACACATATTGGGGGACATTCTACAAAATACCTAACCAGTATTCCTCAAAGCTCTTAAGGTCGTGAGAAACAATGAAAGACTGAGAAACTATTACAACCAGAGAAGACTAAGGACACATGGTGACTGAACACAATGTGGAACCCTGGAAGGGATGCTGAAATGAAAAATGACATTAGTGGAAAATCTAGGGAAATCCAAATTAAAGTCTGGAGTTTATAAATAACATGTACTAATGTTTTGGCAAATATACCATGAGTCTGTAAGATGTTACTATCAGGGGAAACTGGATGGTGGGAACTCTCTGCACTATCTTTGCAGCTTTTTTTTTAAACTAAATTTATCCAAAATAGAAAAGTTTATTTTAAAAAAAAACCAATATGACTCCAAAGAATTGAAAACTCAAACAAATACTCATACATAAATGGTCATAACAGCAGTATTCATAATACCCCAAAGGTAGAAACAACCCAAGTGTCTATCAATGTATAAACAAATTCTGGCATAGAATACAATGGAATATTATGTAGTCATAAAAAAGAATGAAATACTGACATTGTGGATAAACCTAGAAAACATGCTAAATAAAAGAAGCTAGATACAAAACGTCACATACCGCAATGATTCTCTTTACATGAAATATCTCAAATACGTCAATCCATAGAGACAGAAAGCAGATAGGTGGTTGCCAGGGGCTGTGAAGATGGGAAAAGGAGAATAACTGCTTGATGGATATTGGTTCACTTTTGGGGAAATGGAAGTGCCTTGGAACTACATAGAGGTGGTGATTATACAACATTGTGAATGTACTAAACACCACTGAATTGCTCACTTTAAAACAGTTAATTTTATGTTATGAGTTTCACCTCAATAAAAAAAAGAAAGGGAATATAACCTAAATGTTGGGTTTCATGAGTTTCAGCCAAGAGACAGATAGGAGAAAACAGATCTAGAGTAACAGATGGACCAACCATCTTCCTGATGAATCCTTAGCAGGAAATTATGGAAAATGAGCAGAAGCTAGGAGTCTGCAGACAGGAAATAAAGAAGCTGTAACCTAGAAAAAGAGACATCAAAGAACTTAAGACTATTTTTCTAGGGAATGTTATATGGGTTATAATACCAAAAGAAAACTCTTATTTAAGTCAGGAACAATTCTTTATTTTTTATGCTCTTCAACTTTTCTCATGACATTTTCCCAATGATCAAGAACAGGATTCTCTATACCTAGAAGATAAATGCCACAAAGGAGACCATATCTATCTTTTTTGCACTGAATCCTTAGAGCCCGGCATGATGCATGGTACGCCCTGGTAAATAAACCCTCAAATAAAATTGATTAAATTTACAAATTTTTTTAAAATAGGGGATATACTAACGGTAAAAATTAGTGGTAAAAGATTCTATTTTGTTTTAGTTATTTTTTTAACAAGTGTTGCCACTACAATAATTAATGCACTAGTTATTTTATATTATTGTTCATTAGTATGCATATTTTAACATCTCAGTGAACTCTTCTGATGCAATCACGAGCTTTCGATGAGAGTTTAAAAGACTATTATAAACCAAACTGTATGCGTTGTTTAACTTAAGAATGGGCAAAATAATTTGTTTTTAAACTTGTTCATTAATACAGTTGAAATTTCCCACTTCTTGTCAGTATTCTTAGGTCTCTGCCCATATTTGCTGATCCAGTAACTAGAGTTTTTAAACATAAGCTCTTTGAGCTAAAAATGAGGATAGAGGGGCCTCCCTGGTGGCGCAGTGGTTAAGAGTCCGCCTGCCGATGCAGGGGACGAGGGTTCGTGCCCCGGTCTGGGAAGATCCCACATGCCGCGGAGCGGCTGGGCCCATGAGCCATGGCCGCTGAGCCTGCGCGTCCGGAGCCTGTGCTCCGCAACGGGAGAGGCCACAACAGTGAGAGGCCTGTGTACCGCAAAAAAAAAATGAGGATAGAGAACTATCCGATGTTAAGGATGCCATTTTTTGTATTATAATTCTACTTGTAATCATTTATGTGACAGTGACTATGAACAGCCCAGTCATTCCCTTCAGTGATTTATAGAGTAACACTGCATCTAGAGGAGACAGGTTAAGCTAACCTGCAGAGTTTAAAAGTTAAACATATAAAGGCTGAAGCTTTCCTTTATGTAAGAGAATTTTGTAGAATAATGATGTACTTGAAAAGCAGGCTCTGCAGACAGACTGCCAGAGTTTGCACCTCTGCTCCGTCCACCACTGTGTGACCTCTGATGAAAAACTGATTCCTCTAGGTTCATGTCCTCAGCTGTCAAGAAGGGTGACAACAGTACTGACCCCACAGTCTGCTTGTGAGGACTACTTAAGCTAATTTACCTGAAGATTGTAGAACAGGACTGCCAACTTACATCTGCCATTATTATTACTATCACCAACATGTAATATTGTGATAATAAAATGAAAAAGAGGTCTTTTAAAACTATTTCCTCAAAGAACAAAGATTTTCCTCAGAAACCAATAAGTTATTTAACACCAAGTGTTATTTTTGTACAAAGGATTTCCTGACGGGCTTATGCATATTTTCTATAAACAATCACGCTGAGGATTTTAACAAGAAAGAGATATCAACACAGAAAGGAAAAACTATGATGGTAGACGGGAGATATGCTTCATTTTTAAGCTTGGTAGCAGCGAAGTATTTCAGCTTCAGTAATTACTGACCCCAAAGGACATCAATTCTAAAACATCGCTCAAATATTATTCCATTTAGAGTTTTCAAAATACAAAGTTGGGGCCAGGGAACAAGCTGGTTTCTTTCTGAGATACATGAAAAATTAATTCCTAAATTACATGATCTCCTTTAAGATTAATTTTAAAACATTCTCAGGAACATATGAGTCTATAGAAATATTATAATTGTTCACAGATAAATACTATACAAATCACTAAGCCAGGAACATAAGAATCTATAAAAATAATTGTTGTATTATGCAAGTGCCTTAGGAATAATAACCTGAAGAAGCTTCTGTCACCTGGAGGAATGGAATTTGCTAAGTGAGATCTAGAACTGGAAGCCTGTCAGCAAGATTCCTTTCCCCAGTTCCACCATTTGCCATGCAGTCCAAGACAAAGCTCTCATTTTTGTTACGGCTCTGTATATCTGTCTCTAACGTTTAAATAATATCTGCCACTTATCTCATTAACAGAGGTGCTGTGAGGATTCAAGAGATAACGTTAGTTAAGAATTCTGACATGCCCATAAACACAAAACATTATCCCTGATAAATATAATGGTTGCCGTGGCAGGCTCTGTTGAAGATGTATGGTGCTTGACAATGGTGAAGGCGAGGTTAAGCCATGTGAGAAGCTTCAAGATGACCTTGGTCCAGAGCTGGGAGTGGCCAGAGTGAGGTGGGCAGAGCCAGGTGGTGGCCCTATACATAGGGTGCCTAAGGTCCTCTGTTAATAACAAAGCTTTAAGGTCACCTCTGTCTTCAGGTGCTGGGGTAGTTGGAGGTCAGTACAAGGAAGATTTCTTCCGCACTGGACAGCTCCCAGCCCAACCCAGTCCACCTGGGAGGGAAGAATGTCCTTCTCCCTCTCAACCTTTTCCAGGAGAAACGGAAGACTGTCAACAATGGCCTTTGTTCACTGTTTCAGAAGAGCAAAACTGAAACCGCACTAAGCACTTCAGATCCTTCTTAAATATTAAAAATAATAAAGAGAGCAGTGGAGACTGTGTTTTTAATCACCCACATGCAAGCATTTAAAAACAATGACTTTTTTTTTTTTCCTTAATCTAAATGTGCTTCTCCAGCGTTGTGCACAGAAAAAAAGAAAACTTTTCATTTTCTGTCTTTGCGTTTTGGTTTTACAGGGACAAAATGTGGAATAAACTTCCTTAATTTTCACTTCAGTGTTTGCAGTTTAGGATTCCATTAATATATCCTTTCCCTGGGTTGTGCAGGGTCCTCGTTTGCAGTCAGTTCATTCTGCACTGATGTATATTTCATTGCCCAAGGCTTAATGTTGATTTATTGTCCGTCCATAAATTAGAAAAATATGCTCTGGAATTCCATCCTGCTGAAAAGCTGTGCCTGATGTCAGGGGACTGGGTGATATTTAAGATGTCAGAAATACATATTGGATTAGTGTGCTTTGTTTCCCCACAACAGCAGGTGTTTAATCATAGCTGATGGCTGAAGTTAAATGCATTAGGACAGCAGCAGCCAGGAAGACGGAGTTTTTCTAAACCACACAAACTCCAGGATAAATAACTCAAAACTAATTGTGTGTCCACATCGCAGATACATTTTTATTTACTTAACACATTAAACAATGAAAATAGCCTCTGGCACTTAACTTCATGTTTAAGAGCCTGTACCAATATTTTATGTTAGTGAAGTGTTGGCTGTTTAAACAGAATTACTGTTTCCCTTACTCGCCCTCTGGCGGCTTTATATAAAATATTTTGTAAAGCAGGAATGAATAAAGGCTGAAATGAGTCATTCCAAGATAAGGAATTTTTAGGGTTTGCTTTTTTCCTGAATATAATTTGAATGCTTCTATCTGTCTCAATGCTCACTTTGCCATAATCCAAATGATGCTCCCACATATCTACTGAGCAGGCATTTCCCCTTCCTCTCTTTGTAAAGTACAGGTTCTCGTTGCCATTATGTTTATATTAATTAGAGGTCTATGTGAATAGAAAAATGATCAGGCTTGCTCTGGAGCAATTTAGCTGGAGGCCGGAGAGAAGACGCTTAGGAGAGCAAATATTTTCAAGGTGCAACCGATGACCTGTAACAAGCTGGGGAGATTCATGGCGAGAATCGTATATTTTGACACCACAGTGATTTGATTAAAAGAGAAAGTAATAGGTTTAAACAGTCACTATGAGGATGTAGCCAGACTTTTGTAGCTTTTTGCAATTTACTTTACAGACCAGCGATGGAGCAGGAGAGAAGACCTTTGCCACTGAAAAAAAAAGGCCACTTGGATTTGGAAACAAATATAAACAACAACTGAGTGGTTGAAACTAGTTTTTTTTCCCCCTGTCCTTTTTGTTTTGTTTTGTTTTTAACACACATCCATGGAGAGGGAAGGATAATACTAAGGCAAAGAAAATATTGAGGGCACTTTGAGAATGGAATTAGATTTTATTTTTCTTGGCTATTTTTAAAAGAATTATTTTTTGGAGTCAGACTGCACTGAATCAGCTTGAAAGGAAAAGGGAAAAAATGTAATTCTCTGCATTTTGAGAAAAAGAAAAATTTATACTAGGAAACTGAAATAATTTATTTCACTTAGATAAGCAGTATGATCCCCAAGAATAGCTAACATACATAGGATCAGTGTAGCACAATAGTGTAGTGTGGTTTGAATTAAATAGGTTGAAAAGGGTATTAATAAAACATTAAGTAAAAAAGTGCAACTTACAAAACAACCTATATCGTATGATCCTATTAACGTGAGAACATAAGAAAAAAAAAAAACAAATTGAAAGACATCCCATGTATGTGCATAAGTCCAAGGATAACCATATCTCCCTTAGAAAAGGGTCTGAAAGCAAACAGAACACTGGCTATCCCTGAGAAGGGGATTTTAACTTTTTACTTTATATACTTTTGCATTGTTTGATTTTTATTTATAATGATAACATTTTGAGGTGTAACTTGTATAAATTAATTTCCAAAGAGTTCCAGTAAAGGTCTGTTTTTAAGGGAAAAAAGAGGCTTATTCCCTATTTTGATGCATATATCCTGCCTTAATCAAGATCAGTTGTAATTATTCTCGTCATAACTATGTGTTGAGCGAAATAGTCATTGAATGTTATTATAAGATAAATCCTTTGAAGAAAAAGTTTAAAAAATTGCAGTCCCAATTAGGTGTTCACGTGGCGCAAACCTCATTAGTTCCTTAGTTTTCTCACTGGAAGCTCACTTGTTTTTCCTTTATCCCTCCATCTCCCTCAGCCTCAATGACCATGACCAGGTGGCTGCCTCAATCACTAAGCATTTATTATACAAGGCAATTCACATCCAAAAAAAAGATACTAAAAACATCAAGGTCCTATCACTGCTCTTTGTCTCAGAATTTCTAATAATAACATTCTCCCTGGTAAAATTTCTTGTTTTCCACAAGTCTGATTTTTAAAGTGATATTTTGGTACTTTTGTTTTAAAAAAAGAATTTTCTAAAATGCATTCCTCATTTACTATAATCATTTTCATACATTTAAATACCTTTTCCTGTTTTGCAACTGCTGTCCCAAAGTTCTTCAACTATTTTAACCAAGGAGTGCCAGATGCTTAGGAAAAAAATTGATATGGGGACTTAAGGCCCTTGCTCTAAACTGTGTGCCGTCCTTTCTAATATTTTTAGCCCGAGTACTGTTAAGTCGGGCTCCCCAGGAGCTATTGCCTCTGAGATGAAGAGGAAGATTTCTTGCAGGAGGCTTACTGGAGGGTGCTCTTGGAGTCACATCTGAAGAGGAGAGAAGGCAACAGGAATGGGTAGAAGTTGAGCTGCTATGCTTCCACCACAAAGGCCTCAGCTGATCCCACAGGGGTTCTGGAGCTGGGTGGTCCTACAGAGGTGCTCCCCCTTGTACCTCACACTGACCAGTCCTTGGATGCAGGCTGACCCTGGAAGGGAGTGTAACTTTGGGCAAAGCAGATGACATCCCTTTAGCAGATGACAATTCCTGGAAAGGAATGTGACTGAGAGCCTTCAGCAACCAGCACTCCCAGCAGCTTCGGTCTTAAAGGGGGGCTCTGGGTAGTGCACCCCAAGTCCACCACATTCAGTTTGCAGGTTTTATTATCTTCATTTCCATCTACAAAGAACAATGTTCTTTAAACAGTGGCTAGAGCACCTCTCTAAAACAAAGGGGAAAAAGGAGAAACATTCCTTGTCGACAAACATGAGAGGACCATCAATCCAAGGCATTTTGGGTAAATGATGCTAAAAGTAGAAGCATGAAAAATATTCCATTGTTGTCATATAAGCAGTAAAGCAAGGAAAGAGAATGACTTAATGAGGGGCTTAGACTTAACATCTGAGATTTCGTTTCCAAATTTTCTTGATTCTCTCATACTGCAGGACTAGTTCTCTGGCTTATTTCTTGCATTTGTATCACAGAAGTAATTAACTACACATCCTATGAAGGGGTCTGGAGATGATTAACTAGAACATTCTATTATACATGGAATAGTATGGATCATACATGCATTACATCTAGTAGCTGATATTTTGGTCTGTAAGACAAAAGTGGAGGACATCAGGTACCCATGATTGTTTTCCCAGTTTTCTGTTCCAAAGAAACCTGCTTCCAAGAGGAGATGGTGCAAACGAAGTGGATTTGCAGAGCAAATGGGGAAAGTGGGCTTCATCAAATGCCCAGGGACCAAGGAGGACACGGTCTGGACCAGGAAAAGTGCTATCCTTGTCCCTGTCAGCATATGGCAACATGAACCCTGACTCTGCCTTGGCAGCCTGGAAATGGATTGGGCATATTTGGAAGCAAATGACATTAATTAAGATTTGCTTAGGTATGTGGGAAAGAGAAAACATAAATGTTTTAAAAAGATTGTTCACAGAGATGTTTATTCAACCTCTGGTAGCCTAAGTAGAAAACACTTATGTCTGAAAAAGAAAAAGCTTGACATATTATGTTTGCCTAATATATTACCAAAAAAAAAAGAGAAAGAAGATTCCACAAGCATTTCCCAAACAGTAGTCCTCCTCAGACAGAATCATTTAAGGAAAATTCAAATCCTCCTTGTTCTAACACAGAAAAATGAAGGTACCTGAAAGAAATATCTGTTCCTAAACATCTCCACAGCATAACACCCCAGTCCATGTGTTTGTATCTATGTACATGGTTTGGCAAGGACAATAGATTCACATACACTGAATGGCAAAAATAGTGGTGGTAAATGCCTTGGGTCCTAGCAAGATCTAGGATTAGGTCCTGGGATCGCTCATTCTTGGACTTGAGGTTTGGTCCCTCTCACTGGTTCCTTTAAAGTTTAACTCTTGAAGATAGCTTGTGTGATAAGAGTAAATGTGGAAGTAAGCAAGGACAGATGGGGGACAAAGAGGGGAATAAGCCAAAAAGCTATTACAACGAGGTGTCCCTAATAATAGTTGTAAGAGCTAATATAGGTTGAGTGCTTTCTGAGATTTCCTTCTCAGAGGGTTACATACATTACCTTAAAAAACATAGCAATAACCCTAAGGAGTTGGTACTGTCATCATCTCCATTTGTGCAGATGAGGAAACAGCCTTGGAGAGGCTAAGCAGCCATGTGGCACCGATGGGAGGTGGTACAAATGAAGCCATAGCTCAAGAAGGTGGCTTCTGTGTAAGAGCTGCACCTCCCGTATATCTACGGACACAGGGCTGCAAGAGACCTGTGAGATCCAGAGACCACCTTGCTCGAGCCTCTCCCACGGCAGGCAAGGAAACTGAGGCCAGATCAAGAGACAGGAGAGCAATCTATTGCTTCTGTGGTCATGCATGTTATCTCCCAGAAAGATACGTAATTACATGATAAATGATATTGTGGTCTGCAGTGTTTCTATCTGCCCTGGTAATAAATCATCCTGGGTTTTGTGACCGGACCCACAGTCTCTTCTTTCATGTGGTTTGCAGAACTAAGCTCACTGACCTAGCCTGCTAGAAGAAAACACTGAGGATCTTCAGATTCCCTTGAAAAGGGTTTCTGAGGATCCGCTGAACCACAGCCCAATTTGTCCTGGAGTTCTGATGTCGTCATATGACACGACAATGAGAGCAGCCGCTACCATCTAGAACTGAGGAGACCTGGTAAGGACATAAAGTCTGCCGTTGATTTTCAGGAAGATCCTTGGTATTTCCAGGGACCTCAGCAACAATGTGGCCTACATTAGTATTGAATTCATGGGATTAGAGCTATCCAAGGGCAGGGACTCAGTTTACAGATGAGGCTACCCTCAAAAAGACCCTAGCCCATCATTTTTATTTCAGGAGCAGGGAACAGTTCAAAACTTACCATTTATTCAACCGTGGAACTGGGTTGCCCCTCTATGCTACATAACGTTACCAAGATGTACCTTAAGCCAATGATTTCCGGTCTCGACAAGGATCATTCTTTGGTCAGAAAACATAAATGGCTTGACTATTTCTATTCAAAGGTTGAAAAGCATCTACATATGCTGAACAAGAACAGGTTTTCTTTTTTTTTTCTCTCTTATAAGGAATTCTTAGCTGCTTCAAAGAATCACCATGTATTTATTCATCACACACTGACGCAGCCAAAAGCTGGAGGAATTTACTTCAGTAACTGAATTATAGTCGCCCAGTAGTTTTGTGACAGATTCTGTGCTACCACTTATGGATTTTGAGTCTGATATTTTACATCCTGAAAATACGCCAAACCTGTCTCTTAAGCTTCGTTATTTTAGGATCATTCCCTGCTGCTACGTTTTCAAGTCTCCGCCCTTCACTTGTTCAGGAACACCTTGTGCTTTATTCAGGAAGAAGTCGTTGGGAGTAGCCACGCGAGACTTCCTGCTTTGGAAAAGTCCCGGGTCTCTCTGCTCACCTTCTCTTGTCTTCCTAAACAAGAGACAGAGCTTGGGGTCTGGTGATGTCATTTTATATTGCTCAAATTTATTTAGCTTTAAATGAACACAGAGTATAGTGAAACAACCTTGGGCTGTGTTTTGGATAAGACACTTAACTTCTCTGTGCATTTCTCATCTCCAAAACGAACATAATGATTCCTACCTCATTGTTAAGAAGTTTAATGATATCAGTGTACACTGCCTGGCATATACAAATGCCCAGCGACTGGTAGCCATCATTATTATTTCTAAAAGATAAGGATTATTCTCAGTGAAGATGTTCTATACAATACTTAGCATAAGAGGATAGAAGAGCAGGTATCAATCGTAAATCAAACTTAGTTGAGGCTTCCTCAGGCTGTGGACAAAGGACTGGAGCCACCCTACCTGGGTCCCCAGAAAAGATCTAATTAATCCAGAGGCAGCAACATCACGGGGACAGGAACAGAAGTAAAGAACTTCAGATGAGGAGGTGACTTGCCCAGCTGCCCCAGCACACTTTGCCCAGTGCCCTCCAAAGCCAGAGATGAAGCAAGAAGGCCTCTCTATCACCTCCTCCACCTGCCTCGCCGGGCTCTCTAGCAGAACCCAAGCCACAAACCTCAGACTGAGGTCTCCCAAGCCAAAGTGCTCCAAATCACAATTTCAGGACTTTCTAAATCAGCTGTTCAAGGACCTGTCACCCACTTATGCTTCTGACTTATGCAAATGTATAAGGATTGGTTTTAAAGTGAGCCACTGAATTAATATGATAGTCCTACCTCACTGCTAGAGTGATAATTTTTTTTTAGGCTTACAAAAGTTTTAGCTTGTCAGCCCACTTGGGCAAAGCTGTGTTGGAAACCTTTTGTTGCCTATTTTAATTCACTTTGCCTAAGAATAAATACAGGTTAAAACCCAGTCCTAACAGGGAATAAGAAAAGAGCTGTAGAAAACTGAGCATGCAATATGTAAAGATCAGGACAAAAACTAGAAGATACAGAAAGGGACATGGAAAAATGAAAACCATTATATTAGAGTGGCAGGGTTGTGGGGAATTTCTTTCTTTTAAAAATTACTTTAATTTGGTATATATATATATATTTTTTTTTGCGGTACACGGGCCTCTCACTGTTGTGGCCTCTCCCGTTATGGAGCACAGGCTCTGGACGCGCAGGCTCAGCGGCCATGGCTCACGGGCCCAGCCGCTCCACGGCATGTGGGATCTTCCCGGACCGGGGCACGAACCCGTGTCCCCTGCATCGGCAGGCGGACTCTCAACCACTGCACCACCAGGGAAGCCCTGGTATAATATTTTTAGAGTTTACAGAATCCCAGCATTGAGAGTGGGGAACACCAATCTTTTAGAAGATTCTTAACATTTATGTCAAACCCTTCTTACAAAAAAAGAAAACAAATGAAGAAACAAAACATTTTAAAGTCCATTTTCTTCTTCTTTCAGGCTTCATACATAGTGATGTATGCTCTCATATAATGGGGCTATTAATTCCCACACTGGAAAAGGCTAAATATTTAAATGGTGTTATTACTGATAATGAAGCACTGGCAAAGGAGGCCTCTCTCCCAGTTTTTCTTTTCATAATAATTAATTCTAATATTTTGACATGCAGATATACAAAACTAGAAGGGAAAGCTTATAGATTCAAAGAGAAAATTCGTAACCAAAAACATCTAGACAGGCTGGAAAAAAGGATCCATTCCAACAAGAAGGCATTTCACAGGCGTTAATGTAACACCCTACACTTAGACACAAAAAATTAACTGCCAAAGTATAGAGGTAGAACATCCTACCAAGAGCAAGGAAACTAGTTTAGGGCTTTTATCGCTCACAAGTTCAGTAGAAGCAAACAGTGCGCTAGAGCTGCCCTAAAAGCTAAGGTAATTTTAGGTCCACTCTCAGAGCAAGGAAGGCAACTATTCTGCAGAGTATGCAAATGAACCCCAAACTCGAATCTGGTCATCAGAAGCTTGGATGAACTGCAGTCAAGGGATTCTCCCAGAGAGTCCAGGCAAAGTTCTCTCCAAGTCTATGATTCTAACTTCTCAATTCCCACTGTAGATCAAGGGTTCCTAATCCAGAATTCATGGATTACAGGCAATACATGGAATACAGGGCTCATGAATGGGTTTCAAGAGACCTGCAAACCATCTAATGTCATACACAAAATGCCTGATTTCCATGAAATAATTCAAGGAATTTTAAAACTAATGCTCTAGACCAGCGTGTGTCACAGCGGGTAACGCCACCCCTCCAGAAGGCAATGCATTGCCCCCCAAAGAATTGTCCGAGTTCCCACAGACAATATTCAAATGTTCCATTAGACACTACTTTTTCACCTACAGGTAGAAAAACCTTTAATCAATATCTTTAACCCCAGTTTACATGTAAACACAAAGTATTTTTATGGAGTTTTAACATATACTGAATTTTCCAGAAATACAACTACTATGTACAGTTTTGTCACAACTATACCAAGAGTCACTCACCACTCTGGAAAATTATGTCACTGACCATGGCACAGCTGGTGGGTTTGAAGTCTCCCACACAACACCTTCAACAGTCCCCATGCACAGCCATCACCCTGGGATGATCCTACATATATGAGTAAATACACTTATTTGGGCCTATTTCAAGAAGTCAGCTATACCCAGCAATCCCACTCCTGGGCATATACCCTGAGAAAACCATAATTCAAAAAGAGTCATGTACCACAATGTTCACTGCAGCTCTATTTACAATAGCCAGGACGTGGAAGCAACCTAAGTGTCCATCAACAGATGACTGGATAAAGAAGATGTGGCACATATACACAATGGAATATTACTCAGCTATAAAAATAAATGTAACTGAGTTATTTGTAGCGCGGTGGATGGACCTAGAGTCTGTCATACAGAGTGAAGTAAGTCAGAAAGAGAAAAACAAATACCGTATGCTAACACACATATATGGAATCTAAAAAAAAAAAAAAAAATACTTCTGACAAACCTAGGGCCAGGGCAGGAATAATGACGAAGACGTAGAGAATGGACTTGAGGACACGGGGAGGGGGAAGGGTAAGCTGGGACAAAGTGAGAGAGTGGCATGGACATATACACACTACCAAACGTAAAATAGATAGCTAGTGGGAATCAGCCGCATAGCACAGGGAGATCAGCTCTGTGCTTTGTGACCACCTAGAGGGGTGGGATAGTGAGGGTGGGAGGGAGACACAAGAGGACGGGGATATGGGGATATATGTGTATGTATAGCTGATTCACTTTGTTATACAGCAGAAACTAACACAACATTGTAAAGCAATTATACTCCAATAAAGATGTTAAAAAAAGTCATTTATAAAGAAAAAGGGTCAACAACAACCAATTGAACATTTTCTCTTAAATTAAAATGTAAATGTTATAAAATGGTGTAAGCATTTGACGACTTTATTCACAGCTCTCACGATGGAGAAATGCATATTTTATTATATTTTATCTGTTATGTTTTCCTTTACAGTCATGCCATCGTGTATTTCCTCCTTCCCTCCCTCCCTCCCCTTCTTCCTATCTGTTCTTTTGCTTGTTTTTTTTCTTTCTTTTTTAACGATGTGTTTCAGTAGGTGATATTATCCAACACTTTCACTGCAGGATGGTTAAAGAGGTATTACGACATGTTTATTATAAAAGGAGGGTGTTGGCACCGAACACAGTTGAGAATCGCTGCTCCACACGTGTCCTCCACTATAACGTTTCCAAAATCTTCTAGAAAGTGTTTAACGTCACTTCGCTCTTAGAAAAAGGTCTGGCACTGGTTTGTGTGCAGTGGTCTGAGTTCCTCCAGAACAAGATGTAAAAACACAAAAACCCGGCCTACCCCGGGGGACCAGGGTCCCGACACCTTAACTCTCCCCGCCTCCCACCCCCAGGTAGCTCCCAGGAGGCCCAGACCACTCCCCACACGCAGCGAATCCGCTGAGATGCCAAGATGCGCGGCTGGAAAGCTTTGCCACCGTCGGGTCATATGTCAATCCTTGGCTCCAAACCCAGCCCCGGGCGCCCTCCCCAGCCGTGCCCCATGATGAGCGCCGCTGTGGCCCCTGACTTTTTCTTATTAATGTTTTTTAAAAGAAAAAAAATGTAAATCATTACTCAGCTCAGCTCAGTCACCAGGCAAACTGTGTTTAATAAATTAGCTTAATCTATTCCGCAAGTGGTTTGTGAGTGCAGTGTTTCCTCCAGTTAAGGAAAACATTTATATTCTCTCTTGGCCCTACGTTCCTAGGCTCCCAGAGTCACTCCCTGGGGGCGGGCGCAGGGGGCGATCCCGAGTGAGTGGCTTTCCTCGGGAGACACCGCCTCGAGCCCCAGGGCGGGCGGCCGGAAGGGCAGTTGGTGGCCGCGCGGCTTTGTCCCCATCAGGCCCCCCCCCCCACCGGCAGTAGCCCGAGGCGCTGGTACCCACCTCGCTTCCTCGAGACCCGGCTCCCCACCTCCGCCCCCTCCCCCACCCCCGAGCACATCCCACTCCTCCAAAGGGGCCTCTTTAACTGCTCCCCATGAAATAATAATTCATTATGTCACCAGGAGGGAAGTAAGGGAGTGTAAGTGTCTTGATGGGATTAGAGGAAACCCCCGCAGAGATGATTTAGGGGCCGTGATAATTCATTTAATAGGGGCCTGGGGCAAATTGCTAGACAGGGAACTGGAACTGAACCAGCCTAGAAAGGGCGTCCGACAAGGCTGTGTGGGAGAGCTAGCTTCATTAGCAATATTTAAGAGATTTCATTTAAGAATGCGTCATAAAACGCGGTACTATTTTATCCACCTGGTGTGGTGGCCTTTAGCTTTTCTCTGCATGAATATTAAATTTGAAATGGCAGCACAGCAACACATTTTGGAAAGTGTTCTTTGAGCTGTTATTTGTATGGTTGGTTTAGTTTCTCGTTTGTTAACCTTTTAAAATGAATATCATTGAAAATGGATAACTGTACAACCAGAACTCGAAAAGATTATTAGGGGGAATCTAATGCTTTAGAATAGGTTGTTACTAAACTGGGTAAAGGATTTAAGTTTTTATCGATCAAAACACAAAAGGCATAGCGAGTGAGTCAGTAAATGGCAAATTACTTCGACAATTCCCAATTTTCATGCAGATTTGGTGAAGCTGCCCCATTCAAAGCCACCACCCACAGCTTTGATGGGACCACAAAGCAGTGAACACAGATGGGACTTGCCTACAGACACTCTGAAAAGTCAAACACACTTCAGGAAAATACTTCCAAAGAGTGTTTTCTTGGACAGATCATATTCCCTTTTGTTTCCAAGAGACAAAAGACAAACTCTAGTTTGATCATAAAACTATTTCCTTCAAATGTGGGTTTTTATCTTTGGTTGGGGGGTGCAGGTAGAAGTGGAGGTTGCTTGGAGTTTTACAAACCCGAGAAGTTTAAATGGGGAAACAGCGGTAGTGGTTCCAATTACAGCTTTAAGGAAAAAAAAATTCTCTTTTGGTGTGCGTCTTCCTGTTTGGTGTCAGTGGCCACTTTACCGCACTAAACTGAGAGTCCTAGCTAGGAAACGTTTTAGCCAACACTCAGCCTTCACTCCACGGTGCCCTACACATTTGTGTAGCCTAATGCTCTTTCCTCCAAAAATCTTACCTTTGCAAAATAAAACATTAACTTTGATCCCTCCCTTTTAAAAAATAAAAATAACTCTCCCAGATATGCTGCATCCATTTTCTTTTTTTTAAATCACAGCTGCATTCTGTTATTTTAACAAAACCACTGGCAGGTCTCTATTCACAGAGCTGCTTTACCCACGTAGGATGCATACGATGGATAATTAATATGTACTCTAAAAGACTTCCTTAATCAAAAAAGACATTAACTACATGTAAAAATATTCACTTACGTATATTGGTTTGGGCAAGTTTCCACAATGACAGTAGAATTGGTATCTAAATATATTTTTATATATAACAAAACTTAGCAAATGTCGTTTGTAAGGCGTGCATGGGTAGGGTAGTACTAATATTTGTGTTCCTCTTGTTTATATTCCACCATCTCCAGGTTAAAGATGCTATATTTTATATAGGGTTGTAAACCACTTTGCAATATAGTGAAAGGATCTATTTCAAATAAAATAAATGTGACTAATGTACTATATAGTCAGTCTCTGGACAAAGGCAAGCATCCTTTAAGGCTGGTTAGTTCCCTCAGAGCCTCTTCCCTGGTCCTTAGACTTCACTTTTCTCAGAGCTTCCCTTTAGGGAGAAGCAGCCAGCACCTGCCAGTAACAGCCCTGGTCAATGCGGGGTCAAGTTCTGAAAAGGTAGCTTCTCTTTGACTTAAGAACTTTCATTCTTTCCTTTCTCCAGTGAAAAGTCATTCCAAGCCTAACCAAGGGAGTCCCCCCAAAAGAAATCTGTCTGCAACATCTATTTTTGCTTTTCAGAAATAGGATTTCATTGCCCGTTAGAAAGCCAGAAAGCAAAGAAGCTCAGAGAGATGGGTAGGCACACATACCCAAACTGTTGAATCTTGGAGTAACTGACAGTGTTTAAAGGACCTCACAGGTTTAAAGGTTTCAAGCACAGTAAACACATCAGACAGGCTGTGTTGGGAGCCCAGTGTGCACAGATGCAGAAGCTACTAATGCAGGGACTGTTCTCTGTTTTCCCAGAGCCCAGCCTCCAACCACACAAAGCCACATCCTTGTCAACAGAAAGGACAGGAATATAGCATTATGCACGTGATCAAATATCTTAGAGGACTGAGGTACTAGTATATTTTTCAAATATTTTTAAATATTTTAAACCAACAAAGCTGGGAGTTGGGTGGGCAAGGGAGTATAAATACTTTTATTTAAAGTCCCAATTTTTCTAATAATAAATTCCAGGTTTTTTTTCCCACATTACAAAAAATAAAGGTGAAGAAAATGCATAGCCAAGTTGTCTTCTCTTTTAAAAAAATATTTAAAATACTAAATACTATTTCTGAGGGCCACCTAATTTTTGAAAAGAAAAATACCTTCACACGAATGAACCAGAAGAACTAGTGCTCGCAGACAGCACACGGGCCTCTGCAACACTTCCCTGCCCCCCATTCAAAACAACTAGGGACACCAAGTCCATTACAAATCACAGGAGATCACTGCTTTGCAAATCTGAAACCACTGTGCTTCAATAACGTGGGCGAAATACATCAAATATCATTAAAGTAAGTTTATACTATAAATTGACCCAAGCTTTGTGAAAAGTACTTTCGGAATATGTATCAAAAGCCTTAAAAATGTTCACTTCATTTAATCCAGCAATTCTGTCTCAGACTAGCTCCTGGGAAGATCATCTGAAATGGAAACAAAGATGTAGGTAAAAAGATGTTTATCTTTTACATCTATAATAGGAAAAAAGCAGAAACCACAGAAACATCCAATAATAGAAAATAGTGAAGTAAATGATGGCATCCTACAATGAAACTTAATAAATGCATATTCAATTTTATACATGTAGGATGCTCTGAACTGTGTCAAACAATACAGAGGAAAGAAAATGTTAACAGGATTATCTCTGGGTGGTAGGAATATGTGGGGTTTTTCTCAAAATTTTGTGTTTTCTATAATGACGATGTATTACTTTTATAATATGCATCTTTTAATATATCATATCAATTTTATATACACACATACATATATAAAATTCATTAATTCCTTCAGTGTTTATGACATGATAAGCTGACAGGCCAAACAGAAATCTCAGAGTCAAAATAAAACTGAAATCAGTTAATTAGGTATTTTCCCCTTAAATAACCACATAAAAACAAATTAACATATATTTCTTTATTCATGTCAAGCAACACATATCTACATGTTTTCTTCTCTATCCAATAAATACATTTCATATTGTGATTTACTTTTGTGGGCATATTAAGGTAGAAAACATCCCATGTTTCAGTAGAAAAATCAGGCGATAAGTCCATATTCCATCACGATAACTTGCAGCTCACCCTTGGCACCCAGGGTACACATATTTATTTATTATTTACCCAAATAACAGCACATGGCAAATTTGCAAGGACAGCCCTGCTCTCAGGCCATTGCATTATCTACAAAAATCTGTTTTCAGCAGCAGACTATCTATAAATTTGACCCTTAGCTCGCTCGCTCTCTCTCTTTTATTTTTTTAACTAGGTCAAGTGGCTGTCCCTGTAGCACCATCAGTACATTCAATAAAAATCAAGTATATCTTGTGTTTGAAACATACGTTATAAATAGATGTATAGATGGAGCAGATATTGAGAAAAGAAATGGTAAAGATTATGAATATTAAGATTTATATTAATCTATAAGCCTATTAAAGTACAGTAAAACCTGTCCTTCAGACCACCTTTTTAAAGATATCACCTCCCTGATGGGACCACTAAATTTCGGGCCAAATTATTTTCCCATAAAGAACAATGAAAAGAAAACGATTATATTAAGACTACTTCTACTATGGTTTCTTTTCATTGTTCCGCCAAAAATGATTCCAAACAGTAAAATAACATTGACTTTGACCTTTTTAATGAACTTGAAGAATTTCATGGAATACTCAAACACCGATTTCCATTTTTAACAGGAAAAAAAAATGGACCCTCTGCCTCACATTGTCGACAACACCAGCAGCATGTAGGGATCGTTTCATTGAAATTCGGTGGATGTAGCTTATCTTGATATCGCTAATGTTCCATAAGGTTTGCCATGTGGATTTTTCTTTGTGCCAAAAGCTGGAGATGATTGTGTGATTTGTTAAAATATTGAAGAAGCCTTCAAACCGAGAGGTTCATTTCATTTCTTTTCGGTTACAAAGAATTTCACATACAATATTACTAAAGCGATTTTCAGTTTTCCAAAATGCCACGCTCTCCAAGGGAACAGCTTTCTCTCCTTTGGCCTTGCAAGGACTCCCCGTGGCTTTGATTGGCTTTTCTTCCAAACAAAACTGCCATGGGATCCACACTCCCCGGAGCCCCCCACCAGGTGGGGCCTGGTTCTCTTAATCAGGTTCTTCTTCAGCTCACTCATGTCAGCCAGAATCGCCAGAGGCCCTACCCATCCTCGTGTTGGGCTCCAAAGCCTATTCCCTCACTGTTTAAGTCTCTGGAATTGCTTTTCTTTGCAGTCTCCCAGAATACAACACCATGTTTTTCTTTTCAGGTCTCCTCAAAGTCTGTCTACTTAAATAGGACTCCTTTTTTCAATGGATATCAAGGATTAGTCAGGTGTAGATATTCTTTAAAGTACTCATACGTGTGCAAGGAACACATCTTAAAATTCTCCAATGAATGGGCTTCCCTGGTGGCGCAGCGGTTAAGAATCCGTCTGCCAATGCAGGGTTCGAGCCCTGGTCTGGGAAGATCCCACATGCCGTGGAGCAACTAAACCCGTGCGCCACAACTACTGAGCCTGCGCTCTAGAGCCCGCGAGCCACCACTACTGAGCCCGCGTGTTACAACTACTGAAGCCCAAGTGCCTAGAGCCCGTGCTCCGCAGCAAGAGAAGCCCCCGCTTGCAGCAACTAGAGAAAGCCCGCACGCAGCAACTAGAGAAAGCCCGCGCACAGCAACGAAGACCCAACACAGCCAAAAATGAAAACAAATAAATTAATTAATTAAAAAAAAATCTCCAATGAAAGGTAAACACACGAGCAACAACTGCACAATGTTCAGGCCCCTTTGGGAGGCTTCAATCAACCCCAGAGTCTTGGAGGGGAGGAACTATGTCCTGTGCGTGTACCTGAGCCCAGCTTGGAGCCCACTGCCTGCCATCATCAGCTCGCAGTAAGCCAGTGTGGATCTGAGCTGCCAGTCACGTCATTCTAGTCTTGTCACCGTTCTTTAGCTAGAGGTCACTGCACAGTCATCAGCCCAGAATCGCAGAATCTTGGTGCTGAAAGGAGACTGGAGCACACTGGTCCAGCCCAGGCTTTTCATCTCAGAGATAGAGTTACTGAGGTCTCCAGGGAAGGGATGCCTCAAGCGGTGTCAATACACAGCCACAAACCTTATGGATGAAAATCATGGGTGTTTGTTTCTGTTCCTAAAAAGAAGAGGCCCATGATTTTTTAAAAAGTATATTTTAGCTGATAGCTTAGAATAGTAAGCAGCCAGCTGTGTGGTTTGAGCTCAAAAATAAACTATAAACATTCACAACTTAATCCTTCAAATACTGGAATGTCAGAACAATAAAATTTCTTTATTTCAAGCAGGATTTTTTTTTTTTTTTCAGTTGGAGATGGAGACAGCAAGGCATAGTGGACAGTGAGTGAGACACGGCATCTAGTAACCCGGGTTTGAATTCCAGCCCCACTGTTGGCTAGCTGTGTGACCATGGCCCAGTCACTGATCCTCTCTCTGGGCCTCAGCTTCCTCACCTGTAAAATGGGCATAGTAATACCATCAGCCTTTCCACGGCCACTTGAAAAGCAAAGGAGATAATCCACATCAATACACTGTGTCTTGCAAAAGTAAGTGATTTGTTGGCTGGGGAATGAATTTCAAAGCTATGGCTGCGCGTATAAAGAAAAGAAAGCACAGATAAAGAGGAATGCACACACTCATTTTAACTTAGATATTTCCCTCTCTCTTTGGAACAAGCTAACTGGATGATCAGACATGTGATGAAACACAGACACCTGGGTGAAAACCCAGCTGGAGGCCCAGGGAACCCCTCACACAGAACAGGTCCGGCTTTCTCTTTTTCTCTCCTCCCCAGTACCTGCCCCCATCCCTAAAAGGGACACTAAGGAAGGCCTTTGAAAATGTGGACCAGAACAGCCCAGACTCCTAAGGAGAATATTAAGGCTTTCTTTCTGTTCCTTCAATGAGATTCTCCCTGCCACTCCCAGACCTAGACGAGATGGTATGGACGTCCTCTCCTTCCTCCGATTCATTTTACCTGAGGTTAACAGACCACAGTCCTCCCCCTGAGCCTAACATCTGTTCTTCTCACCTTGTCAGTTTCCTCCTTCTTTTCCCTCCCCAAACCTGCAAGTGAAACAGGCAGCTTTAGCTTTCTTGCATCAGGAAACAGGGTAGAAAAAGCCAAGGGCATTATTTTTGTCCCACTTTTGCTGTTTCTGTGGGGACAAGGCTGTCTTATTTTGCATGATCACTGCGAAGATAGACAATGCTCGGCTGTGAATACCTGTTATTCTGGACTGAAATTTGCCTTTCTCTGACACTGAAAAGACACTTTAGATTTTCACATATTCACTCAGCAAACATTAATTGAGGGGTGATTATGTGCTAAGCACTGTGTTAGAGCTCAAGTGTGCAAAGAGGCACTCTCCTTCCCAGGCGCAGCCCACTCTGTGCTTCTGGAGATGTCCTCTTGCTCTTTTTTGCACTCATCTAGTACTAATGGCAGCCAAAGGGTCTTCCCTCTCCAAAGCGGAGGCCTGACACAGCGCTGGGTACCTACCTGAGGCACAATTATTGCTCATGAAATCAGACATGATCTTAGAACTTCTGAATGGACGGGACCAGTGAATCCCACCCCTGTATTGAACCACAGAAGAACGAGAGGCCTAGGGATTAAGTGGCTTGTGGAAGCCACCTGCAGTGGCCTGTCCCATCTGTCTTGAGTGATTTAGGGCTGGTCAGAGGCCCAGGGATGTCTCAGAAGATGGTTAGATGTCCTTTCCAGTCTGGAGATTCCAGGCAGACCAGAAAGAACGGTGGTGACCTGGCCAAGCAGTCCTCTGGAGAGTTCAAGGATCTGAAGCAATGTGAGCTGCCGCGGGTTCGTGCCACCTCCAGTGTTTGCCTACGCCATCACTCTCAGCATCAAACTCATTCACTGCTTTGTTAAGTGCTTTGGGATTTCTCAAGTATAAAAGGTGCTATATAAAATCAATCACAGGAAACTCTGCTGCTGGCAGCTCAGAACAGCTATAGTAAGCCGTGTCCACTCAATCAATAGTCCCTCACTGAGAAGGGGAAAGAATACCATTAAAAAGATGTGCTCCAGGGAGATCAGCTCGGTGCTTTGTGACCACCTAGAGGGGTGGGATAGGGAGGGTGGGAGGGAGACGCAAGAGGGAGGACATATGGGGATATACGTATGCATAGAGCTGATTCACTTTGTTATAGAGCAGAAACTAACCCACCATTGTAAAGCAATTATACTCCAATAAAGATGTTAAAAAAAAAGGATGTGCTCTTAGAAAAACTTCCCTCAAGTAAGAAAAAAATATATATATCCTACCTTACGAGAGTAGCACACAATATACTGTTCCTCCAGGAGCAATATTAAACATGATGGAAAGAGTTGCTTACTGCTTGGTGCATACTTTGGCTTTCATTTTAACCAAGCAAGAACACAAATTGATACACACTGTGTCTGAGAAACCTTGTAGGCCCCATGCAGGAAATGCCTATTGGATTTTAAAATCCAGTCGTACCATGAAAATGGAATTAGCGCTCGGCACCACAGTAGAAAAAAGTGATTCTAAAAATTGCTTGCCAAAGGACAATATGCACGTTTGGAATCTAGTATACGTCATCTACCTTTAATTAATGTTTAAGTATAAAGAAAATATTTAGATGTGTAACATTTTTATGATGTTACAGAAGTGGGCTCCTTGCACCATCCTGAAAGAATATTGATATGGGATATTTTGAGTTTTCATTTTATTTCAGAAGGTGAAAACGGCAAATAAAATAAAATTATGTTACTATATATACGAACTCATGGTATTTCTCAAAGCTATGACGTAGTCATTTAAGTAGGTGCGAAAATTAGGGAGAGACTATCTTACGGTATTTTTAGAACTCAAATTATTTTTTGTTACTTACAGAAAAGTATTGTAATAGAGTGAGAACCTGAAAAGCAAACAGGAACTTTATATGGAGTATAATCTATAAAAATATTGAATCACTATGTTGTATACCTGAAACTAATATAATGTTACGTCAACTACACTTCAATAAAAAATTAAATAAAAACAAAAATAAATACATTGAAAAAAATAGAAGGCTGCTTTCATAACCTGAGAATATAAAAAACCATAGGTTATTACTGTATTTAAAACGAAACACTGAAGAAAAAAAAAAGGCAAACAGTGATGGCCACTGAACTTCTCATGAACAAGTGCATTTAAGAAGCTGTTCAAGAGTTTGCCTAATGAAGTACTCCTGTGTCAGTCATCAGCGTCTCTTCAAGTCTTTTCCTCAAACTGTAACATTAGAGTTCAAATTGCTAAAGCATAAGTGATTAAAAACCTCACATTTACAAGAAAATGTGTAGGTCCTTTAGTCCGAGCATTTTAAACTCCAGAGTGCATGAGAGCTCCCTGGGGGGTTGGCAGAGGGGCTAGCTGGATGCTGACTTGGAGGGCTCAGGACCTCACCTTGAGAAACTGGTGGCAGATGAGGAAACTGCAGTACGTGCCTGTTTGGCGGTGACTTGCCCAAGGCCCCCCGCTAGGTGGCTGCAGGGCCTGGACCATCCATGACCCATGCCTCCCATGGGTCACCCAGTACCACTCTTTCCCCTCAGCACCTGGTCCTTCTCTACGGAATAGTTTTGGACACTGTCAAAAAGCTTCCTGAATTTTTTACCCAGAAAAAAATGATGTTCCCTTCATGGAGAGAATTCCAGAGAAGTCCCTCCCTCTTCCTTCCTTCCACAGATTTCTGTGTATTCATTTCAGCCTACGAAGGTGGAATCAAGTTTAATCAGTTTACTGCATGAAAGTGTCCAGTTATAGGCCTAGTACTAGTTATTTGATGATGATTGGTTTTGAAATTCTCAGGAACTCAGGTCGGGGTGGGGTGGGTGCAGGGAAGGTGTGTGGACTGGGTCAGTGTCCATCAAAGTTCAGACATCAGGCTTACAGCTCCATCTGTGGTCCCCACCTTAGATTTCAGCAATTTCCTTAACGTGAATATACTTCCCAGTGTCTGAACACGCTGTCAGAAATTTCAGATTAGATCTAGATTTAAATAGTCACTTTCAGAATTCTGGGAGACTTGGTTTACTCAACTCTTTTATAACCTAGCCACACCAGTGGGGCAGAGGTTTAATAATTCACACATATCCTGAAGTTTAAACCCCAAAGGCAATCATTGAAACTCCAAGAGAGTCATACACAAATAACCCTAACTCTTCAGCAGAATTGCTTAAAAGCCTATCCAAATACTCCCTTTTCTTCTATAATCAAGGTTATTCCTGATTACCCATCATACTAGAAACAGGGGAGAGCCATGGCTAAGTATGATAAACTACATTCTATCTGGAATTCTGTCCTATTTCCTCCATGAATTATCTCATCAAGTAATGATAAAATCAACTTCTTGGAGTCTTAGCTTCCTCCCTGTAGAGACTGAAGGAGAAGGTAAAAAGCCAAAAAGCAGAAAAAGCAGGCAATCACGAGGGCACAGGGGCTTCCCTGGTGGCGCAGTGGTTGAGAGGCCGCCTGCCGATGCAGGGGACACGGGTTCGTGCCCCGGTCCGGGAAGATCCCACATGCCGCGGAGCGGCTGGGCCCGTGAGCCATGGCTGCTGAGCCTGCGTGTCCAGAGCCTGTGCTCCGCAACGGGAGAGGCCACAACAGTAAGAGGCCCGCGTACCACAAAAAAAAAAAAAAAAAAAAAAAAAGAGGTCAGAAAACTGGAAGAGGAATAATAAAATCTCAACGACAAGTAACTGAGATAAGCCAACTCTCAAATACTGAAAACTTCTTTAAAATTTTAATTCTGTTTCACAATTTCCAGATAAGTGAGCAAAGAATAACACCCATTTTCAATTCCTTTAAATCCATAGTTTTAAAAATTCCGTTTTTATGTGCTAGAAAGGTTTTAATGTTTACATGTCCAAACAATATTGACAAGGTATGACAAAAACATTTGATATTTTTCTCATATATTCACAATGTTTATGGTTTGGTTGGAATAATGATGTATATGAGGAATATTTGGGAGATTCCGTTGTGTGTGTAATATTGAGCAAGACATTTAACCTTTCTGGGTCTCAGTTTTCCCATCTGCAAATAGGGATGTTTAAAGGGTTTGATGGTCTCTAAATTTCCTTCCAGTTTCAGGCGTCTACAAATAAGATTTACAACGTGTCATCATTAGGATGAACAAAGTGTTTCCTGTGTGATTTTTCCTCAGAGAACTCCATATCTACGTGACATTTTGGTTGTTTAAGTATTGTTGTTCTAAGGAGGATCATTAACTTAAATTTTATGCTCTAGTCAGCAGCCTGGATGGACTTGGAGTTCTGCACCTGGATTAAAAATATATTGGATTCATCCAGCACGTTGTTGATAAAATGGAGTTGGGATTTCTCCATGGCAGATCCAAAGGAAATAGTGTTTGCAACTTCCAGAATAAGTTCTGTCATCCTTCTCTGCATACTTGAGGCAATGAATGGGCTTTCAGTGGCCAGTTATCGACATCTCCAACAGTGAAAATGTATTTCACTCTATTATCCCAATGTGCAGATGGCCAGATCACATTTTCTGAAAATGCATTAAATTGAGTGGTACAGCAGCCTGGCCCTGGTAGCAAAAAAGGCAATTTTGGACAGTTCAGGGAGACCTACAGTCAGGTCACAACTCTTTCATAGCTTCACTATGAAAAGCTGGGCTTTTTGTAGTGGGAAGGCTCTCATGATGCAAGAGAAATAAGTAGGAGCTGCACCAAAGTACATTATATGGTGACACAAAAAGCATAAATCATGTGTGTATGAAAATCATAAGCCCTAAGCTTTAGAGAGAGTTGTGCAATTGACAACCAAATGGAGCTTAAAAGGAATTATGAGGTTTTCAACTAAAGTCTTGAAATAAAGAAATATTTTACAGCAAAAAATTGCAAATGTCAAGTTTAAATCATAAGACTTTGCACCATTGAGCTACTAGCTAGTTCTATAGCTTCTTCAATGCTTAACACAGGGAGAGACCAACTTTCACGCTCAATAAAACTTAAGAACTTTAGAAATACATTTAGGAAGATAATTCATGTATTTGTGACTTTTCCCTCCCAAAATGGCTAATTGTAGTGAGTAGGCATAAGAACTTCTTGGATGGTAACCTGTTCCACCATTTGCTTTGTGCTGTTATGAGTTCTTGGGATTTTTAAATAGGGCTGTCACCAATTTGGTCATTTAAAGAAAAACGGGGTCTAGCGAATATGGAAGGCAGTCCTCCTTTTCCGTTCGGTACATCTAGCTCTTGCTCTGGAAAACCACAGAGCAAACTGAGCTCCCCGGCAGCCAACCAACCACCAGCCCCCATGAAAAGCTGGAACCCAGCTGCCCAATTCGGTTGCTCCCGTCCAAAGCCAGCCAGGTGGCAACCCAGACTGAATCTGTTGTTGTGGGAATGACTTTATTCACAAACCGGTTTATTAAATTCTATATGGAGACAGGCAAAAGTCACAAGATCCTGGAGAGAAAGACCTGATTCACATAAATTTATCTTAATAGCTGGGAATTCGGGAGCATCAAGCAGAAAAAAATAAAATAAAATAATGGAAAAGCATTTCGCCTCCTCCGTCTGCCTGCTCTCCACTCCCCGGCACATGATATGCCCTCCACCCACATAGATCAACAACTACCACGGCTCCATCCAACCCTTCGCAGGAGGCGTCCGACACATTGATCCGAGCCTGTTTTGACATATAAACTCCAATTTGGCCCCAAGTCACTGCGAGTGGACACTGCCACCAACGTTTCTGACACTAGGTTATTTGTTGTTGCTGTTCGCTGTCCCTGTTTGCACATTAATCCAGTGACAATTAGGTGTCAGCGAGCGTTGTTTCTGCTTAGCTGATAGCCTTGGGCTCTGCGCTTGAAGCCCTAATCAGGAGTGTAAACTCTGCTATATTTCAATTTGGAGAAGCGCTCTTCCGCTAAGAGGCCCCTGGCACTGCGATAAATAAAACGCCTATTTACTCTATTGCCACACTTAGACATCTAATGCACTTACTACCAGCCCCCTAATCATAGCCTACAGTTAAAACCGCCTATAAATCACTCTGTTCTCATCCTGCGCATTAGTGAAGCCATTTTCCCCAAACCCCACAATGAGCACTGTTTCCTTTTCTTGTTAGTCAAAAGCTAGATGATTTTTATTAGGTTAAAGACGAGTTCACAGATGGTAAATCGCGCGGAGAGAAATGAGCTGGAGAGTTACACCTAGTCAGCGCGGGACACCGCGCCGGGGCCGGGGGTGGGATCCAGTTCTGGAACCCAGGTGGCGGGACTCCCCAGCACAGCTGGATCCAAGTCCCCACCCCACTTGCACGCCCACGGGGCGTCGGGGCTCCTCAGCCTCGCCCCCCGGACACCCCTAGCACCCTGCGCCCCTGCGCGCCCAGCGCAAGCTGCGGCCTGGCCTGGGGACCCTGGGCAGGTGGGATCGGCCCGGCATCCTCCTCCAAGACTGCCAGCAACCCCTAAAAATGTAAAAATCGCCCCATCCCTCTTGATCTCGCCGCGCACGTTTCCCACCGACGCCGCTCAGAGGCGAGAGCCCGGGAGAGGCCCGGCGCTGCGCGGCCCCGGGGGACAGCGCGCAACAAAGGCCCGGCCCGCAATCCCTGCTCCTCGCCTTCCTTTTCAATTCTCCCCCGATCTCAGGTGGAATTAGGAGGATTAAAGCGGCGAGTAAATGAGGCGAGTGTGCAAAATGACTCCTTTCTGAACCAAACGGCATGCTCCGTGCTGGGGAAATGAGATGCACATTTAAATCTCATCCATCCACCGCCTGCGGCCACCGCCATGTACCTGCCTACTTAGCCCAAGGGTTAATTAATTGAGGCTTCAATGCACTATTGCAAGAGCATTATTGCATTTGATACTCTACATCTGTGATTTAAAACTCTTTCAGTCCCTTGTCAGCAAGGGAGGGTTTTTAACTAGGAAATTAGCATTCAGATAAGGGAACGCTCTATTTGCTTCTGAAAGGAAGGAAATATTAAGGATGCTGGTGCACAAACCGGGCTGTCATATCCTGTCCCATCCTGGAGGGAGCACGAGGGCCCGGCCCCCCGCCCCGCGAGCCGCGGCGACTGGGGCCTCGGCCTCGTGCAACGGACGCCGGCGCCAGGGGCCGGCAGGAGGGGGCCGCGCGGCCAGCAGGATCCCTCTCCTCGCAGTCTCCTACCTGCTGCGGCGTGTTTGCCTCTGCAAAGTCAAGTAATATATTTTCTTCCCACTTCCTAGGAGCTGATTCTTCTTAAAATGCATCGCCACGTTACTCACACATTGGCTTTCTGACTTCCCCTGGGGGGGAAGGGGCTCCGAACAGGAAGTAACCCAGTTTCTTAAGGAAGAATGAGCGGTAAACATCGCAACAGAATTTTAATGACGCTAAAACCAAATCTGGGACACGACTGTAGTTAGTGGTCATTACCCTTACTATATTAAGTATTGGATTCAAGCGCTAAAGACACTTAACAAACACACTTTTCCCACTTATAATTCTTCAGCAATTTTAGCAGAATTTCATTACCTGCCCACGTGTGTGTGTGTGTGTGTGTGTGTGTGTGTGTGTGTGTGTGTGTGTGTGAGACCTGTGCAACGAACTAAAGAACAACAATAAAAATAGTGGTTCTGGGTCAGAAATCAGTTAGAATCCTGCCACCTAAGTATGCTATAACTTAGACATAGTTTTCATGCAAAATGGATACATCTTTAAGTTCTGGACTCCCAGGCAAAAACTTCGAAAAAGAAAAAAAAAGGAAAACAAATCACAACAAAAAACCTTTGGCACTTGCTAACTAACTATAAGATGAACAAATTGCTGGTGGAAAGGAGAATGTTTCTTTTCTTGAGCTCCTCAGGGCCAGGTGAATTTGGAAGACTCCGGGAATCCTTCATTAACACTTTGCCAAGTGCAAGGAATTGTAATTTCTTCTCTGCTGAAGAACTTTAATTAGGTGAAATAGCATCACCTGCAGTGATGAGAGACCCAGGTCAACAATCTGATCTGAACAAAGTTCTTTGGGATTTCTATTCATCAGGCAAAAAGATTAGGGAGTGGATTTGATGGTGTCTGTGTGACATCAATCGTGTATTTCTTTCTAATAATGATCCAATTCTGTCTTTGGGTACTTCTTACTGAATGATTAGCTACCTCAGTAGTTTCCTTTGCAGATGCTAATCATCACCTCCTTTGCTCAAATTCTACTTTCTACATCTTCTTAGCAGCATTTTTAAGAAACCAGAAAAAGCTGGCGATGACAAGGAGTAATAGTTTGACTATGTGCTTGCCTTACGGTTTCTTAGTTATTTCCATTCAAACCTTGAGTCGCGATGCCAATTTATAAGTTGCTTTGGTCCATTTTGTTCCTAAGGGCCAAGTACTGTAACTTTGTTATGTACATAACATTTCAAGTGTTTTACAATACACCCAGTCCACATAACATTGTCTCATTGGTGGCAGTCACCTTTGTGCTACCACATGCAGAGACCAGATACTTTCCATTATTTTAAACCTGCTTGATATAATCCTTTAGAAGTAGGAAAACTAGAGCTTGCTTTTCTGTCAGCTTTGCACCACGTTTTTCCTACATTGCTCACACTGGTTCATTATAGGAAGGCTGTTTCCCCTGACTCCTGGGTGGCCTACATTGGGGTCTTCCAAATAAAAGAGCACCACAGGAAGACACACAGTGTTTTGGAAGAGAAGAAACACACAAGTAACTCAATAAGCTCTGAAAATTGATAAAATGAAATGGTGAAATTTTGACCCTACGTACTTGACAGCAATACTTTGGGGACATTCAATGGCATCAATCTCCTGAGATTACTTGCTTTCATAACAGAAGGGGAGATCAGCACATTTGGAGTGGCTCAGAGGACCAACTGGATGCCACTTGGTATCCGGGAGGAAATATGGAGCTGTGTACGGAATGGCTTGATTATGATATACATAATTTGAGCATCTTTCGTAAGGATGGATCCAGCAGACTGACACCATGAAACAGACTCTGTCCAAGATAAGAACATAATGAAACAGAAAACGAAAGTGACATTCTTGCTAGGACATTGATGCCCAGCAAAAGCTTTCTGCAATAAGGAATGTGACTATCTATGGCTGCAGAGCATAAAATTGGCCACAAGAATTTCTCTACTTCACAAGTCTTTTCCTTGTTTCCCTACCCAAGTCCCCTCTAGCCCCATCTCTCTCCAGGTCCAGCTGGAACTTCCCTCGCTGGTTCCCAAACATAGTGCCGAATGACACCCTCAGCTTTGTACTTTGTACGGTCAGAGGACAAAGGAAACATGCTCCTCTTCCCCCAACACCATGACGTTCCTGATAGAAGCTAGGCCTGTGTGTCCTCTTGTAGCTCCCCCACTGCCCCTTCACCGAGCAATGCCCCAAACAGGCTCTGCACAAATAACTTGTCGGATCAACTGGTGAAATCCCACTATGACCCAAGGGACCATTCCAAATCCCTGGAATGCAGTTTTGTTGTACTGGAAAAAAAAACAAAAAACAAAAAAACTAAAAACAGAGCCAAAATCTAGGACCGAGAGATTTCAAGTGCACCCTAATGTCTGTAGTGAGATTTGACCTGTAGCACTCCTGAGGGGCAGCCGGCAGAGAGGATGGATTTGGAAGCCGCTTGGAGCTCCCGATTCTTAGAACCACAGGGAAGGTGGAGCCAGACGTCCTCTCGTGGAATCTTTTGAGCAATGTAATGATAAAAATAACTAGTAAAAAGCAACTAGCCCCAGGGCTTCTTTACATAGAAACACAGGCTTTTTGTTTGTGGGTCTTTGGGGTTCCAGTTTTTGTTTTTTGATGGAATTTATTTCTCCTGAAGAAGGCAAAATGGCTAGCCCAAAGAGCTGAGGGTGTTGCGCTGTGCCTCATCATTGTAGGGCTGCTCCAAAGCTGGTGCTTGATGAGGAAGGAACAACGGTGCTGCCTGCCTGGGAACTGGTTCTGTGAACCTATTCCTTTGAATCTGGGATGTACCAGGTAAGACCATGGCTCTTTTGCCAGCCAGGAGACACTAATGATGCCCTGCTTCTGCTGGCTGGATTGACAGCGGTGACCCATTTCCCCCGCTCAGAACAGAAAGTATGGGTGAGGGATCCCGACTTATCTCACCCTAATTCTAGCATCTCGTTCTTGGCTACAGATACATATGGGACAGGTAAACTCCAGGAGGCCAGCTCCTAGAAGGTCCATCAGTAAAAGCCAGGAGAAAATAAATGCAAGAGCCCACCTCACATTCCTCTGGAATTCAGTGGGAATGAAATAAAAATAATAAACAAAAGGTAATAGATAAGCAAGTATATAAACTTTTCCTGGAAGCAAAGGAACCCCATGGTGAAAGGTTTAAGGAATACTACTTTAAAAAAAGAGAGTTTGATTTTGGTAAACACTGACAGAAGGAGGTATAAGTAGTTTAAGTGAAGGTGATTTTTTTCAGACGTCAGAGGGCACTTCATTTGCTTTAAAAACAATAAAAATCAAGTCGAAAAGTGCCAGATTTGCAATGGAAAGGAAAAGAGCAGCCCTGCAACTCATGGTTTTCTTTTCCCTGGTAAAGGAAAGCCGGCTCACACAGAAGTGTTTGCAGGAGCGCCACGCTAAACAGCACATAACAAAAGCAGCAGGCACCTTAGGGACTCAGGATCTCAAGGTTCTCACTGTTGAGACGATCTGGAAAGAGATGGTTTCATTAGCCACACCCCCAAAGTTGGCCCTGTTAGCCAGAATAATAGGACTTTTTTCTGGAAAGTGCCAGTTAATGGTGACCTGTTCCAACTATGAATTTCACAGAGATTAATATACCCCTTTAGGTTTCTTAAGAGTCCATCAGGAGGCGTCTTGGGTGTTTTACAATCTCTGTGGGCACGAAGCTCAACTGAAACTACCATTCAACAGCCTAACTGTCATCTTCATCTTCTCCTGGCATAAAAATACATATTTTTCCCATAATAAAGATTTTTTATAATAGCAATAAAGTAACTCCAGAGAACATGGTTGTCTTGAGATAGCTTAACTGTGTCTGGGATCTCACAACGCCCTGGGGATACAGCAGGCCCATAATACTCCCTTTTGCTGCCATGTCTTTGCTTAATTAAGGAATAAAGCCAAAAGGTCAATGCTGGAGAAAAATGTAAATCTTCAAAACTTTTCATTCTTGACCCAAACTCTGTGTCATAAAACCTCAGTTATCTCTGTAAGAAGCAGCACACCTACCCAGTGAGCTAGGAGATACCAGAATATACATTACACCTTTAAAATATGCTTTTGACACCATGAAAATAAATTCCTGACCTCTGGACTTGGAATTATGATTCTGCCTTCTTAGAGAGAGACCCTCACAAACTATCTGCTCATCCCCAGTGAATGGAAAGCACTAATGGCAGAAGCCATCTACTTTATCAAACATGACTTGCCACTGTGTTGCATTGCATCACACATTGCGTTGACTCTCATACAGCTAGAAGGCTGTATGAGAGAGTCAGGTCTTTGTGTGTCGGAGAGGGGGAACGAGTATGTATATTCAGCTCTACGGTTTATTCGTTATTTCATTGTGCAAATATGATTTCAGCTCCAATCGTTTTATTAGTTCACTGATTACTGTCCATCACCATGAATGAGGTGGGTTAGGCAGGGGTTTAGTTTACTAGAGCTGCAATCTTTTGTGATGGATGTTTACAGACTATATCATAGGCGCCACACTGAAAATGGATATTTCTGACCAATGATATTCATTTTAAACAGGAGACATTCGGTCCCTAAACTGATTTGTTAGAGCTGGTACAATGAAATAATAAATATCTACTCGCCTTCAAGAAATAGAACCTTCCTAACACATTCAAGGCTATGCTAATTGGAGGGAAAATGTTATTCCATTATGGAACTAATTATATGTCATCTGCTTCTCTCTCAGATGACTAAATGGACAGACAGATGCTATGCTGATCAATTAATGTTGTGATAGATCAATCAATTGATCTGGACTTAGATAATATGTATTTATGGAAGACAGAGAATGATTTATTATTTTTTTTCTAGCAAATATGAGAATCCAAATGTGACTTTATTGTACAGATGGGAGCAGATGAAGAGCAAAGAGGTGCCGTTGTATTCTTGCCGTGAAAAAGAATATTCATCCTTCTTCTTTTGCTTATATATTCAGCAGACATTATGGCTCAGTAAAAATGGGATGTTTAAATATTTGATAAACGTGGGTAGAGTAATGCATTGCTAACACTGCTAGAGTAGTCTGGCGATTCTCATGGAAACATAAATTAGCCTGTACACAAACGGAACTGTTTGGTAATTCTGGCCTTAAAATTACCTCTTTCTCTCCTCTCTCTCACTTTTTTCTTTTCCCTTTTTATCTGAAAAGAAAAAAGGGCTTGGGTTTTTACTGGACGAGTTTCAAACTATGCAAACTGTCAGTTTCACTAACCAAGTTCAATGAATATCATACTAGTGCCTAGACATTTGCAGACTTCTCTTAGCTATCATCCAGTGCAAGCAACCAGAGAGGGGTCTAAGCCCTATCGATTTCATATCACAGACACACTTCTTATATCAGTCTGAGAGTCAAGTGCAGTAAACTCATCACTAATATGGAAGCCTCCTCGGGTCGGTCTATACCTGAGGTCCATCTTCTGCAGTGAGGGCTGACCCCGCCATGCCCCAAGGAGGACGCTGGCCTGGTGCTAGGTTACAGGAGCCCCCTGCCTTACCAACGTGGACTTCACTTGGGCAGAGAGAAGTGGCATCTGGAGGACAGAGGGATGACATAGAGGGAGGTGCACAGTTGTCCACAGGGGTTGCCAAAGGCCAGCATCTTATCTAGATGGGCTCTGGACTTCATGGATAGAATAGAGAAACAAAAAACCAAAAAGGCACCATTTCCCTGTGTGTGTGTGTGTGTGTGTGTGTGTGTGTGTGTGTTTATATTTTGACAATCGTTTTGCCTGGCCTCCCTTTCATGATTTGGACAGCCTATCCACTGTCGGTGTTTCTGAAACCCAAAAACAGTAAATGAAGCCACGGGATTTATAAAGTAAAATGGCTGATATACTTGGCCAAGATAGGCTCCTGTACCAATGGCTTTTAGTAAAACTAGATTAAGAGTAGGATACTAGCAAGGACCACAGAATGTGGAATTCACTCAGCAAACATAGAGGTCATTGGAGAAGTCTGCGTTTATGGACTTGTCAAATAGATAAATCAATACACTTGCTGAGTACCTGCTACACGTCAGACACGGAACAAGATGTTCTACCTAAGAAAAAGAAGGAGTCATCGTACTGAATTTTGATTAAGGAAATAGAAAATGCTATCTGTATTTGTTTTTTTTGGGGGGGGATGTGGGTTCATTTTATTTCTTTTTTCTTGCTTATAATTTTAAAATGGATACATAATAACATAGTACCTCCTTTCTTACAAAAGAAGGTTGCTTTTTCATAAAGAAAAGGAGAGTATATCAATATAATTTAAAATAAAGATTTAAAAAATCCTGAGTAAAATATTAGCTAAGAAATATTTTTAATAAAAGTTAACATTTACTGGGAACTTACTATTTGACAGACACTATTCTTACTGCTTTAAATGTATTAATATATTTATTCTTTATAACAACCAAAAAGGTAGATACTATTATTTTCATTTTACACTGAGGGAATCTAACACACAAAACTGGTTAAGCAAGTTGCCTGAGGTCACACAACTTGTAAGCGGTTGAGCTGGGCAAGGCTAACCGGTTATAGAACGCTGCTCTCAATTCTAGCATTAAATAGTGTTATCAACATTAACATTGTTAGCTAACATTTACTGGGCATCAACATACAATTCGATTCAGCTATTTATGGTGTACAATTCAATAGCTTTTACTATATTCATAGACGTGTGCACCCTTCACCACAATTAACTCAGGAACATTTTCATTACCCCAAAAAGAAAATCCACACCCTTTAGTTGTCACCAGCCATCTCCGCCAATCACCCTAGGCAAAATATTATTTTGATGCTAAATCTACTGTATCCTTGCAATAGCCCTATATGGTTGGGACTAATACCGCCCCCCCCCCCCGCATAGAGATAAGGAAACTGAGGCACAGAGTGGTTAAGAAACTTGCCCAAGTTTACACAACCAGCCAGCTGTGGAACTGGGACTTAAGTTTAGGCGGTCTGCCTCAAGAACACTTCTCTTAAAAAAACAGTGGTTGAGAGTCTGCCTGCTGATGCAGGGGACACGGGTTTGTGCCCCGGTCCGGGAAGATCCCACATGCCGCGGAGCGGCTGGGCCCGTGAGCCATGGCCGCTGAGCCTGCGCGTCCGGAGCCTGTGCTCTGCAACGGGAGAGGCCACAACAGTGAGAGGCCCGCGTACCGCAAAAAAAAAAAAAAAAAAAAAGAAAGGAAGGAAGGGAGGGAGGGGGGGAGGGAGGGAGAGAGATAGAAAGAGAGAGAGAGACAGAGAGACAGAGAGAAATAAAGAAAAGAAAGAAAGAAAGAAAGAAAGAAAGAAAGAGAAAGAAAGAAAGAAAGAAAGAAAGAAAGAAAGAAAGAAAGAAAGAAAGAAAGAAAGAAAGAAAGAAAGGAAGGAAGAAAGGAAGGAAGAAAGGAAGGAAGAAAGGAAGGAAGAAAATGCTATCTAGACCAGGGTTTCTCGAAGCTTGGAGCACTGAGGACATCAGCTTTAGACGCAGATGCAGTTGCCCAGGCTCTGCCCTCCTGTCTGAATCAGGTTGGTGGAGGTGCGGAGGTTAGGGGGAGGTGACATGGGGGGGGGGGGAACACACCATCATAAAAAAGCATCTCAGATGCTTCTTACCCACACTGAAGTCTAAGGATGATGATCTAAGCCAGCAGGTCTCCCACTGAAAGACAGCAAGATCATCTCTTGCAATCTGTGTTCTAGTTTTGATTTGTTTCCTCGTGTATTAGTTTCCTATGGCTGCTGTAACAAATTACCACAAATTTAGTGGCTTAAAACAAGATAATTTATTCTCTTACAGTTCTGGAGGTCAGAAGTTCAAAATCAGTTTCATTGGACTAGAGCTGAAGTGTTGGCAGGGTTTCTATTCTGAAGGAAAATCTGTTCCTTGCCTTTTCCAGGGGCTAGAGCTGCATTCACTGTTGGCTCGTGGCCCCATCCTCCATCCTCAAACCCTCTATGACTCTGCTGCCCTCTGCTTCTGTCACATGGCCTTCTCTCCTATGTCAAATCTCCCTCCGCTTCCCTCTTATAAGGACACTTGCAATTGCATTCAGGTCCACTGGGATAATCCAGGATAATCTCCGCAACTCAAATCCCCAACTGAATCACACCTGCAAAGTCTCTTTTACCATACAATGCAACATTCACAGGTTCCAAGGATTAGAACATGGTATCTTTGGAGGCCATTTTCAGCCTACCATTAGCAGCCTAGTCTTGCCAATTTCTTTTTTTAAAGTCAGGTTTATTGAGGTATAATCTACACACAATAAAATTCACCAATTTAAGGTATACAGTTAGATGAGTTTTGACAAGAGTACTCAGCTATGTAACTACCACCACAATCACGATAGAGAACATTTCTATTACTTCTAAAAGTTCCCTTGTGCCTCTTTGTAGGGATTTCTTTTCTGTCCCTATAATTTTGCCCTTTCTAGAATGTCATATAAATGGAATCATACAGTATGTGGTCTTTTGTGTCTGGCTTCTTTTACTTTGTATGATGTTACTGAGATTCATCCATATTGCTGTGTGTCAATTCATTCCTTTTTTTTTTTTTTTGAACATCTTTATTGGAGTATAATCGCTTTTTTTAAAAAAAATAAATTTATTTATTTTTGGCTGCGTTGGGTCTTCGTTGTTGCGCGTGGGCTTTCTCTAGTTACAGTGAGCGGGGGCTAATCTTCGTTGCGATGCACGGGCTTCTCATTGCGGTGGCTTCTCTTGTTGTGGAGCACGGGCTCTAGGCACGCGGGCTTCAGTAGTTATGGCACGTGGGCTCAGTAGTTGTGGCTCATGGGCTCTAGAGCGCAGGCTCAGTAGTTTTGGCTTAGCTGCTCCACGGCATGTGGGATCTTCCCGGACCAGGGCTCGAACCCATGTCCCCTGCATTGGCAGGCAGATTCTTAACCACTGCACCACCAGGGAAGTCCCTATTGGAATATAATTGCTTTACAATGGTGTGTTAGTTTCTGCTTTATAACAAAGTGAATCAGCTATACATATACATATATTCCCCAATTCATTCTTTTTTATTGCTGAATCACATTCCGTTGAATGGATATACCACAATTCCTGTATCTGTTCACTAGTTAGTGACACTTGGGTTATTTTCTCATTGAAGCAATTTTGAATAAAGGTGCTATAAACATTTGCTTGTAGATCTTTTTGTGGGCCTGTTTTCATGTCTCTTAAGTAAATTCCTAGGAGTGGCATTGATGGATTGTGTGATAAGTAGGTAGTTAGCATTTTAGGAAACTGACGATCTGTTTTCCAAAGTGGTTGTATGATTTTGCATTCTTACTAGCAGGTATGAGAAAGTTCTAGTTCCTCTACATCCTCACCAACACTTAATATGGTCTTTCTTCTTAATTTTAGCAATCCTACTGGGTGTGTAGTGAGATCTCACTTTAGTTTTAATTTGCATTTCTCTGATACTCAATAGTGTTGAACACAGTCTCTTAAACTGATTGGCTATTTGTTTATCTTCTCTGGTGAAGTGTCTTTTCAATACTTTTTGCCCATTTTTAATTGTTGTTGTGTTTTTTTTGTCTGTTTTGTTTTTTTGGGTTTTTTTTGGCTGTGCTGCACAGTATGTGGGATCAAACCTGTGCCCCCTGCAGTGGAAGCATGGAGCCATAACCACTGGAACACAAGGGAATTCCCCTTGTCTGATTATTGAATTGTCAGAGTTCTTTATATATTTTACATACAAGTCTTTTATCAGAGTGATAGGCAAATATTTCTCTTCATCTGTAGCTTATCTTTTCAATTATTAACAAAAACTATTTTTCAAGTTGGGAATTGGGGTTAAAAAAATCCACCTACACTGGACTCATAATACAAAACTTTAGACAAGAAAGTTTTTAAAAAGTAAAACTAGGGCTTCCCTGGTGGCGCAGTGGTTGAGAGTCCGCCTGCCGATGCAGGGGACACGGGTTCGTGCCCCGGTCCGGGAGGATCCCACATGCCGCGGAGCGGCTGGGCCCGTGAGCCATGGCCGCTGAGCCTGCACGTCCAGAGCCTGTGCTCCGCAACAGAAGGGGCCACAGCAGTGAGAGGCCTGCGTACCGCAAAAAAAAAAAAAAGAAAAAAAAAAGAAAACTAACTTTTGCATACATATTTAGACCTCAATTTTGATCTTAAAATTAGTACTTGAGAAAGAAAGTCATCTGGATCCTAAGCTCCCGGATTCCCTTTTATAATTTCCTGCTATATGACTGAAAAAATTCCATTTCTTCAGCTGTAATTTTCATGGGGCACAAAACAGCATTTGCTATTGTCTCAATATTTGGCTCTATATCAATTGTAAAATGCTAATCATGGTGCTGAGCTGACATTCCTTGGTGACATTGGTATACGGCAAAAGGGCGCTTGTCAGGGTCTGGGACTATCCATATTGAAATTGTTTATTTTTGTTTAAGAAACAGACAGACAAGTTAATTTTACCTCCATTTAGGACACAGAAAAGAATCAATGTTTGCCAAATAGAAAAACACAAAATTGGTGAAGGGAAAAAAATTGTATTTTCAAGCTTCTACAATGG
This sequence comes from Leucopleurus acutus, assembly GCF_964270905.1. Classification (NCBI taxonomy): domain Eukaryota; kingdom Metazoa; phylum Chordata; class Mammalia; order Artiodactyla; family Delphinidae; genus Leucopleurus; species Leucopleurus acutus. The sequence continues at coordinate 114,777,972 of NC_139145.1, read as the reverse complement.
AATTAGAGGAGGGAGGGGGGAAAAGTTACACACATGACTAGAGACTGTCCCCCTTAAAACTGCTTCAGCCTTCTACTCGAAGTTCCTGCTTCGTGAACGGTTCCTGGTGGAAGATGCTGCCCCATGTTAAGGGAAGAAACCAACTTCAAAATACCTGGCTGGCATTTTCAATGACTGGGCACTATTTGACAAACATTCTGTGACTTCAGAGTTGGGGTGAATACTGAAAATTGGAATGTACAAATTGCTTCCTGCTAGAAATACACCTTTGTGTGAAGAAGGTTTTACGGGGCAGAGCCTTATTTTAACAGCCTGAACTTCAACACTCTCAAGTCTCCAGGGGGAGAAATGTGGAAGTAAAGTTCTGAGAACCGGAACCCAAATCCCTTAGGTCAAGGGCACCCGCATCAGGATGGGAGCGTCTCGGGGAGAGCGGGGAGCACAGCGCAAAGCGCTGCCCGCGGGCTGCTACCCAACCCCTGCGGAAACGGTACCCTGGAGAGAAGTGTTATCAAAGCATCTAATTCCGCCCTCCTGTCAGCCTGACAGGGACTTAGAATGCACAACTGGCCCAGCGCTGATTACCTTCAGGTGCAGTTAGACCGAGTTAAAAATTCCATTAGCAGTGCACAGGCGCCGGGAAGCCGCTTTCACAGGGGCGGCTGCTTCTAGTTAACGTGGAAGAAATGGCTTCTCATTTCACAGTGATCGCAGGGAAGAGGCCTGTGGTTTGTTTACGCTCTGCAAAGGGGGAAGCACCTCGGCTCCACTGGCCTGCACGCAGAGGCCTGGAGTCAAAGAGGGAACACACTTTCCAGAAGGAAAGCAGGTGGCCGCCAGCCTCAGGCCAGGCAGCACGGGCTCCTCTCTGCAGCCTTGCCGTCGGGGCCTCCTCCGCTGCCGCCCGCCACCCACGCTCCTTTCTCAACCTAATTGTTTTTCATTTTCTCATAATAACCTTCCTCCCTCACCCTAAACCCAACACTGAAACGCCCTCTATTTACGAAGCTCCGAGGAGTGCAATAAAGGTGAGTGCTATTTGCTACTCTCTGCCTTGCTTTTAATTTTATTCTAGAAGAAAATCAATTAGACTGTCAGAGGCCCGGCTTCCTTCTTGGAGGCTTTTGGGCTTGAATAGCTCATAGAAGTACTTCCCCTGGCCTCAGTATTTTAATAAATGCTTGATTGTAATGGTTTTTAAAGGAATTAAAAAAAAAAGAGAGACAAGCAGGGAGGCAACTTCAGAACAAAACTAGGCATTTGAAAGGCCCTTTAGGTTGAGCTGTTCTTTCTGCTCAGGCAACCTCCTGTATTGCTGATATTGTTTTAGCATCAGGACTTACGTTCCCTGCTTTTCTCCTGGTCCACACACTTAAGCTGTTCATTAGCTGAGAAAGGGACATCCTGGCAGAGCAAAGCACCAGCAAAGCAGCCACTGGGCTGCTGAGAGAATAGCTCTTTCTCTCTTATGCTCGTTGTCCTGGGCCTTCCTGGGAGCCCTGGCCTCTCTCCTCGTGTCTGGCACCTGCTTAAATGGAGGGTGAGGCCTCACAGGCCAGTCCGGAGGCCAGCTTGTGAGCATCTGAGGGAGAGGATGGAGGAGCCGGGGGCCCAAACAGGCACTGAGCAAACCCCTTCTGGGGCCTCCCACAGACCTCACAGTCAGCCTGGAACGCAGGCTTCCATCGATCTGCCAGATATTGGCATGATGGTTTGTGCACTTAGCTGCAACACTGATCAAAATGTGGCTGAGGGGCTTCCCTGGTGGCGCAGTGGTTGAGAGTCCACCTGCTGATGCAGGGGACACGGGTTCGTGCCCCGGTCTGGGAAGATCCCACATGCCGTGGAGCGGCGGGGCCCGTGAGCCATGGCTGCTGAGCCTGCGCGTCCGGAGCCTGTGCTCCTCAATGGGAGAGGCCACAACAGTGAGAGGCCGCGTACCGCAAAAAAAAAAAAAAATGTGGCTGAGGAGCTGTGAAGGGTTCAAGTGTATGGAGTGCCAAGATATGAGAGTCAACCGGGAGAGCTGAGCTTCACAGAGGCCCTGGAACACCTTTGGAAAAGGCCACGTGGGGCCCCATCGTACAAGGCCTTGGTGCTGATGACTTAAAAAAAAGTCAACCCACACAGCCAACCACCTTCTGAGATGTTCCCGGATAAGTGCCTATTTCTGTGTCATCTCCCCCCTGAGATGTGAGCCCCTGAGGGCGGGGCCCTTGCACCCTCCTGGCTGCACATCTGGGCTAGAACACTCCTGTCTGCAGAAGGTGTTCAGTGCCTGCTGCAAGGACGAGAGAAGTGGCGGAGGAATATGGGAGGAGGTGATGTTGGGAACCCCTGCTCTGCGAGTGGAAGCAGGGCTTTTGGAGGAGAACACTGAGCCATGTGCCGGGCTCTACATAGAGCACTGTTCCCACTGACCCCTGCAAAGGACAGGGGAGTGGCCTCGGGGTCTGAGAGGGTGAAGGGCAGGTAGCACAGCCTGCTAGCTTGCTTTCAGGTTTGTTCCGGCCTTCATATGGCCGGCCTCCGGAAGCCACGGTGGAAGACACTGAGGAAGGTTCCTGGGCATTGCAAGGCCGGGCTGGGCAGCGTTTGGGCATTTGGCATGTTTTAATCCCCGGCAAGCAGAAGGGTCTCTATGTTTTTAGGTGGCGATGTGTTAAAGGCCACATCCCTGGCCTTTAACTAACGGTGTGACTCTCTCTGTCTGTGGCTTCCTTTCTGTGGTCCACACGCCCACCTGGAATAAGATGTGGGATTTATGAAGAATGTTTCTGGTTTTCATTTTCTTCTTGAATATGGGGCCTTATAAAGCAGGGTTCCTATAGCACAAAGAGTGCCACAATTTCTGTGGGATAACTTCCCTCAGTGAGAGCCCTCCGGCCACCTCCTTTCTTCCCACTAGACACCCTCTCTCCTCCCCACATCTATTTGCATCACAGCACCCACCCCCAACCCCCAAGTATAATTAACAGTCTACAGATGCTGCACCAGTCAGCGTGGTCCTCTTCGCTGCTACAAGCGCTGTGCAGTTGTGGTCACAGACAATCAGATTAAATGTCCTATCACCCAGCATTGATCAGATTAGCAACCTTGTGACTACTCACTAATTGTATTTTCTCTTGGAGCCCTATTCAACTCCATACCAAATGCATTGTTGGTGGCATAAAACGTAAATACAAATAGGATGTTTGTTACATTTTTAAATGAACAATCTACTACTACCTTTTGAAAAGACAGTATAAGAGGATAGGTAGGTTAATGCAATGTTAATTTTCCTGGGGCAAAATAGTTACGCTAGGATTTCCCAAGAGTCATTCTGTAAAAGCCCTTTTAGGGTTCCAGTTTCTTTGGTGTTTCAGGAAACTCCACTCTACCTTGATGGATCTGGCTGGGGTTCCCTGGGGTAGATGTCACAGAGGGCAGGAACAGACCCTTGAAGCCAAGGGGAAAAGAAATCAGGTTCTTTCTGAACGTGACTGCAGAAATCTCAAGAATTGCATGGGATTTAAACATGATAGGAAGAGGAAGAACTTACCGAGCGCACTTCTCTGCCTGGGATGTCCGAGGTCCAGACGCTGGGTGATGCCCCCAGGGTGGAAGGCTATGTCGTGCTGAACAAAGCAGAGTCCAGCCAGTGGAAGAGGGACACTAAGGGGACAGTCACTCTGTCTCTCTGAAGAAATGGAGGCTCTGGGCAGTCTGAGGCCTGACGGATGTCACTCACTGGGTGGTAAACCAAGTAAATGACACACCTTCCACTAACGTCACCCGCACCCATCTGAAATCTCCAGGGTCACAAGAAAACACGGGTGCTTCCCCATTTGTTCATTTTCAAGACTCACAGCGTTCCAGTGGAAAGAAATTTAGGAAAAAAAAGTTGCTAAATAATTATCCATAAAGATTCCCTGACAGTGAGATCCATTAGTGACTGGAATAGTCTCCCTAGAGAAATGGTTAAGAATGTCATTATTTGATACTGTTTAAATGATATTAAATAAAGAACTGAGGAAACTGGGGAAGGGGAGACTCTTGGAAAACCCGATAAACTGAAGCCACATTCATGCCTGCCTTCCATCATGTACTTTTTACGAAAACATTTGCATCTTTCTTGTGCACGTGCTTATATATATAACGCTGCTCCTTTCCCAGTCCGTGATGGAGAACACCCACTACTTGGGTCTTTTTACATAAAGTCAATAATTTAATGATGAATGAGCTCCAGGCACCATGCTGAGCATGTTATCTCAGTTAGTGACTTTCACACTCCCTTCTCCCCGCCCGCCCCCATGTTTTTCCTAGAGGATTTTCTTTTTTAAAATAATAGTTAATTAATTAATTATTTTTGGCTGCATTGGGTCTTTGTTGCTGCGCGCAGGCTTTCGCTAATTGCAGCGAGCGCGGGCTACTTTTTGGTGTGGTGCGCGGGCTTCTTATTGCTGTGGCTTCTCTTGTTGCAGAGCACGGGCTCTAGGCGTGCGGGCTTCAGTAATTGTGGCACTTGGGCTCAGCAGTTGTGGCTCACGGGCTCTAGAGCGCAGGCTCAGTAGTTGTGGCGCACGGGCTTAGTTGCTCTGCGGCATGTGGGATCTTCCCGGACCAGGGCTCTAGCCTGTGTCCCCTGCATTGGCAGGTGGATTCTTAACCACTGTGCCACCAGGGAAGCCCTGTGGAGGATTTTCTTACACCAGCTTGGCTCGGGGACCAGGCAGGTTCCGGTCCAGGCTTCCCATCTCCAGCTGTAGGGCTGAGCAAGGGGCTAGGTGCTCTGAGTACCAGTTCCCTCATCTGTGAAATGTGGTTGAAGACAGTCCCTCACAAACCCGCTGTTGTGAAGATAAAAAGAGAAAATGTCGGTTAAAGATTGATTAGCCTAAGACCAAGCATAGGAAGTCCCCTATTCATGGAAGATATCATTTAAAACAATGGTTATCATCAGTGTGAATCTACTGTTTTCCTTTCCCACTGAGCTATTTTCCATGTATCTTCGTTTATCATTTACTTCTGGTAGCCTGTGAATCTCACAGCAGCACAGATCCTCTCCAAAGCAGATTTAATTGGGGGTAAAAAGGCAGGAATCCTATGAAAAAGATATCCCTGTGGCCATGTAAATGTGAGGGGTAAATACTTCACTGACAGAAAGGCTCCAGTGTTTGTTATTCCATGGAAATCTGCCTATAAACTACGATAATACCTCAATAGGTTAGTTTAAATTCACCCTTAGAGAAATTTTAATTTCAATGTTACTATTGTTATAATCTGGGGGTGTCTCCCAAGAGGGAAATGTCAGTAGAAAAATAGGGGCCCATCTGAGAGACTCATCTAACAGGCAATTTGGGGGCAAATATATATACACACACACACATATATATATTCTGCTTTATATAGTTTAGCACTAAAATGTATTTGAGTAATACCTAAGAACATGTCCATTTAATTTTAACCAATGGGTTATGGGAATCATCAAAAATCAAACACAATAAACAGGAACAATATTTATGGCATTTTAAAGCCTATTCTATTATTGGTTAGTACTCCCCTCAACTGTTTAACTGCAATTGGTTCCACTTTCTCAGTGTGGATGATTTTTATACATCTGAGTTAAAAAATAATGCTGCTTGCAAGTGAAAAGTTAAAGACCAAGACAAGGCCTATTAGAATAACATTACACTTTTTTATTCCCTGCACTTATTTTGTCAATTACTAATTATTTCCCTTTTCCTATGCAACAAAATAGAAGCCATAAAATCTTTGATTTAATGAGAACTTCCTTACCAAATAGATACTCCAACTCTGCTGAAGGCTTATAGGTAATTTATCTACCTCAGTAGGCAGTGACCTTTCGTGAATCGCAAGTCATTCCTCACTCCTAATGAGATGGACCCAGATGCCATCCCACCTCTGCACGGCCCCTCCTTCCTCCCTCGTTCGAGCCCGCACCGCTCCTGCGCTCTGCCCCCCAGCTTCCCGCAAGTGGGCTGCGATTAGTCCCTGCGTGGTGCGCCCACTCCCGGGTTGGGGTGGGGGGGGAAGTCCCTCCTCCCCGCGCGCCTTCGTTAAGCCGGCTGAACACCGAGTGTGCTTCTCTCAACGCCCCGAGGAAGAAAGGGTGGGGTTGGGAGAGGCCGAGATGAGTCTCACGATTGTCTGGGAAGTAGAAATAACTTCCTGGCGCCTTGGGAGGCCTCGCTGCCCACTCTTCCCAAGCCACAGCCGTGGAGAAAAGAAGCAGGTGCTCGGAAGGCTGGGTGAGGCCCAGAATCTTAGCTGCGCAGGGTGGTCCTGCGGGCTCCAGGCGGTTTGGGTTGAGCTGGCTCCAGTGTGTACATTTATTTGTAAATTTCCTACATGTATTGCTGACTGTGTATTATATTCATGTATTATATTATACACATGTATTACTACTTATAGTGCTCATTTATACATGGGACATTAATTATATCTATTACTGTACATGTATAGGTATTACTGTCCTGTTCCAGTATACTCAGGGCTTTATAAAACTAATACAGAAAATGGAAGAAGCATGAGGTCAGTAATAAAGATGAATATAGGTTTTAATATTTTCTCCCTGTTCACTTCTGGATCTTCTTGTAAATCATCCTTTCTGGGGGTCCAAAGAGAGCCTGACCTATGTGCTTGTTTTGGTCCAAAGTAGATCACTACGTGGCCATAAGGAATGGCGTTAGGGGCTGGGGCCACATGACCTCCCTGTATCACACCGTCCTCCATCTGGGGTGAAAGTCGGGGAGGTTAGTAACTGAAAGATCAAATTGTTCACCGCCCCCCCCGCCGGGCCCCCCACCTCTCCCCATTCCTGCAACATGTTTTTCATGCTATGCTTTCCATTGGTGAGAGTGGCTGCTGCCGGGAGAGTGAAAATATTTGCAGACAAAAAGCTCTGGAATTCCTTCCAGAGAGTTTGATGGATCTATCTTCAAAGTAAGTGGGCAATGGTGGAAGTTTTGGAAATGCAGCTGCAGGCTTCGTTGGCGCTGGCACAGGCCTTTCAGGAGGCAGATGCTGGCAACTCCAGTCTGGCCCATAGGGTACAGCCTGCAAATTCCAGATTGCCCAGGGCCTGGGGTCCACACCAGGGAGGACTTGTCCTTTCTCCCTAAAAGGTCAGAAAGGAATCAGAAGTGGTCTTTCACTGCTGCCTTCACCAGAGGAACACCCACCTGAAGGGAAAAGATGCGCACCTTGCAAATGCAGAAGGAGCTAGAGTGTGTGGAGGGACCTTGGAGTAACCTCAGCCTGAACATCTCCGTGCCTGATTTTGATTGCTTCTTGCTGCCACGTCTGTAGAGCATAAGAGAGAGTTGAAAATAACTGGCAAATCCAAGTGCATAAAAAATCCAATCTTTGAAATGTTTATTCAAGTGCTTTTTAATTAATATGTATATTCACAAAACTAAATGAGGCTACCTTTAAATTATTTTGAATGCCCGAGATTGAATAAAATAGACTCTACATTCGAGTCTTACAGATAATACTACATTTTTTTTTTTCTGGAGAAAAACAAGAAACCTGATTCCTTCGTATAGGATATTTCTTCGTAAGACCTAGATATTCCTATTTAAATGCCAATAAAATAAAGATGGTCATGGGCAGAGAAATTGTGGGGTTTTGAAAATAATTTATTCATAAAAGAATAGAAGTCCTTGATGACTTGCTGCATTTGAAATAAGTAGCTCTCAAGACTGCTAAACGCTTGAACCTACGTCTTAGAGATAATTTTCTTAAAAAGTAAAACAAAAAGGAAAAGCCCCTACCGCTGCAGTTTCTTTCTAGGTCAATGGTTTTGCTTTATTCACATGTCTGGGTGAGGCTGGCGAGTGCGACCTGCCAACGGAAGCCACTGGATTTGACACATTTCAGTGTCAGCTGTGGGATTCCTGCCTTAAATCTGTCAGGATGGCCCTGTGGCCACTTCTGCAAAAACCCTTGGGGACAGAATTTATTGTTATACCTCAATAGCTTTTTGTTCACCTCCAAAATAGGGGTCTGGGGTCATACTAACGATTGTGGAGAGACAAAATGCTCTCTCTATATTTTATTAAACAGATCTCTTAATAATTAATCAAATGTGAAAATTATTTTCCATCACTCTGACACTAAGGCTAAAGTCCTGGGATTTTTGTTCTCAGCCTGTTTCTGTTCCTTTTAAATTGCCCTCCGTGGAGTCCCTCGGCTCCAAAGCAAGTGAGTAGAGAAAGCCCAATTTACCACCTGGCTTTTTAAACCATTATCACCTCTCTGGGCTTCTATTGGTGAAGGGTTGGGGGGCTTTGTAGGCTGTCAGATAAACACCTGAGAAAATCTGTTCTCGGATCACCCAAGTCCACAGAGGGGCCAAGATACCACGGATAGGAACGACTCCGTGGATGTCCACCATGTGCCAGACCGTAGCATGGTGCCTCTCCTAGGGACAGAAAGACACGGCTCCTTCTCTCAAAGAGTTTCTGTGTTTCAGGGAAAAAATAGCTTGGTAAAGTGAGAGCTACCCTGTTCATCTCCGGCTGGGGTAAGAAGAGAACGCTGCACTGCTGAGGTATTAGCCCTGAGCTCCATTTCCAGGCATCCAGCAGTGGCGCCGGCACCATTTTCAGCCTCCACCCAGACCGGTTTAGAAGATGGGTGGTGTCTCAGGGCCCGAGTCACTTACAGATTAATACCAGATAAGGGACACTGCCAGGGAAATGCACAGCAAGCAGTTCTTCTGACCTTTCCTTACTAAAAGGTCAGAGAGAAATTAGAAGTGGTCTTTCATTGCTGCCTTCATCTAGGAGCATTCCATCTGAACGTAGAAGACGTGAGTCCTGCAAACATAGGACTAGGTGGTGTATTTGGGGGTGGAGGGGAGGGATAAGGATTTGGGCTCATACTGGGAGAGGGGGCTCTTGGGAGTGTGTGCGAGGTATGTGTGTGAATATGTGTGTAAGAGTGTGTGTGTGCACAACTAGGTAATGTGAAAGCCAAGTGGGCAACAGGAGCAGGTGAGAAACGTACAGAAGAGAAATGGCTGCTGGCAGCAGCGTCAATATCCTCCCTCTGAGCACTAATTACGTTATTAAGCAAACAGACCAACACAGGGTCTGAGGGACGGAAACATGTATTTAGGATCCAGTCACTCTCCGCTTGGCCGTAAATACTCATGCGCGGTACACAGTTCTTTCCAGCAAGTGACTATTAGTCAGTTTCCTTAACTTCTCTTTAATTTACTAAGCTTGCGAAAGAGGAGTGTTGTTTTCCATGCCAGCCACTCTTGGAGAAGTCAGGTTCTCTACTTCAGTGCCACAAGCTTTATCAGGTGTTTCTGAGAGTGGTGGCCAGAGCAGCACTGTCTCCCCAGAGGACATGCAGGAATCAGGAGGCACAGGAAATGGGCTCTGAGAGCGACAGCGTGCATCTTTCTGGGCTGCAAACAGCAGGCACTTGCTAATTTGACCTTTGCGACGCACAAGAACCCCAATCTCCTTTGATCTAGCTAAATCCAGCCTAAAGAGGTGGATGCAAACACAGGACTGGAAGAAACCAGGAACAACATGGAAAGGATTTGTATGCGTTGCGAATAAATCTGTTTTTTAGAAAAGTCTAAGAGGGGCTTGCAGAAGGAAATCTGCAGCAGGCTGAGCCAGACGGGTGAATGGCAGAGAGAATAGAGGCTATTTGAATACTGATGTGGCCCTCACTTTCTTCCATTTCCATTAATGACATGCTCATCAAGGGCAAACAATGGGACCGGCTGCCGGCGCCTGTCACAGTGTGTGGGTGCTGGGATGCCAGGCTGTCATCCCCGGGCTGCATTTAGAGACCTGCACACTAATAAGAAGTGCTCTGTGCCGTCAATGCAGACAGGTGCTTCCGCGGCTGGGACATGCTCCATTCCCTTCCCCCTGAAACCCTCCTCTCCCAGCCCCCCTGACAGACACCATGAAATGCACAAATTAACAGCCCCATCATGTTGGGCTGCTGCTGCCTGCGGTGAAAGCAGAAAATCAAGTTGTCACCCAGGGTGCAGTGATAAAGCCACAGACTCATTTCTCTGTTGGTGCCCTGTAATAGCAAATGCCAGACAGCTGGATAGATGGGAGGCTTTAGATTAAGGCCTTGATGCGCTCTGGCCAGAGAATTAGTCGTTGCTGTTTCCATGTGGATGTTCTGTTCAAAACAAACATCTGGAGAAAGCAAAGTTTCCTAGAGCAGAAATGCCCTTTGCTTTCTTCTGGAATCAAAGAACACGGCCAAAAGAGAGTGGAGTTTCCTTTCCAAAAAACCCCATAAGATTTCAACTCTAAATTTGCTTGCGACTTTACCAAGGACTTAGAGCTATGTGAAGGTTAAGTTAGTCAAGTGTCGATGCCACGACCAATCTTAATGCAGAGAACGGTTCCTGGGTCCACAGAGCCTGGAGCCACTGACACCCCATCCAGCAAGTCCTCCTCCTGCCGATGAAAAGGACTCTTTCTTCAGAATTTTAAAGAACCCCTCGAGCAGTGCTACACATCTACATAGACTGAAGCTGCTTCTCGGGAAATAACAGATACAAACAGCCCTGCCCTCTGGGCACCATGGCCAGCTGGCTCTAAGCGTCTAGTGGTCCGGCCAGCCTGGGCTGACAGGGCCAAGTGCACACAGGCAAGAAATGGAGGGGCCTGAGCCCTTCAGACTCCAAGGAGTTTAATGACATAATGGCCAGAGAACTTCAACATAAAACAGGAAGAGCAACTAACGAAACTTACAACATAAAACCCCCCTCCTGTCATTTTTATAGTAACAGTAAAACACTTTATTGAATTTATGAGCTACCCAATGACTATGAAGAATGTAACTTGAATTAGAACCAACTCGGAAGTATAATATCAACTATAAACCCTTTTCTATTACCCCATCCCTTCAGCTTTTTCGGTTCTCTTCCTTTTAACCAAGGGACATTGCCTTCCTCTGACTTTTGCCAGAGACAGAGTTCACAGCTTGTTAATAAATCTTGACTTCCTCCGAAGCTCCTCAGCTGACAAGCCTTCAGGGGTAAGACATTCTCCGGGGTGACCATTCCCTTTCAAAGCCTCAGAGCTGTTAAAATGCATCTTAGCAAAGAAACCAGTCTGTCTTTTCTTTGCATAAAGCCTGTTAAATCGAGAGGGTCTCTGGAGACATAGATCAGGTATTTCAGTATCTGTGACTCCACGTTGTAATAGCCTTTCCTAAATAGAAACTATAATCCCTCAGAAGTTTATGAAAAGGGTCCTCAGCCAGGGAGTTGGCGTGTGGGTCAAGTTCCTAGTGACGGGATGGGGGAACGCAGATCACTGAGCTAAGCAGAGTGCTAGGCTGTGTTTTCCGTTTCCATTTCACTCCTTAAGTCTTTCTGTTCCCCAGGGCTTTTCTGGAGGGGTAATAAAATAAAATGGGTGAAACAAAGCCATAAGCCAGTAAGTCTGAAAGACATGTCATCTCATCTAAAAGGAAGAAATGGACCATTTCCATGCCTAAGGCTGACAGCAACGCCTGAGCTGGCAATAGCGCTATTCCATTTGATTTATAGAATAATGGGGTGACAAATGATGACAAAAATAAACTTTTACTGCACCGAACTGCTCCTTTATTTATGAAATTTGGCCAAGTAGTGAAATCTTTTATCTGCAAGTTGTAACATGAGTAGGAGCGAGCGATTATGGTGTGGTAATGGTAATCCAGCTATGGAGGCTGAGTCAGTTGGAAATGGATTGAGGTAAAATAACTACCGCACCATGATAAATGTGAACAGCGCTTTGCTGACAGATGATCTAACAGGTGTTCGTAACAACTATATAAGAGGATTTATTTATGACCAGCCACAGCTGCAGCACTGTAAATCAACTCCAGCAGCTGTACACCGCTGAAACCAAGTCCCTGATGGAGGACCCGTACGAGAGCCCAAAGAACACAATTCACTCCAGAATCTTAATCATCAAATAACATTTTTTTAGGCAATTACACCACAGCACAGAAATCATAATTACTTTCAATTAGAAAACAGAGCTGCCCATGACTTTTTTTACAAAATATTTTTATTTAGGCCCTACGGTTTTGATGAGGCCCGAGCAACATGGAGGCTCTGGGGTCCAGGAGAGAGCACCCTTGGTGATGGTGACTTTGGTGTGACGCCAGTAAGAGGCCCTCTTACGGCGGCTTCATTTTTGAAGGCTCAAAAAAGCAAACCTTCGGTGGGGAGGATGCTTGTTTTTTTTTCCCCCAGACTTCTGTATTAGCCTTCCCTCGGCAGCACGTTTGAGCTCACACCTTACCCTAAGTTTATTACAAAAGGGAATAAGCATATAACGGTGAACTCTTTAGAAAGAGGGGTTTACGTTTAGGTGAGGGGCCCACCTACTTACAACCTATCTTAACTACCTTGCAAAGGCAGAATTTAACCTTCTTCTTTTTGTAGGTCATGGTCTTAACGATTCCTCACCGTTACCCATAGAGATGGTTGACCCTACTGTGAAACAAGAGTCCTCATTCACATCCTATTGATTTAAAAAAAAAAGTTCGTTCTTACATGGTTTGAGAAGATGCTCTTCTAGAGGGGAAAAAAGAATCAGAATCTTGGTTGGGGTACAGGTTGAGAGAGCTGATCTCCCTTCCCTCCCTCCCTCCCTCCCATATTCTGATTCCTTCCCCTTGGTACCCACTACACCACCCCCACCAGTTAATGAGAAGGGTGGGCAAGGTGGGGCTTCCCGGTTCTAAGCACCTCTGTAGCATGCGCAGTCTGTATTCATGTCAGTCTCCTCTGACACGAATGAGCCCAGAATTATCTACTAGTTAGGTTTTCTAAACATCTCTAGGTCTCAGAATTAAGATTCTTCTACATTTGAGCCTGATCTCTGGCCCTCTAGGTTGTAAATGAGAAACCAGTGTCTCAGAATGTCACTGAAGACAGGTTTAGTCCATTGTAATAAGTCCCCATTTGAGTTGAGGGTTTGGGGTCTTCAGCGTGCATAATGAACCAGCTAGGAATTACATGTTCATGTGACTATGTACATAAAACTGGCTCCACAGAAAGACAAACATGAGGGGAGATTAGGAATTTTAGCATCACTTCAACTCAAAATCACTTAACCAGGAAAGAGATACCAGTGGAACTTAATATTCTTTAGCTACGTTTAAGTCTGCAAAGACTCATTTTGGAACCTGCAATGGCACAGGAAACAATCCCCAAGGAAATATCTAAAACTGACCTACAAGCAGGAGACTACAACCAACCAGCAAAGCCTGTTCCTGCTGATCTCTAGCTCGACGGTTCCTACCTTTCTTCCTGCCTCTGTGCGGTTCACAAGCTCAGCATAGCCCCATCCCTAACATCTCGGTCCTTCATTTCTTCTTTAAACTGCTGCAGACCACTGAGGTGGAGGCTTGAGGAGTGGCTCCAGGAGAGAGAGACTTTGTGACAGGGGCAAGAGGAGAAATGAGGGCAAGGAAAGGAAGGGGACACATCACTTCTTGGTGTGTTGTGGCCAATGCTGCTTTCCGTACAAAGGTATTTTAAAAGATTCTAAGATACAGCCTCAGCTGAGAACAACGTATTCTCCCTTCTCTCACTCCTGGAAACACTTTTCTAAATGCTGCCCCACTTTTAAGAGCTAGCTTCATTGCCTTAGTCAAGCCTTCTCAGATCCCTCTAGCCCAGGGATCCCTTCTTCCCCTAAACCCAATAGCTCTTACTGGTGGCAATTTGACAGTCATACCACTGCTTTACAATCTTTCCCAGAAACCATTTCAGCTTCCAAACAGTGGTGTCCCAAGTTTCTCGGTCAAGTGATCATGTGGACTCCAACACGTTTTAGATTTTAAACATTTTGCACATTATTTACAAAAAACAGTTACATACAGCGGTCACCTTTCCAGGTCAGATCTTAAAATTCTGCTTACTCCTAACAGTTGAAAAGTGGTGGAAAAAACCAAAGAGTAATGTTACCAAAATAGGAGGAGAGTAAAGCACTCATTTAATTGTATCAGATGCTCTTTGTTGGGAAGTCATATAAAGAAAGGAGGTAGAGTCTGTTAAGACTCAGAAAAGAATCTTCTGGTCCATCAAAGGGCATAGTTTCCTATCAAACACAATTTCCATTCATCTAAGACAACAACACTATCACAAACTGGATTTTTTTTGTTTCTCTGAAATCTTGAGAAGAGAGTGAAAGTGATCATGAAAACTTCCTGAGGTAACTGGCCAAGTTGGAAGGTAGGTGGGAAGGACAAAGATTTAAAAAAAATAAGCAAGCACATGGTGGGAAAGTCATTGTCTTTCCGTTAACTGACCTCCTGTTGATGGAGGAACAAAGCGTGCACCCTGTCTGGTCGGGTCATCTGGGAGAGGAGGGATGAGGACATGGGCTCAGCGGGCTCTGGGGCTGACGCGGCACCTGGAGTGAGCAGGGGTCGGGGAGGAGTCGAGCCTGTATTAATACGTAAGCGAGATTTGTTTACAAACTCGGGCTCCCTAACTTAGCCAAGTCCACACTGCCATTTCTTCGTTTATGGCCAACTGGACTATAGGTTTCTTGGGGGACAGAGCACATCTTCTGTTTTCCCACATCCCTGACAAGGGTTACTGCAGTTTGTCATGCTCCACGGTGGACGCGGTCTTTAAACAGAAAGGTAATAGTAAGGCTCTGTTAATTTTGTGTTATAACATAGGGCTTTTTTTTTCCTCCCCTCCCATTATGCGAAAGAGTTTCCCCCCTTTAAACAAAGCTTTCTATAAGGTCAGAGAGATTACAGAGAAGGAACAACGAAGGTGAAAGATCTTAGGTTCTCCTTTAGCTGTTCCAACTTTTTTTCAAGCCTTCCTTTGTTATTTGGCATTCTGGGTTCTTGTCTTCTCTAATGTTAACATTAACAAGTTTTTAAAAATACCTTTTAAAAACATTTTATTTACTTTTGGCTGAGTTGGGTCTTGTTGCTGGGCGCAGGCTTTCTCTGGTTGCAGCGAGCGGGGGCTACTTTTCGTTGCGGGGCGCAGGGCTTCTCCTTGCGGTGGCTTCTCTTGTTGCGGAGTACGGGCTCTAGGCGTGCGGGCTTCAGTAGTTGCAGCATGGGGGCGCAGTAGTTGCAGCATGCGGGCCCTAGAGCACGTGGGCTTCAGTAGTTGTGGTGCATGGGCTTAGCCGCTCCGCAGCATGTGGGATCTTCCCAGACCAGGGCTCGAACCCGTGTCCCCTGCGTTGGCAGGTGGATTCTTAACAACTGGGCCACCAGGGAAGTCCCAACATTTAAAATTTTAACCACAGAAACACAAGTTACAAGGGCAAACTTTTCATAAGCTTACTATAAAGTTATTCAAATGTTTGCAAATAGTTATTGGGAAGGGCAAGTATCCAGTCTTTTAATTTGATCAGTTCATTATTATAGTCTTTTCAGAATAAAAACATTCTCCTTTTCTTATAATAAAGCAGATGTATTGTGATACCAAAAATGAGGCTGTCTGAAATATACTATGAGAGCCATTCTTCAAGATTGGTGTACATATAATGTCCCATTAAGTGGGCATTAAAACGAAAAACTATAGCTGGAATTAAGAATGCAACATTGACTAACCTGACTCAATGGAACAATTTAAAAGATAATCATGGATTATGATAATGTTAAAGGAAAACATGAGGCCAGGAACTCTGAATCACTGTACCAAAGAAAGGTAAAAAACAACAAAAAAACCCTAAACCTTAAACTTGGGACTGTGGTCATTTCTCTAATTTCACTTATGGGAAAAAATATTTTAATGATAATAAGCTACTGATATTCAAGTGGTTTCAACTGTTAGCATACCACAACATATTAATTTAATATACATTTTAAATCTAAAAATTAGCAGTCAAAATTACTATCTTATTCAAAGGTAAAATCCTACTGAAATTTTCTTAGTTTTAAAAAACAGACAAATGCGTGATCTATTTTCAAAGATGAGTGCCCCAATTTAAGGAAAATAAAAATCTCTACATCACAACATGCATTTCCCCCTCTGCTTTGATGATAGTAAGTCCAAATACGTTTTTCAGAAAATAAGTATTTAGCCTGTCAAATTCTTTACAGTGTTTCAAAAAGTTATTGACTTAAAAATCCGAAGTTGTAAAGCCCTAAGATATAGGGTTAATAATGGAAATGCCAAAGGGCTGCAATTACAGAGGTGCTTCTTGGCATGAGTACTATCCCAGTATACGTTTCTCCAGAGTGAAGGAGAACATGTGCCTGCCTCAGTAATACCTCCCGCAGAGTAACTGCTGCATTTCAGGAGCAGGAAATTTTAACAAGCTTGTTTGCTCTCTCCAGCGCACAAACTTAAAAATCTAAATAATTTTTTACAGCCCGAATGTTCCAAGAATGTTTTTTCTGTTTTTCTTTACTCTTTATATATGTTCTACAATGTTTCAATCAATGTACCTTTCTTTTTTACTTTCAAAAAATCATTATGTGGCTCTATACAAAGGGAACTGTCTTAGAGCCTATTATTAGCTTGTATCAGAAAGGTAAATACAATTTCAACTTTTAAAAGTATTAGGAAGAAGTTTTCTGATTATAGAGCAATCAATAAAAACAGTACCTTGCCTAAGTTAGCAATAAAATACTCTAGGGCAAAGTGCTAAAATGTTGATCATATAACTAGTTTTTAAGATTTCTATCATTTAGTTTATACTAGTTTCCAAAGGCATCAGTCAGTCCATCAAAGTTGGGCATCGAGATTTGTAAAGAAACGATGAGTTTCAAAGAATTTCTTCAGTAGTTGTAATAGGCCTTGTTATCAGATCTCTACTAAGAGATCAAAATTGTACATAAAGAGACATGAAGATTTTTATTTTTGTTATTAAACATATCAACTTTTTTCTTGAAGTTAACTATGACATAAGTAGAAAATCTACCTGGTTTGAAAGTAGTTTTTCTTTCACTAACTAAACCCCATTGTTTCTCTGCATTATATAACACTCAAAATATTTATTTTAAGGAAACCTCAGCATATGAACTTACGGATTATAAACAATTTCTCATTAAAAATGCAAAGACAAATGTTATTCAGGTGCTAGTTTATTTACCTTATTATTCAGAGATAATTTCATGATGACCAGTTACAACACCAGGAAATTCATAGAACAAAATTTTACAGACAAATCGTTGCTTTTGAATTTAATTCTAAAAAAGTATGCTATCCCATTTTCACATACCAAGCTGAGAGGCCATTTATACTATTTCTAGGCTAATTTTTGCTTCCTGCGAGAGGGAAGATGATTTACAATGAACTTTAAGTATCTAATTCATGTCCATCATTGTTGAAAAAGAGAAGGGAGCCGAGAAGGCCAGGAGTAGCAGGACAGAGAAAATGCCACATGGATTTAGGAGTTGAGATCACTGACAGTAAAATATATGTTCTTTGGTTAGCAAAGCGAAAAGGGGGAAAGTACTGCATACATGATAGATACACACTAGCATTCTAAAGCAGGAGACAAGAATGTCCAGAGTGTATTCTTCCCCCACTGCCAGATGGAAGGGCTATTATTATAAATGAAAGGCAGCAGTAGTGGATGCCAGGCACTTTTGTTGTGTGCCAGATTCTGAAGTCCAGATGTGAGCAGGTTACCCCTGGGACAGGACAGGCTTCAGCTCCCGCAGCAGAAGAGAACCAATCACAGTTTTCTCAGTGTTTATGATAAGCTGGGCTGTAGAGTCTTCCTTCAGTTCCACCGTGACTAGCATCAATGACCCACTGTGCACAGTTTTAGCTGCAAACCTGGAAGAAAAAAAAAAAAAGAGAGAGAGAGAGACCTTTTATCATGAGGGGAAAGAAGGAGACAGCATACATTCAAATAGGTTTAAAATAACTCGTTTTTTTCTCAATAATTTATTACAGGTTCCCTACTGCCAGAAACCCAAAGCCAAGCATTCTTCTGAAAAATCAATAAACTGCCCAGCACCATGCTTACCACAAGCATGTAATTTCAGTGTATCTTTGGAACAGAGCAGAAAAAGGAATTCTATTTTACTTATTAGTTTGACCAATAGACGCATGTGAATAATTCTCTATTACTACATATTTGGGAATCATTTATTCATTTGATATTTAACATTTCACCATGCATAGCGCCATTCAAAATAAACCACTCTATTTTTATCTTTAAAACATGTTAAGAAAAAGGTACCTTTCTCAAAGAGCTTGAACTTTTAATTCCTCATCTGAAAATGATTATGCAAGACATTAATTTTGTGTGCATTATAAACTCTTCATAAGTTTCAATGAATTCAGACATGTTCAATATTCAACTTCAATCTCTAATGTTGATGACATGTAACAGAATCACGTGAGAGCCAAGTGCAACACCCTGCTCCCTCCGCTTGTATTTTTTTTAACGTTCATAACGTTAGATCTTCTTTCTGCTTTAGAATGTAAAAGAGGAAACTTGAGGTCTAAGGCTCCATTACTAAATTCCGAGACACGAAGAACCTACTAATTACATGAAATTAAAAGCAAAACTAGCCTTTTAAGCACTGCAATTGACTGCAAAGCCGTTGGAGGCACAATGAACTTCTGTCAATCCTGCTAATTCATTCTGCCTGCACAGTTGAGCCCCAGAGACGGGAAGAGGGTGGTCCCCTCCTAGGCCTCCATTTTCCACGTAGAGCATGTTCCACACTTTTGGGGGGACGGGGTGGGGGACGGGGTTTGCTTGCAGGGATGACTGGAGAAAAACAAAGTTGCTGCGCATGAGCTTTTGAACACACTAGCAAGTGTAGAGCAGGTCTGTGACCTGCTGTGACCCCACTCTGCAGGGCTGATCCCCTTTCCCCTTTCTGGAGGACACGTGTCTGAATCTGAGCCATCTGCCTCAATCTGCGCAACATCTTCAGCCACAATGGCACCCAGTTAGCCCTGACAGCAGCTCACAATACATAAAAATCAGACTGCTGCGCTGACAGCGCGCTGTGGCCTATTCAAGAGCCAACCAACTGGTCAGTGTCTCATGTCTGACAATTAGCATGGGCCTTGCACAGAGCCCACCGCGTCCTCGGGGATCTGTTTAATTACCATCAACATAAAAGAGGGAGTTTATCAGGAGACACTCAGAAAAACTTCACTCCTGACTTAATTAAAATATTAGCCACTTAAGCAGGAAGCAGATTCTCTTTAAATGAAAAGTAATTTCTTTTTTGAGTTTTTTTAAAAAAATGACATCAAAATCTCATAACATATTAGATTCTTTCTTTTTCTTTTCTTTTCTTTTTTTTTTTGTGTGGGGACCTAACAAGCCATTTTTGGCCTAAACAGAATCATGAAAATCAATTTTCCAACAATAATTAGAATAATGCATCAAAAGCAAGACAAATATGCTAATTTTACTAAGATGAAAATATTATCAACACTTTTAAGTCGTGTTTTAAAATGTTAGTTAATGGGTGGTAGACAAAGTGTGTTAGAAACCTTCGTAGACATTTATTTGTGTACTCGCTCCAAACATGCTGAAGAATTGTAAGGAATCTGATAGAGCAGTTTTTCCACTGAGAGAAGCAACTATAAGTAGAGCCAGTTTAGGAACAGAAATCATACCAATGTTTTTAAAGAGGTTTTATAAAGCTCTGGACATACATACCCATTTGCTCTTTAGACGCCCATACACGAGATTAGGAACTGGGCAATTCAGCTGCCTCTTTGAGAGAACACAAGATGACCAGCCCTGAAATGACCTCTCTTTTCTATCACCCCTTGCAGGTTTCTGCATTTCTTTTGTCCAAATTTTCGAGGTTCTTCTGCTTCATAGGAGAGCCCTGTTTCTGTATTTCTGTTAAACCATGTCACCAGATGATAGATACTAGGTGGCTCTATTGTCTCACCCATTTATGCAACTTTCCCCACAGATGTGGTCATCACCAAATCTTCATTCAACAAATATTTCAGCAGAGGTCCCTATTTCTGACAGGGTTATCATTATGTCAATGATAGTCTTTATTTACTTAACACTTGTGCCTTGGGAACACGGAGAAGAAGACTGTGTCTGAAAAGGAACGCAAAAGTTCCTACTGACTGTTGACTGTCAGGGTTGCACAGCCCCAAGGCACATTTTATCTCTTTTCTATTAAAACTTAGGGTTGATGTTACAATAATATAAACTCAGCAGAGACAAATGTCAATTTTGATGGCAGTATGTTTACAGAGATTAAAACTGGTGTCTTGTACCTGTTTTAAAAATCCTAATACCACAAAATGCTCAATACTGGAAAGAATAGGGGCACATAAGAGGCATTTGCTTACACTGCAGTGGAAACACGCTAAGCGAATCATCCTAGCAATAAAATCTGTTACCTGGTGTGAAAGCTACTGCCTTTTAACTAGGTCTGTATGTTCTAATGGGCACAAATGATAGAAGCAATGTTTTCAAGCAGAAGACCAGAAGATCAGATGTTCTGACATTCTCATTTCACAGTTCAAAAAGGATGTATTTAATTGGAACACAGCATGATTACAATTGGTTTGTTTTGGTCCATGAAAGCAGAAGCCACCCCCTCCCCCCAAAATTTATTAATCATTTAACTTCCAAACAGGCTATTTAAAAGATAGTTTAAAAGATAGTTATGGAAAGAGTACTAGTTAGTAAATAACAAACAGCTAGCTTTGGGATGTAAGAAACACTGATTATAAAGACAGCTTGGGTCAAATACCTGCATATTAAATTTAATGGCAGACATAAGAACCTTTGTACTTGGCCTCAAACTAAGATCACACTGTGACAATTTTTTTTCCAGAAAATCTGTGAAGTTTTTGATCACTGTAATGATAATAGCAGCTATCATTTATTAAATGCTGTGTGCACTGGGCACTAAGTACTTCACTTGCATTACTTCATTTGATTCTGAGTCAGATCAATTTGTAGGTGAGGAAACTGAGGCCCAAAGATGTTGAGAAACTCGCTCAGGGACATATAGCTAGTGAATGGTTGAGCAGGAATTTGAACCCAACCTTTCTGATTCTAGATCACACACATTCTCTTAATACATGCAAAATGCCCTCTTAATATTTGTTTTTTACCTGTCAACAGGTAAATTAAGGTTTTTCTTATTTACCTAATATGCATATAATCTATTATTGTTCCAGAAACTTTAAGAAGGATTTTTCTCTTCAAAAGTTGTGTACCTGATTTGTAATATTCTGTAATTCAAAGCGTCTTGACTTGATGCTTTGCCACAACACATTTTAAAGTTCTGCCTTTAAAGATTAAAAAAAATAAACATTCCCCACCCCCACTCCTTCAAAAGACACACCAGCAATGAAAAATACAAAACATTGAATGGAGCTGTAATGTAGGGAGGGACGACTGGGAGACCAACCAACCTCAAACACCAGTAACACCACAGATGAGAACAAATAAGTGGATGACAGTTACAGATGTATTGCCTACGTAAGATGGGCTCCATGTTATTAAAAGGATACCAGCTAGGTATTTTTCATTTTCATCCTACCACCAAGCACTCACTGTTTCTAATCACCAACTGAGAAGGTAAAACTGTTTGGATATATTTGTATTTCATCTTGTTAAATGTCTTTTTGTCTATTGTCTCTAACAATTGACATTTAATCTTTGAAGTCCGTAAGAATTCCTAAGATTTAAAGAAAAAGATGAAATAAGGTGGTTGCCAAACCTAAATCAAAGTATGTACTACTCTTCTAAAAAAGTTAATTTGTTTTAACTACTGACAAAATTATGAGAACAGGTCAAATAACGACAATGAATTTGAACAAATATATTATTTACGATGCACGGACT
Organism: Leucopleurus acutus; assembly: GCF_964270905.1. Taxonomy (NCBI): domain Eukaryota; kingdom Metazoa; phylum Chordata; class Mammalia; order Artiodactyla; family Delphinidae; genus Leucopleurus; species Leucopleurus acutus. The sequence goes on along the minus strand of NC_139145.1, from coordinate 114,756,181 downwards.
TACTCCTTCATGCACTTAAACCATACTTCTTTTAGATTGGTAGGAAAATGCCTATGGACCTTAAATGCTCTTTGTTGGAAGGAAAAGAATCCTACAACTCAACTGGTTTAATAACTGAAATGTTGATAGAACAACATGAATTAAAAAATATTTATCTGAGAGGCTGCATCAATCTCCAGGGTATTCAGAAACATAAAACTTTTTTACGCAGAATCATATTTGCTACACTTAACGCAACAGCTCAAAGACATGCTTTTTCTTCTCTTGGATAGTCTTCCTGGTTTCTGATTTTTCTATTCTGAGTTCAATTTTCTTGTGTTTTCTGTTCTACTGGTTACCAGGAGCTGTGACAATGGCCCACTCAGGCTAAAACTTTTTTTTTTCCCACTCTGTACATGAAGCCTTCAATTACTGTTTGCTGAAGCAGACAGAATCCTATTAGTAAGAAAGACGATCACAAGATGCAGTGCCCTGCCCTAGCTATATAAAAATAATTAGTCCAAAGTTGACAAATGTGTAATGAAGTCGCACAATGACTATACGTAAGAAATACCGGTTTCAATAAGCCTCCTAACATCGAATACCAAAGCATGTTGATTTGGAGTATTATTTTCCAAAGGATTTAAAATGATAAACCCTTATAATTTTGAGCTAATATAGCATAACATTTTCAAAAGGCAGAGAATTTGTAAGTTGTAAAAAAATCCCATTTCGTTGACTATAAAAGTGTATTTTGAAGTTAAGCTCATTACACTATTGAATTAATATTAAGAAAATATTTACATGTGGTTCAAGTTTAAAGAATTTATCCAAAGCAATGTATTTTTCCCTATTATTTTTAAAAAAGTCAGCAATATTGTAGTGTTTTCCTTTAACATTCTGATTAGAATAGTTAAAACAAAAAATAAGCTACCATCAGAATTTTGGACTCTCTATTTTCTATTCTAATCTTTAGAATTGGTATAAAAAGTGATTCCCTACACTATCTTGTCAACGATGCATTCTCTTTATACAGGAAAGCTAAGAAAATCTAAGTGCACTTTCTCAAAGGAGATACGAAACATTCCAGTTATTCCAGAGCATTTTTGGTTTGTCTGTTTGGTGCGGGTGGGGTGGGATAGGACTTAACAGAAAACCAGAGAGTAAAACAAATAAATTCTTACCCCATTCTCTTTGATTCCTTATAAAATTGTCAACCCAGAAGGAAAATCATCAAGAATACCTTTCTTTCATTTTTACATGAAAACATTTATATATTCCTATTTGTAAAATTGTTGCATTGTAGAATATTACTTCACAAACAGTGGAATTAAATAAAATTTAAATATACAATGTTTTAAAGCAAAAATCAACTGCAGTTTGGTTATTTCTGAAATATCCAAATATGCCGCCTTCTATGTAAAAATTAGAGGTCCACATTTGCTTTTCAATGAATTGCTGCTCAGAGCCTGCAGAGATCAAAGCAGTCAGATAAAAAAGCAGTGCTGCCCTCTAGTGGACAACCACCAATGTGAGAAAAACTGATCACGAAATCGGTTCCACAAATCTTAGTCCTGGTTTGAGATGCCAATTTGTTTTTTGTCTGTTTATTTGTTTGTTTTTTTTTTTGGCTGTGACATGTGGCTTGTGGGGATCTTAGTTCCCTGACCAGGGATTGAACCCTGGGCCCTCTGCAGTGAAAGTGCCAAGTCCTAACCTCTGGACATTCTCTCCAATTTGTCATATTATAGAAAAGACCGAAGCCTGGCATCTTTATATTAACAACTGTTTGTACAAACCTTTGTTTTAAGACAGATGAAGTATGGTGACTATAGTATCAGGCTTATAAAATTAGGGCACCAAGCCATCAAATGTCATTCTTATCCATTATGGTCCTTCAAAATGACCCAGTATTTAAATATTCCATAGTTATCAGGGGAAAAGAAATAAAACAACTAGCAAACAAAAACAATAACCCAAAGGTTGATCAACCTAAGAACCAAAAAAAGGAAAATATCAAAGACTCCCACCAAGAAGTAACTATGTCATTCATGTTTCTAACCCCAGCAGCAACAAAATCTGTCACAAAGGTCTTCAAAAAATATTGAATGAAGGAGTTACACAATATAGATATTTTAGGATAGAAACAATGGCATATACCAGTATTTCCCCTATTAATAACCATAAACATGTATACAACAGTGATTCACTGGATGAGTTTAAGGACTAGAAATGAAATAAGTTGTTCTTTACAACTACTTTAAGTAAAAAAAAATTTATTTTAATCCTAAAACAATAAACTGTCTTTAAATGTGTTGATAAATTAAAAAGTTGGCTACTAGGTTGCCATGGATTCACAGTTCCATTCACAACACCTGATTTTTCTAATAGTTAAGGACCTAAGTAACAACAGTAAAACAACATTTATTCTGTAAGGATTGTAATTATTCACAGGTTGTATATGTTCAAAATTTGCAAATTAAAAAAGTGACAGGATAAACAAAATCCAAACCATAGATTACGATATACAGGGGGAAAAAAAGAACGTAAGTACTGAATACAAGTTAATGAAAGCTGTCCTAAGGTCTTACTGAATAAGGTAAGAACTAAAATAGAATCGTGGCAGAGACATGGCTTTCTGTTTTCACTCAAATATCACCCCTTATAAGGTCAATTTGTTGTTCACGAAAGGGAAAAATAAGTAGGTTGTATGACAACTGTTTTTAACAATCCTACTGTATATGAATGTCAGAATTCCTGAAACTGGGTTAAAATGTAAAATGTTGAGACTGCTGAAAGGCAAACTTTTACTTATGGTCTAAGAGTGTTTCAGAGCTACCACTGTAATGTGCTACTCTAGTTAACAAAAGACTTTCTTGGCTGGAACACACTGGATAAAAAGAAGAAAAACCTAAATCAAACATCTTGTTTACTGATGTTCCTGAATGACTAACCTGTAAAAAAGAAACATAAACACAGAAAAATATATTTTAAAACATGCCATGTGGCTAGCATTAACTATGAACTTTTGGAACACTTATCTGCAACCACTTGGAATACTGGGTCCTGCCCCAGCAGTCCTGAATCTGAGTTTTTGGGTGTGGGTCCCAGGAATCTGAGTTTTACAAACTCCCATATAGTTCTTTTAGAACTATATTTTAGAACGTTAGAGATTTTGAAGGTATAGATTTTTTGGCTTCTGCATTTTGGTCATTTTTATTCATTAGTTTATCAGAGGACAAGCAATGTAATTAAAGCAAATGCACCTCAGTTTCTACACTATTGAATACGAATCTCCTTCATAAACACTTAAATTTCTTTTTTGGAGGGACACAAGAAATTTTTTCTGGCCCGGGATAAACCTAGGATTTCCAATGCTAGTCTCTCTAACCTCCCCTAAAACACATAAAATCTTCACCTTTTAACTTTTCCGTCTATTCATATACTGGTTTACTGTTGTTCATTCTGCCCTTTGTATATACTCTATTAATATTGTTTTAAATAATGTGTTTTAAGACTTTCACAGTGTCTCACATTCTTATATGTGAGTATCTAACATAGGACGTGAAGATGTTCGGCTATATATTTAATAAATGCTTTTTATGATTTTTTTGATTCTGACTTCTCTATTACCCCTTATCATGTGGTAACTGTAATTTGGAAAACAGCAGATTGGCACAATGACCATAACTCTGTAGATCTCAATAAGATGGCTTTGTTCTCAAAGAGCAGCTTTTTCAACCAGTAAGTACATACCACAGAAATGAAGATAAAATTAAGTCTTTCAATAGTATACTGGCTGGCTTTCTGATTCTATGGTTCATTTAGAAAATCAAAACTAAATGTCACATAATCTGAAAGTAGTTCTACTTTCTCAACTGATCTTTGAAACCGGTTAACTATGCTGAAAATGCTCCTGGTTTTTGAATTGAATTCCATAAAACTTGTGCTCCTTTAATTGACTTTTTCTTAACGGAGGTATTTGCTGCTAATGTGTTAGGAACCATTTTCTCTTATGTATTCAATTAAAATTTCTACTTTATACTGTTATACACTTCTACATATTAATGAAGATTCACTTTTTCTTAGCTAATTCTTATGTTAAATACTTTTTAACTTGGTATTTAATGTAAAAAATATTCAAATTGTAAAGAGTAGTAGGAATAAATTATCCTAAAACTAGACAATGGGAACTTAATTCATTGAATGGTCAGAAAGGATATTCTAATGCTAATTAAAAAGTCCTCTCAGAAATGAAAGATCCTGAAAAATTAAATAGAACATAGGTAGGCCAGCCAAGAATAATTTATTGTACTGAAAATTTTAATTTCTTAAAATACTAATGGTCAAAATGCTTTTCAAGCTTATTGTTTTTTTTATTAAAAATGATTACGATTAATAAATACAATAATGGTTTTGGTCCTATTTTTCATAAACTCAAAAAAGCAACTACCACAGAAGAATAGAGAAGTCATTCAAAAATCTCATAGAGATTTCAATTTTATTACTAACAATTAAATCATATAAAGGCTTAGATATATAAACTCATTCATCCCACAGGGTAATCCCCTACTGAACACTGTCAAAAACATTAATACAATTCAATAAAGTGGTAAACTGTTAATTTTTGTTATTATAAACAGTAATTGCTATTTCATTTTAAATGAAATTAAGAAAGCTATTGGTATAGACTGTACTACCAACTGTTTATTTCAGTTTTAACTTACTGAGCATAAAAGAATGGCAAAAAATGTTACATCTGTGGGATAGTAATTTTTGCCAATATCTGTATGAAAACTACAAATAACTCTAGGTATTTATTGGAAGGCTTCTAAAATTTAAAACATTATTATAGCCATACCTTACTATAAAAAAAGCAAATGTAAAACATTTTCCATAAGTACAATGAGACTTGTGAGGCAGGTTAAGATAGCACAGCCTATTTAGAATTATATATAGGCATTTTATTCACTTTTGGCTCATTTTATTCACTTCCGGCTCCTCCACCAAGTTACAGAGCCAATTACCAGGCCACTGTGATAAGGCTGGACTGGAAAAGTGTCAACACATTGCAGAAGTGTATGAGGACCATGGCCATTAAGTATAAGTGCAAACTCTGCACTCCAAAGGCAGATAGAAATGGTTCCTAGTTGTGTGTCTCCCCTGCACTGGTATGGATAATTGAGAATTGACTGTAACTTAATCCTGTGAACAGGCATTAAGTTCTAAACCACCAAGACAAGTTATAGGCAAACTTTATGCTTTAATAAGAATTATACAACTGTGCTAAGTGTCTTACTTAGTCTTTTTCCCAATAGGAAAATGGCTTTCATATCAGTTGGTTTTGAGAAGGTAATCTGGCTATTTTCTTCTAAGAAACAAAAACCTGGAACACTGTCATTGCTTTCAGAAAAGTTAAAAACCCGCATACAAAGCAAAACAAAAACTTAATTAGAAGTTCCAACATAAACAAGGGTTACCCTATGTTGTTTTGCCTACTACAAAGGAACATATTAAAATAAGACTGAAGTATTGCTGGATACTAGATGTGTCAGGTAAAATTTCATACAGCATAAGCTAAAAGTTAAAGTTGATGTACAATATTTTGGTGTTTTAGTAATTTCAATAATTCAAAGGATCCATAAATAAAACAGAACAACTTCTGCTGAAGAAAATCACTCAGGAAAGTGAAAAAAAGTATTTAAAGCAGAAAACAAAACAAGGAAGACTCAGAACCAAAAATTTTTACTAAAAGCCTTCTTTTTGTTCATTTTTTCCCCTACTGACCAATGCTAACTGATAGGTAAGGTGTATATTTGCATGGCGGTACCGATATGATGACCTTATATCCATTTTATTATTTTATCACCACCCTATGTGAGATAGATAGGGCTTATCAAAAATTAAGAAATGGAAGCATCAGATCTCTTGAGCAACTTACTTAAGGACCTCCTCTTCGCAAAAAAAAGGCACAAGGCAAATTTGATTTTTGACTAGTACATGCAGTTTTCATTCTGTCATGATTAGTAGATGAAGTTAGGCAACTCTGTAATGGCAGATCAAGACTTGAACTCAGCTCTTCTGATGTCAAGTCCAATGTTCTTCCATAGATAACAGAATTTCATTTCAATCACCTTCTTTCCCTGCCATCAATTTCCAAACAGATGAGGTACTTAAAGCCCATAAGGAGAAGTTATAAAGCCCAATAATGGCAGAACTGAGTCTAAAAAAATCCAGATCACCCACAGAACTCTTTATATGCGGCCTCTCTTGCCCCTGTATTAATTTAAAAATACATTTTTAAAGGGTTGAAGGTGTTCTCTTTGATTTTCAATTTATTTCCTAAATGTAATGGTGGAAGTATGCCATTGGCAGTAGAATGGCAGAGGAATTAAAAGATAGTTTGCAATGAATTCCTTTAAACTCACAGAGGACTAAGTAACAACTGCATGTTTATTTAAGGAGTAATTATTTTACTTTCATTTCAAGCCACTAGCATTTATAAGGATACAAAGAAGGCACATCCTAATCACATTTTCTGTTACCTTTAAGGACAAATAACGTGGACCTCATGTTTTAGATGGTTGGTGGTGAAGATATTTCCTGGCCTAAGAAACAGAAGCTGCATTTGGCCCCATGTTGGTTGTCTAGCAGCTCCTTATTACTGGAAGCAGCCTTAGGGAATTGCTGTCAAAAGGAAATCTATACCCAAACTTCCCCCTTTTCAAGTAAAAAAGTCCAAATCCATTGCTTTATAAAACAGTTCTTCCTGGAATTCACTGAATCTGGTGAAACAAGAAATTCTCAGCCATATCTCACACAAGGTACCTTTACAAATCACCAAGCTACTATAAAATGCAGGTATACTATCTGTATCTTTCAGGAAAGCCCATATCTGTGTACTAAGGATTGTATGAAATAGGGAAGAGGGCCTTAATCCAAACCAATCAATCAAATGTATCATCATAAAAAAGGAGGGGCACATATATGTTTAGGGGTTTTTATTTTCAAGGAAAATTATGAATTGAAAAGTATAGATTTATACATGTAGACAAGTTATCTCCACATCACGTGTCAGTGAACCTACCTGTGTATATTATCTTGGCCAGAAGGGACTACACCTACGTTGGCTACGTTTACAACCTTCTGAAGGATCACAGAGGAAGTGAAATTCTGCGGTGCAGCAATAATTACAGTAGAAGTTTCATTCATTCCCGTTAGCATTCCTGTAAGAGCAAAAGGCGTCTCCCTTTTACTAATTTCTTTATGAAAATTACATTAAACAATTTAAAATTCATAGCCAAAATTTAAAAACTTTGTAAGAGAAGAAATACCACTTCAGAATGTAATTTACAAGATAATTTTCATAAAATTAAAATGAACTGCAACTGATTAAAAAATTTTTTTAAATCCTCGTTGTGTGGAAAAATGTGTAAAAATGCAGTCAAACATCACTCTTAATAACCTAATTTTAAATACTAAGATTGATAAAAGCATAGAATCACAAAGATAAAATTCCAATTTCACTCCCTTTAAAATATACACAATTAATTTGGGCTTTATGAACTATTAAGGTTTTACCTTTTAGGAGTTTGGTTTTTTTTTCCTTCTCCTTTTCATTCAAAGATCTCTCTTACCAAATGCTGCTTCAGAACAAATCAAAGTGTTTCTGGAATAACTAGAAACACTATATTGTTTCTATATTGTTTCTATACTGGTCTCAATATAATGGATCAAAGTTATCTCAACAGTGACTGAAAGTCACCGAACAGTTACGTGGTTCTAAAACATAGACAAGTATCTAAGCTACACTTAGTGATAACAGTATTTGCCTAGTAAGTGGAACTATGGTTACTGACAAAAACAACTGAAATTTCTGAAGCAAAAACATTTGAACACAAAGGAAACAATGTAAATTGGAAAAACTTAAATCCCAGAGACACTTCAAATAATAGTTAAGAAAGAAACTAAGTTAAGCAAAATCATGAACAAAAACCATATAGAATTAACACAAGGCATGCCATTAATATCAGAATCTTATGTACAAATGTTCAAAGGACAAATTCAATAACATATCAAACTCTTGGAACAAATACTGAAATTAAGTACCCGGTTAAAAAAAACCAAAATAGTTATAATAAATGCCATCTATCTGGATCTGTGATGTAAGTCATTGACTCCTAACGGTATCTACTAAAAATGATTATCTTTTTAGATATATGATATGTGTACAATAGTTTATAAAATTTATGAAAATGGTAAAAGCTGATTTTATGTTTTCAAAAGGCCCTCCACCTTTAGGATTATGTATTTAATTTTGTTATTTATTGCAAATACAACAGAAACATTTTAAAACCCCTATGATTTAGCAGCATGAAGACTAAAGCCTAACACTGTAAAAAGACTTACTTAGCTTTTAACAAAGAACAGTTTTTACTAACCACTTTCAAACTCGGGGACACTATGTTCTGTCTTAGACTGTATAACTTCAATATTAGGCAAAAGCTTTAAAAACCACACAAGCAAACACTGCTTTTAAGTAAAGCACAGTGGCTGCTGACATAACACTGCTGAGAGATGTGTGTACTCATTTAGGATTTAAACCTTCTCCATTAAGCTCTATTGAAGAGCAACTTCTGAATAAATGAATGCAACTATGTTTATGTTAAAAGCCTGTTTCCCTCCGCCTGTAATTAAAGGAAATGTTGTACAAAGCCAGTACTTTTGTCAAGCTCCTGTAAATGGAAAGATGGATAGCACTCAGAGAAGTGAATGCATTGCTTCATATTTAACCTTAACACTCTTGTCATTAATGGTTTGTCTAACTTGGTCTATAAGAGACAAGGTATTGCTCCACTGAAGTAAAATTTAAAAAAATCAACTAAACCATGCTTTTCAGAACAGAAGATTCATTATCGCCAGCTAATGTATTGGCATAAAGCAAAGTAACATGCTATCAAGTAAGGCACACATTCAATCTGCCTTCCCACCCCCCTTTATTTTTAACTCATGCTGTTTTATTGTTATAGGCAATTTGTACCACTCAGCATGACAGTGTAAACTGAATCAAGATTAATTTACATGCAAAAGAACACTTAGGAGAGCAGCATGGTAAGCAAATGTATTGTCTCGATTGCTGAGGTGGAAAAAGAACCTGGAAAGAAAAAAAGGTGCTCTAATTAAGGGGCATCAAATATGATTGCCTGCGGTGGTTAAGGGCCAGAAAATAGTCAATGTCTGGCCATTTAAAGAATTAGCATCTTGCTAGCTAGCAACCCAGAAGATGGAGGTATAAATCATAATGAAATTAAGTAGCCATTCTAGGTTTCTTAAACCAGAGATTTTTTCTAAATGAAAATATATCAGGTATTCTTAAATTAACGAGAAAGAAAAATATGCCAAGATATCATTAAAAGTTTCTTCTACAAAAACAGACTTCAAATACTATACAGCCTGCTCATGCATAATAAAGGTAAAGTTACTGGAGAAATATTTAAAAATTCTCAGATACAGAATTTGTTGCTTCATTAGAATTTACCTAATTTTGGTGAGGCACTGGACAGCACTTAATTTAGGTTAATCAGCTGTAATTAACTGCTAAAATGTAAATAAAATAAGTAAAGAAGATTTTAAAAATTTCTTGTAAGTTTTAGATTTCCAATTTAATTCATAAGAAGAAAATGAATAAGAGGAGGAAATTTGGAATAAGCAGTTGGCTTGGGTCTCTTACAATTAAAACTGCTTCAAGAAACGCAATTACAGTTTTAAAAGTAAAACAGAGATCCTACTGATAGTACTGAAATCATCCCAGAGCTAGATCATGAACTAACTTTGCAAGGCTCAAAACTCATAATAATGAAAAAAATATGGCTTCTGGTTAAGGCTCATAATATGAATACTCTGGATAACTTCAAAATATACAATAAACCAATCTTTTGTTTAGTACTTTGACTACCAACCTTATAAAAATGCATGTTTGTTCATGGAACTCTAAATGCAACAACTGAGAAAAAGTGATAGAGCAGGTTGTATATTAGGAATAAAACATTTCCGTTTAAAAAATATTAATCTAATATGTACAACCTGTTAGAAGTATTCTTATTTAATATTATATACACTTTTCAAATATGCACATCTATATAAAAATAGAACCATATTTCTCATGTTTTTAATTATAATTTCTTCAGTTAAATCCTAGTTAATACATTTAATACATTTCTTGAGTCTTGAAATATATGCCCTGTGAAACGAGGTATTAAGTGTGTAAATTCATTTTATTTAAAGTAGAAAAACAAGTTAAAGCTAGCATGTAATGATGCACGCAGACATTTCTTAAATTTATTGGCATTTTAACTTCCCGAAGTTTGCACTGATAACATCTGAGGAAAGTGATTTTTATTCTGATTTAGAATTTTCAGTTAATGAGTCATTTATAGGTATCTTCTGCAAAATAAGCTAAGCTCTTCCTAGAGTAGTATAACAAATAAATACATGTGTAAAGTTGAGAATTGAGACCTCTATTACCAAAGCAGCTGAAATCTAGAACTAAAAGGATGCTACTGAAGACTATTTAAACCTGCGGTAAATTTGTCAGCATCAAGTCCCACATCAAAGAATGAACTTAGGAGGACAGAAAGCATGATACAGAAATGCCAAGAGACTTGCAAGGATTTACAAATACTCCATATAAACAAATTTTCAAATAGCTTTATTCAGAGTAGCCTTTCTGCTCTATTAAACATAGCAAACAGCTGCCAGATTTATTCAGACAAATAATCAACAACCATAGAAGTAAAATGGCAGAAGAAAAAGGAATTTTGGCAACATCTCCACAGAGGACCACAGCTGTTCTCCAAGCGCGCCTCTCTCACGTGATTACGGTTCTGTATGGCTAGTCAGGGAAAAAAATCCCTCAGTCACAGCAGAGCACAAAAAACTTGATCAAAATATCAAGTACATAATTCTAAACCAAAGTTGAGGAAGAGAAAAGATATATAATAATCTGCTGCTTTAGAAATACTTTAGCTGCACTTTTCAAAAAAGGAATATCCCCTTAACAATAAATGTGCCAAGGCTTTATTCAGTCCCTATGTGCCACTCACCTGGGTTTGCTGAGCAGGTGTAAAGCAGAGAGGCAGGCTTTAGCCAGCAAAGGGTAAGAATAGCAAATGTAAGAATCAATTCAATTGGTCAATAGAAAAATAAAATCACATATATGACTTTCTATAGCAATAATCAACATCCAAGAAAAGTAAACTCAAAGATGGATTTAGTCATTCTTTTTTATCACTTAAAAATAAGGCAGAATAAAAGGTTACTATTAATTTACAGTCGTGTATGAGATTTTCTTTGTGAGATTCTTCTACAACAGGTCCTTCTGACATTGTGAATTGCAAAGGTTCATAGTTTAAAAAAAAAAAAAAAGTCTCTGGCACTACATGATAGAGTGCCAGGAAGCAAGCCCTTCTCTTTAGGTGTAGATATTTGTGTTTCCCTGTACTTTGTGAAAGCTTGACAGGTATGATTTAATGACCTCAAGATGAAGGGAATCTTTGATAACCCCCTCCAAAGGAAAACATAGCCTAGATTCACATAAACTTTAAAACATTGCTGACTATACCATTTAAATATGTCCTAGTTTTTATAAATTCAATTCTTAAACACATAAAATGAGACAGTTGTTTTCCCTTATTCATACATGACAAAAATTGTTTTTATTAGAAAGTATGCCTAACTCTAGGGCAAGCCTAAGATATTAATGCTTTAATTATGCTGAAAATATATTTTTTTGGTGCTTATTTTAAAATGTTTCAGCTCTGATATAGCCTGACAGCATAGCATTTCTTCAATACAGAATAAGGTCAAAAGAAAATGGAGGTATTTTAATGCTATAATTAGGATTTTATTTTGAAGGGTAGGGCACTCTAATGTGTACAGGGAAAAATATATTAGTAGAACACGAAAAGCAGTTCTATAGTGAGAGGAAATACAGAAACATAACATGTATAGTGATGAGACTTTGCTAAGTCCCAAATTCCTGACATTTTCACTAATACAAAACACATGAATATATCATTAGATTGACAAACCAAAACTCCAAGAATTGAAAAGTTAATTAAGAATCAATTTATTATTTAAAAGACAGATTAATCAATTTGCAAGTATGCCAGGAATGTAGACAAACATATACCTTTAAGGTTATTTTATAAACGCAAAGCATTAGCAAAAATTGGAAGACTGTGCATTGACATCTGTTAATGGCTATGTACATATGGTAATTTATTTTAGAGACCAGCCAGAGGAATGAGCACATGTTATTTGGGATGCCAATTTGTAGTAAATTGTAATAATCTCTCACCTTGCTCTTTCTTAAAATCTTTCTCTGACATGGCCACAGGTAAAAGCAGTTCTCCAACAGGAGGCTGAATATTAACACTGAAGCAATCATCCTTGGTACTAAGGAAAAAACACATTAAAGCTGACTAAATGCTTAATAAATAAACATTCTTCTTAATACTATGCAGTTAAATAGGTGCAATGAAAGCATACAGAGATCTGCTTGGCTTAAATATCACAGCTAAAAAAGGTTTGAAATATTTCTCAACACTATCTGCAGAGAAATACATCTGTTACCTGAACTAGAAAACGTATATATATATATTTTTTTACAAAAATATGCAGTTATGGTAAATATGCCATTTGACATAGAACTTTTAAAAATAGGTAAGCAGCAAGGGTATATATCCATTACTATCAGAGGAACACTCAATGCAGCTTATCTAGTAGAGAATATCTTATCTTCAATTTTGTAGTAAAAGTGTAGAAAATGGAGTGGCTTAGTCTTAAATAGTTAAGATATGTCTTTTAAGATATTAATTTTTAAGTAAAGAATAAAATGGAGTGACCATACTGTGTTAAGATATGTGTGAAAAAAATAATACCTCATCTGCAAACTTGCTTTCTTAAAACAAAACCCCTCATTTTCTAGTAGCATTATTCACTGACATTATTGAACATGTGGTGAAAGTTTTTCAAATTACAGGATATGAAGAATTTAGGAAAGGCAACTTTCTATTTTCATCATAAAGAAAAACAATACTGAGTGCATTTATTTCATTTAAATCTCATGAAACTACTATCTTTATTAAAAAATTACTAAAACTGCTTTAAAATATTTTAAAATTACAAGTTTGAAGTTAGGTTGATGAGTGTCATCAGTTCGCAATGTGTTTGGCTGCAAAGAAGCAGAAAATCCAACTGACAATTTCTTGAGAGATGGGTGCTTATTGTTCAGTGTATAAATAATCCTGTAAGTTACCAGTCAAAGGCTGGTTCAATGGCTTAAAGATGCTGTTAGGAACCCAGGCTTCTCTAGCTTTCAACTCCACTAGCCCTAGTGTGTTGGTTCTTATCCTCATGGTTGCCAGATGGCTGCTGTATCTTTAGGTACCACTTTAACCTTCCACTGAAGAAGGAAGAGTGATGATGGAAGAGTAGTGAATAATTGAGCCAACTGACAACTAACTACATGATTTTTCCTACAATACATTCTTATGAAGACTGATCACATGGCCAAGATTCCTATTTCTGTACTACTTATTCTCATGTACTTCCTTGAAATGAATTTCCTATTAATTGAGGTAACAATACTGTAATATGCAGCATGACTATAAGCTGATCTCTTAAGGTGCAAAAGACGACTATAAAAAGCCATGTGAAGTAACCAGAATTTAATCAGATAGCATTTTAAACGTAGATGGAATTATATGATGCTGAGAATTTGAAATTGTGCAGAATTCTGTCAAGTTCAAAAGTCTTTAAGCTTTTAGACAGGTATAAGGAGCAAAATAAATGCAGAATCCAATCAAGTATTAAAAAAAAAATTGAGCCAACTGAATCTGTTCCTTTTTATCAGGAAAGCAAAAGCTTTACTGAAAGTCCCAGGGAAGGAATTCTAGTTTTGTGTTAGAACTGGGTCTCATGGCCAGTGGGAAGATGGCTAGGGAGATGAGAATTGTGGATAAGAAACACCAAACATTAGGTTAAGAAAAATACTTTATTGAAGGGTGGGGTAGGGACAAATATTAAAATATAAAGAAAGAAAAGAAAATCCACTTTGATTTTATGCTATTATATGCTATAAACTTTTAAGCTGCCTTATTTTTTAAAATGGAACAAGGTACGGACTAGACTAAAAAAAAACCCAAAGAATGTTTTGAATTATTCACACATGGATTGCCCAAGGCAAATCAATAAATCCAATTTATTTATTAATTCAATAAACATTTACTGAATACAAACTTGATCCCATGTAATGTGTGAGTGTCTGGGGGTTTAAAGACAAGTAAGATTGGCCCTTGAAGTTCACAAGTTTAGTGAGAGAGAAAGAGTTCAGTTATGTTTATAACAGAAAGGTAAGTGCTATGTTAGAGGCATGTAGAAAGTATCATAGTCCAAGGAAGAGGGGCTGATTAATTCTGCAGGAGAGAGGTAGAGATAAGTTTACTTCCAAAAGGAGGGAGAGGAGCATTCTAGGGATTCTACACCTATGTTTTGGGAATGGTGAGCAGTGTGGTGTGTCAAAAGATGGGATTGGGGGCACACTGTAAGGAACAGCATACACAGCATGACCATTAGTCCCAGTTCTCCCATGGCAGTTGTCCTGGAATCTTGTTCAGCTAATGTCTCCTTTCACTCTCTGAAGTGTCCTGATTTGTATGACAAAGTGTATGATTTACTCTTATAACTCAGACAAAGGTGCTTCAAAGTTTCCTGGAAAAAAAAAAAGGAAACTACCAGAGACTTCTGACATAGGAAAATAAATGACCCCATATGTATTTTATAAACTCTGCTGGCAGTGTGTAAAGGTGGAGTACAGGAGAAATCCAAGGCAGGTAAATCAGGAAGGAATCTAATTAACAGTCTAGGCAGGGGTTTTTAGATAGAAGTGTTGGGCTTCATCCACCTGCTGATGCAGAGGACACGGGTTCGTGCCCCAGTCCGGGAAGATCCCACATGCCGCGGAGCGGCTAGGCCAGTGAGCCATGGCCGCTGAGCCTGCGTGTCCGGAGTCTGTGCTCCGCAACGGGAGAGGCCACAACAGTGAGAGGCCCGCTTACCGCAAAACAAAACAAAACAAAACAACAAGATAGAAGTGTTGAGGGTAGGACACTTGAAGGATAAGACCAGGCTGATGTAATGGAAGGCTAAGTCACATTAAGAGAAATATAAAGGCTGATAAAGGAGTAAATGGATAGGTATATATATCATGAACTAATTTAGTGTTAAATATAAAATTTTGGCTTCAAATAACTGGATAAATCAGTGTTCTCCAAAGTGGGAAAGGACAAGGCACTCCCCTGAGGTAGAAAATCCACTGATGAAAAAAAACTATCAATTATGTTTATTTTTTTCTCATTCTATCTGAAGTTCTATATATATATATATATATTTTTTTTTTAGATGTTGGGGGTAGGAGTTTATTCATTAATTAATTTATTTTTGCTGTGTTGGGTCTTCGTTTCTGTGCAAGGGCTTTCTCTAGTTGTGGCAAGCGGGGGCCACTCTTCATTGCGGTGCGCGGGCCTCTCACTATTGCGGCCTCTCTTGTTGCAGAGCACAGGCTCCAGACGCGCAGGCTCAGTAGTTGTGGCTCACGGGCCTAGCTGCTCCGCGGCATGTAGGATCCTCCCAGACCAGGGCTCGAACCCGCGTCCCCTGCTCTAGCAGGCAGACTCTCAACCACTGTGCCACCAGGGAAGCCCTGAAGTTCTATTTTTGTCTGTACATAATATCTTAGTACATACATGTTAGCACAGTGAGACACACACACAATACATATAGGGTGTGTGTAGTATAAATATTTTACTCAGACGTATACAATTTTAAAAGTTAGGGACCACTGGGTTAAATTACACATACTACACTATCTCTACTTATGTTTTCTTTTAGATTACGGGTGAAATGACCAGCCTTCTCCTTTCCAACACTCCTGAAAAGGATCCCATTTACCTCTTGGTTAAAGGTAGCTCTACAGCACTGATGCCCAGGGAGAAGGGTGTGAGAGCAGAGAAAAGAAGGGAAAGTAGACTTGCCTTCTAAGGCATATATGAAAATCAAGGTGGATAAGAAGAAGGCTTAAGTTTGGGGGGAAAAGGTGATCCTGAAATGTCCCCACAGGCAACAACCCATGTGTTAAGAGATAAATATATACTATTCAACTTGACTGGGTATGTTTCACTTTTGTTACTTTTGGGTAATGCATGTTTTATTTTCTGTGGTTGGTGAAGTGATTAACATGTAATGCTGTATGAAAAACGAAGGATATAAGTTCATCCAAAATGGGTCTTATGAGACAAATGTAATAAAACTGGAGTATTGCTGTGGCAGACACTACTTGTTGCTTACTCAGTATTTTTTTTTTCCTTTTTCTTCTTTACTGATATAATCCTGATTTTGTTCAGGTAGACAATGTGCCCACCGGAACACTCTCTTCTCAGGCTCTTGTAGCTAAGACTGATCAAGTGACCTGGTTATGACCAATGAAGCCTAAACAGAAGTCTGCTGGGGACTCCTAGGAAAGTTTTGCTTTTCTTTTTTTTTTTTTTTTTTAGTATTTCTTTTTATTTTTTGGCTGTGTCGGGTCTTAGTTGCAGCACGTGGGATCTTACGTTGCAGTGTGCAGGTTCTTTGTTGCAGCGCAGGCTTCTCTCTAGTTGTGGCACGTGGGCTCCAGAGCATGTGGGCTCTGTAGCTGTGGCACATGGGCTCTGTAGTTGCGGCACACGGCTCTCTAGTTGTGGTGCATGGGTTCAGTTGCCCTGCAGCACGTGGGATTTTAGTTCCCCGACCAGGGATTGAACCCGTTGTCCCCTGCATTGGAAGGCGGATTCTAAACCACTGGACCACCAGGGAAGTCCCAAGTTTTGCTTTTCTGACACAGATGTGGCTCCTCCCTTCATGTCACTTCTTTCCTTTTTTTTTGGCCTAGAATGCAGATAGAATCCTGGAAGTAGAGAAGCCATCTTGTGACCCCGAGGATGACTGGCACATGCTAATGAAACTAGCTCATGGAACAAAAAGTTGGAAAGACCTTATACCAAAAGACATTGTGGAGCTACTCCAGCTGCTCTTAACTGCTGTCCTGTGTTCTTCTCGTACCAGGAGAAGAATAAATAAACCCCTATTTGGTGAAGTCACCACAGTTGGGTTTCTGTTACACACAACTGAATGCAAAATCTAATTAATATACATAACATACTGCATAAGGCAGTCTCAGCTTCTAAGCAAGGTTTGGCTTAGCGGGGAGTAAGATGGAATGTTTCCTCTTTATTTTGGGGAAAATTTACTTTCATTTATATTAGTGTTTTAGGATGCTCTCCATAGTTTTCATGCACCTCCTTTTAAATATTTTGCCCTTTTATTGTTCGCTTCTCTCTCTTCTTCTTTTCTTTTGTCCCGCTCTTTTTCCTCTCATCTTCTTTGGTTGAACATGGGGCTAAACACAGCTATCTTGACATGGATAGGGGAATGTTGAAAATGAGTAATGATAGATGTAAATTTAACAGAATTAACAGTTTACCAGATCAACAAACTACTATTATTAGGCAGCTCTAAATAGCCTAATTACATGGGATCAGATGGTGTAACAGTTTAATGTAAGACAAGATTCTGTTTTATATTTAACTGTAATGCATATACTTGTACTACATATAATCTCATTCCACAGACTCCTACGATCCAAACTGGTAAATTTTCTAGGTAAGAAATGTGCAAGTAGTCTAACCATTGTGAGACTCAAATTTCCTTATCTATGAAGTGAGAAAAATGACACCCTTGTGGGCTCGTTTTAACGATTAAATGAAATAACATAACCCAGTACAGTGCTTAATGCATAACTGATACTCAAAACCTACATCCATAATAGGGATGTATATTTACTTAATCATTCCCCCATCAATTCTCATTTGCAAATTTTCTCTATTACAAACAATGTTTACTGAATAACCTTGGATAGATCTATTTCTTCAGCACAAGCACCAATATCTCCCCAAGCTTGCCACCCTAAAAATGAAATCACTAAGTTGAAGAGTATGAATAATCAGCATTTGAAAAATACTGCCAAACTGACCTACAAAAAGTGGTGCCAACTTGAAGTTCCACAAACAGTAAATAAGAATACACGTTTTGCTGTACCTTCCGTGTCATATATTAAAATTATTTTAAAATTTTGCAACTCTGATGGATGAAATTTTTTTTATTTCCCTATTACCAATGTTGTATATGTTATTGTTATGGATCATTTGCATTTCTTTTCTTGTTAATGAACTATTCTCAACCTTTCTCCACTTTTATATTAGATTCCTTTTTATTGATGGCAAGAGTTCTTTATATATTCTGGTTACTAAACTTCTGTCTGCTAAATATGCTGTAATACTTTCTATCTCTCATGTGTTATGGTATCTATTTTTTTCTTCTTTGTAGAGAAGTTTAAAATTTTTAATAATCAAACCTGTCAGTTTTTCACTGTATCTTTCTGGATATTGTGTCTTGCTTGACTTTTGCCCCCAAAGAGTATAAAAATATTTGTCTATATTATTTCTAAACAATTTTATAGTTTCTACAATTAAACCATAAATCCATCTGGAATTTATTTTGGAGTAATCTGTGGGAGGAAGGTATCTTTGGTTTTTTCCCGATAATGGTTCTCACATCATTTACTGACTGGTCCATTCTTTCCCCAGTGATATGAAATGTCAGCTTTATGATATACAAAATTTCTAAATTCTCTGTTTTGTTTTACTGATTCCTTTGACAATAGCCAATTACATTGAATAAAAATACTCTTGTGACTTTGAAGAATATCTTGAAGTTATTATTGAAAAAGGCTTTTCTCATTAAATTTTTGTTTTGACTTTTCTTGGACATTCTTTTTTCCAGTTGAATTTTAGAAATTTGTCAAGTTCCTTGAAAAGGCTTACTGGAATTTAGCATTGAATCAAACTGAATTTGAAGATTAACCTGAGGGAGAGTACTCTCTCCCATTTAGAAACATAGTATACTTATTACATTATTTATATCTTCTTTTTATGGCCTTCAGGAAAGTTTCAGGTTTTTTAAAAAAAATTTCCCACATCGGTATCATATATTTGTTAATTTATTCCTTTCGTTGTTCTTGTAAAAAGAATAATTTTATTCATAATGTCTTAAAATTGGTCACTCCTACCATACAGAAATGTTAATGATTTTCATATAATGATCTGTACCTAAACAGTATCCTATTTATTAGCTTAAATAATAGATTTTCTATTGATTCTAAGACTTTGTGGGTTGGCAATTATATACTGAATAAAAATAATAATTTTGTGTCTTTCTTTCTAGGATGTATACCTCTAACTATTTTTACTTGTCTTTTTGTATTGGCTAGAACTTCCATAAAAATGTGAAATAGTGTTGAAAGAGGGTAACCTTCTCTTGCTTTTCTGACTTAAAAGAGAATGCTTCTGATATTTCATGTGGTGATAGGTAACTTGTATGTCTGATAATACACACACACACACACACACACACACACACACACACACACAAATTTTATTTTGTAATTCTCCATTTTTCTGTGCCATCCTCTTTAAGGTGGGGTTCTTATAAATAGTATATATTGAATTGTGCTTTTTACATGTTCAGTATCACTGGAATTTAACTTATTGACATGAATTCTGATAACTAGTATGTGTGGCCCCTTCTAGTCATCTTATTTTGTTTTCTATTTACCATGCTTTTTTCCTTTTCCTGCTTTGTTAAACTGGTCAAGTTTTAAGCACTCCGTTTCTTCTTCCCTTTAGTCATTTGGAGGTTATAATACATCATATTTCCCTTAATTTAGAGGTTAGCTTTAACATTTTAAACCATATTTAAACTCCTTTTAGCCATCAATCAATCCTCTTGTCATGCATGACAAGAACACCATCATTCCTCATACTTGTCCACATCGAGATTTTGGTTCCAGGTTATTAAAATTTATTTTTTACATTAGGGGTGAACAATTATTTTTACACATTGACGGATTTTACAAGTTGAATTATCTGTCTACTTTTTATTCTGTTTTTCTCTGTCACAAAATAAAAAAATTTTTTTAAACTATAGTATATCTTTGAGTAATCCTTTCAAGAAAGGGTCATTGGTGGGTAAACTGATGGAATCTTTGCTTGTCTGAAAAATGTCTATTTCGTTTCCACCAAATTTTAAAGATTATGTCCCTTGCCTTCTGGCCACCAGAACTGATGACAGTACTGATGAGGAATCTGATTCCATTCACATTCTTGTTCATTCTTAGGTGAGCTGCTTTTCTTCACCTCTCTGGAAGATACTAGAGTAGTTTTCTCCTTATTAAAAATTCTACCAGAAGCAACAAATAACCTACAAGGGAATCCCCATAAGGTTGTCAGCTGATTTTTCAGCAGAAACTTTGCAGGCCAGAAGGGAATGGCAGGACATATTTAAAGTGATGAAAGGGAAAAACTTACAACCAAGATTACTCTACCCAGCAAGGATCTCATTCAGAATCCACGGAGAAATCAAAAGCTTTACAGACAAGCAAAAGCTAAGAGAATTCAGAAACATCATTACAACACATGCTAAAGGAGCTTCCTCAGGCGGGAAACACAAGAAAAGTAAAAGACCTACAAAAACAAACCCAATACAATTAAGAAAATGGTAATAGGAACATACATATCTATAATTATTGTAAATGGATTAAATGCTCCAACCAAAAGACACAGACTGACTGAATGGATACAAAAAACAAGATCCATATATATGCTGTCTACAAGAGACAAACTTCAGACGTAGGGACACATACAGAATGAAAGTGAGGGGATGGAAAAAGATATTCCATGCAAAGAGGAATCAAAAGAAAGCTGGAGTAGCAATACTCATATCAGACAAGACAGACTTTAAAATAAAGACTATTACAAGAGACAAGGAAGGACACTACATAATAATCAAGGGATCAATCCGAGAAGAATATAAAACAATTGTAAATATCTATGCACCTAACATAGGAGCACCTAAATACATAACGCAAATATTAACAGCCATAAAAGGAGAAATCGACAGCAACACAACAACAGTGGGGGACTTTAACACCCCACTTACACCAATGGACAGATCATCCAAAATGAAAATAAAAAAGGAAACACAAGCTTTAAATGACACAACAGACCAAATAGACTTAACTGGTATTTATAGGACATTCCACCCAAAAGTGGCAGAATACACTTTCTTCTCAAGTGCTCATGGAACATTCTCCAGGGTAGATCACATCTTGGGTCACAAATCAAGCCTCCGTAAATGTAAGAAAATTGAAATCGTAGCAAGCAACTTCTCGACCACAATGCTACGAGATTAGAAATCAATTACAGGAAAAAAACTGTAAAAATACAAACACATGGCGGCTAAACAATATGTTACTAAATAACCAAGAGATCACTGAAGAAATCAAAGAGGAAGTCAAAAAATACCTAGAAACAAATGACAATGAAAACACGATGACCCAAAGCCTATGGGATGCAGCAAAAGCCATTCTAAGATGGAAGTTTATAGCAATACAATCCTACCTCAAAGAAACAAGAAACATCTCAAATGAACAACCGAATGTTAAACCTAAAGCAACTAGAGAAAGAAGAAAAAACAAAACCCAAAGTCAGTAGGAGGAAAGAAATCATAAAAGATCAGAGCAGAAATAAATGAAACAGAAACAAAGAAAACAATGGTAATAATCAATAAAACTAGAAGCTGGTTCTTTGAGAAGATAAACAAAATTATAAACCTTTAGCCAGACTCATCAAAAATAAAAGGGAGAGGACTCAAATCAGTAACATTAGAAATGAAAAAGGAGAAGTCACAACTGACACCACAGAAATACAAAGGATCATGACTACTACAAGCAACTATATCCCAATAAAATGGACAACCTGGATGAGATGGACAAATTCTTAGAAAAGTACAACCTTTCAAGGCTGGATCAAGAAGAAATAGAAAATATGAACAGATCAATTGCAAGTAATGAAATTGAAACTGTGATTAAAATCTTCCAACAAACAGAAGTCCAGGACCAGAGGGCTTCACAGGTGGATTCTATCAAACATTTAGAGAAGAGCTAACACCCATACTTCTCAAACTCTTCCAAAGAATTGCCGAGGATGGAACACTCTCAAACTCATTCTACGAGGCTACCATCACCCTGATACCAAAACCAGACAAAGATATCACAAAAAAAGAAAATTACACGCCAATATCACTGATGAATATAGATGCAAAAATCCTCAACAAAATACTAGCAAACAGAATCCAACAGCACATTAAAAGGATCATACACCATGATCAAGTGGGATTTATCCCAGGGATGCAAGGATTCTTCAATACACACAAATCAATCAATGTGATACACCATATTAACAAATGGAAGAATAAAAACCATACAATCATCTCAAGAGATGCAGAAAAAGCTTTTGACAAAATTCAACAGTTTTATGACAAAAACTCTCCAGAAAGTGGGCACAGAGGAAACCTACCTCAACATAATAAAGGCCATATATGACAAACCCACAGCAAACATCATTCTCAATGGTGAAAAACTGAAAGCATTTCCTCTAAGATCAGGAACAAGACAAGGATGTCCACTCTCGCCACTATTATTCAACAGAGTTTTGGAAGTCCTAGCCACAACAATCAGAGAAGAAAAAGAAATAAAAGGAATACAAATTGGAAAAGAAGAAGTAAAACTGTCACTGTTTGGAGATGATATAATACTATATATAGATAGTCCTAAAGATGTCACCAGAAAATTATTACAGCTAATCAATGAATTTGGTAAAGTTGCAGGATACAAAATTAATGCACAGAAATCTCTTGCATTCCTATACACTAAGAACGAAAGATCAGAAAGAGAAATTAAGGAAACAATCCCATTCACCATTGCAACAAAAAGAATACCTAGGAATAAACCTACCTAAGGAGGTAAAAGCCCTGTACTCAGAAAACTATAAGACACTGATGAAAGAAATCAAAGATGACAGAAACAGATGGAGAGAAATACCATGTTCTTGGATTGGAAGAATCAGTATTGTGAAAATGACTATACTACCCAAAGCAATCTATAAGTTCAATGCAATCCCTATCAAACTACCAATGGCATTTTTTTACAGAGCTAGAAGAAAAAATCCAAAAATTTGTATGGAAACACAAAAGACCCTGAATAGCCAAAGCAATCTTGAGGGGAAAAAAATGGAGCTGGAGGAATCAGACTCCCTGACTTCAGACTATACTGCAAAGCTATAGTAATCAAGACAATATGGTACTGGCACAAAAACAAAAATATAGATCAGTGGAACAGGATAGAGAGCCCAGAGATAAACCCACACACCTATGGTCACCTAATCTATGACAAAGGAGGCAAAAATATAGAATGCAGAAAAGACAGCCTCTTCAATAAGTGGTGCTGGGGAAACTGGACAGCTACATGTAGAAGAATGAAATTAGAACACTCTCTAACACCATACACAAAAATAAACTCAAAATGGATTAGAGACCTAAATGTAAGACCAGACACTATAAACTCTTAGAGGAAAACACAGGCAGAACACTCTTTGACATAAATCACAGCAACATCTTTTTTGACCCACCTCCTAAAGTAATGAAAATTAAAACAAAAATAAAGAAATGGGACCTAATGAAACTTAAAAGCTTTTGCACAGCTAAGGAAACCATAAACAAGACGAAAAGACAACCCTTAGAATGGGAGAAAATATCTGCAAACGAAGCAACTGACAAAGGATTAATCTCCAAAATGTACAAGCAGCTCATAAGCTCAATATCAAAAAAACAAACAACCCAATCCAAAAATGGGCAGAAGACCTAAACAGACATTTCTCCAAAGAAGATATACAGATTGCCAACAGACACATGAAAGGATGCTCAACATCACTAATCATTAGAGAAATGCAAATCAAAACGATAATGAGGTATCACCTCACACCAGTCAGAATGGCCATCATCAAAAAATCTACGAACAATAAATGCTGGAGAAGGTGTGGAGAAAAGGGAACCCTCAAACATTGTTGGTGGGAATGTAAATTGATACAGCCACTACGGAAAACAGCATGGAGTTTCCTTAAAAAACTAAAAACAGAACTACCATATGACCCAACAATCCCACTACTGGGCATATACCCAGAGAAAACCATAATTCAAAAAAACACACGCATGCCAATGTTCACAGCAGCACTATTTACAATAGCCAGGACATGGAAGCAACCTAAATGTCCATCAACAGAGGAATAGATAAAGAAGATGTGGCACATATACATAATGGAATATTACTCAGCCATAAAAAGGAATGAAATGGGGTCATTTGTAGAGACGTGGATGGACCTAGAGAGTGTCATACAGAGTGAGTCAGTAAGTCAGAAAGAGTAAAGCAATTATTGTATAATAACGCATATATGTGGAATCTAGAAAAATGGTATAGATGATCTTATATTCAAAGCAGAAATAGAGACACAGACGTAGAGAACAAATGTGCGGATACCAAGGGGGAAAGGGGTGGGGTGGGAGGGATTGGGAGACTGGGATTGACACATATACATTACTGATGGGAACATGCTGTATAGCACAGAGAACTCTACCTAATGCACTGTGGTAAGCTAAATGGGAGGGAAGTCCAAAAGGGAGGGGATAATAACTGTATGTGTATGGCTGATTCATTTTGTTGTGCACTGAAGGCTAACACAACATTGTAAAGCAACCATACTCCAATAAAAATTACTTTAAAAATGCAAACATTTAAAAAATATTAAAAAACAATAAAAATTCTACCAGGATGTGGCCTTTTTGCTAGTTGTTCACATTCACTCTGTTTGGCCTCTGATGGATCCTTTCAATCTGAAGGTGTGTACATTTCTTTTGCTTGGGAAAATTTTCTCCTATAATTTATTTAATTATTTCTTTTCTCCATTGTCTCTTTTCTTTCCTTCTAGATCTTCTGTTAGATGAATTGATTCTTTTATTTTTAAAGAGGAAGCATCATTTTTTAAAAAATTAATTAGTTAATTAATTTCTGGCTGCATTGGGTCTTTGTTGCCACATGCGGGCTTTCTCTAGTTGTGGTGAGCAGGGGCTACTCTTCATTAAGGTACGTGGGCTTCTCATTGCGGTGGCTTCTCTTGTTGTGGAGCATGGGCTCTAGGCACAGGGGCTTCAGTAGTTGTGGCACACAGGCTAAGTAGTTGTGGCTTGCGGGCTCTGGAGCGCAGGCTCAGTAGTTGTGGTGCACGGGCTTAGTTGCTCTGCGGCATGTGGGATCCTCCCGGTCCAGGGATTGAACCCGTGTCCCCTGCATTGGCAGGCAGATTATTAACCATTGCGCCACCAGGGAAGTCCCAGATGAACTGATTCTTTTAACTTTTGTTTTCATATTTTCCATCCTTGTCTTTTTTGTCTTCTATTCTAGTTGATTTCATTGACTCCCTCTTATGGAACACTAAATCAGGCTTCAGCTGTGTCCAGTCTATCATCCACCTACTGAGTCCTTTTCGCTTTTTGTGTTTTTAGATCTCCAAGAATATATTTTAAATTGTCTAATTACTCCTTCTCAAATAAGCAGTATATTCTTTTTTTGTTTTTGTTTTATGGATTTTATAGCTTTAATAGGATAGTAAACACAGCAGCAACAATCACTTGTGAATATTTACTATAGACCGTGTATCTTTCCAACTTTTTTTTTGCGGTACGCGGGCCTCTCACTGTTGTAGCCTCTCCCGTTGTGGAGCACAGGCTCCGGACGCGCAGGCTCAGCTGCCATGGCTCACGGGTCCAGCCGCTCCGCAGCATGTGGGATCTTCCCGGACCGGGGCATGAACCCGTGTCCCCTGCATCGGCAGGCGGACTCTCAACCACTGCGCCACCAGGGAAGCCCAGCAGTAAATTCTTGCTTTACAGATATAGTTCTCTTGAATCAGATATTAGTTGTACTTTTTAAAGATATCTCTTTTCTTTCTCAAATTGCTCCCTTCACAATTGGTAAGTCTTTGTAAGTCATTTTGAGCTTTCCCTTTCAAATTGAGGCTTTCCCTCAAAAGTCTGGTCATCCTAAGCTGTCTGTTTATATTTATAATGAAGGACCAGGTTAATTAACAAACAAAGCAAGTTCTGATGCATATTAGCTATAAGATTTTGGGCAAGTTTTCTTCCTGTGCCTTAGTTTACTCACCTCTAAAATGGAATAATAATAATACTCACCTCATAGGCATGTTTTGAGAATTAAGTAAACTAACACACACAATGCAGTGTTTAGAACAGTGCCTAGCACACAGCTACTGCTCGATACATGTTAGTGAGTGTTATTTCTATGGGTCTCCTCTCCCCTGGTGGGCTGGCTGGAGTTTTCTTAAGTGGGTGAGACATGACTGGTTATGGTCATGAAGTTGGGAGGCAGGCAGGCAATGGCCTTATCTCTTCACCAACAGATGTAAGATTGGCTTTACCCTCGTGGTAGGCGACTTGAGAATATCATTCTCTTGGGTAGAACTGCATTTCATCTCATCTCTGACCATCCGGCCTCCTTCCTATAAACTCAACCCCCGCTGTTCTCTTAGGGCACATCCTCACCAAAAGTCCTTCCCAGGCAAGTAGTTGTTCACTTTCTTTACAGGGTAATTTTTAGGTCTCTGATTAAATGTGTATGCTGCCTGCTGCTAGGGGCAAGGTTGGGGAAGTGCAGGTTGGAAGTCATTCTTTAATTTCCTAATACTGTCTTACCCTAACTTTTCTTTTTGCTAGTTCACTTTGTTTGATATTCTGCCAGACTTGTTCTTACCATTATAGTAGTTTTCTCCCATGAGTGTTTTGCTCTGTGGTTTTTATTTTCTCTGTTATTGTTTATCTGCTCCCATTTGCTTTCTAACTGGCAATAATTCTTCATAATTTCTGGTCAGCTAATAGCACTCTTTCTCTTTTTAGTGCTCATTTTCTATTAAAGAATGTATTTTCTGTCTTTTTAATGGATTTCGGGCAAAAAGAGGGGCGGATGTTAGTGCTCAGTCCTCTAACTTGAGCCAAGCCATATAATTTTTCATACTAGTTAATACATTAATATCTGCTAATCACAAGGATGAGACCTGTTTATGTACTGCATCTACTTTTAGAGAGATACATTTATGTATATTATACATATTTTCAATCTCAATAAATTTAATCAAGGACTTAATTTGATGACCATTTAAAATGCAAAGCAAAAAAAGAGACATTAATACTTATCAAGTGTCCATATAACTACACAGTCACATATAATAGCTTTATCTATCTATATATGCATCATATAACTATAATAATACAGAGAATTAATCTAGAAGCTAAAGTAGGATCATTTTACTCTGGTTCCTTTTCTTTTAATAAATAGAAGTGTACCTGAAAGGCTCACAGTCCATGTTCTCAGCATTTCTGAAGGCTTCCTATCAAATATGCTCTTATTACCCATAATTTTATGTATTGATTTGTATAATGTATTTTGAGGAAAAAATTCAATATCGGCCATTCTTGCTTTTTTTTCCTCTTTATTGAACTACCAAAACTAATACAGCTCATCACTAAGGAAAAAGTGCTATTTACTATGCAAAAGGCACAGTCAGTGACTGGCATCTAAGACCAATTGATCAACCCATTACCACTATCTCCCTACCCCCACTAGCACTACTATGAATCTATTGATTTAAACACTGTCGATCGGTTTCCATTTTCTGATTTTGGGCAGGTCAATTAAGAAAGTGAGTAATTGTGATTATACTGCTTCAGGATCAATTACAGTTGATGCAAGACAAAGTGTTCTTTTTGGAACACACACAAGAATAATTTTTGATTTAGTGTGCATATGTGCTTAATAAAAATCTAAAATATATAACTAATTTATACCTTCACAACAGAAAAACATATTAGTGTAAATGCTTATAATAGCTAAGGCTATTTTCTATCTAAAATAAATTCATCATTTTCCTAAAATTAGTTTAAGAGAAACTGAGAAAAAACTGTTTATATACACTTCCCAACATAAGTTAAAAATCAAACATTACCTAAATATTTATCCTAAAGGGACTTAGTTAATTGTGAAAGACAAGACGCAAATCTTGTGTAATGGACTAAAGAGAAAATCTTTGTAATGAAAAAACCTTTTTTAAAACCCTTCATTGCATAGAAATATAAAAGGTTTTTTATACAAATTGAAAAGAAAGAAGAATTTTTTTAGTTCTTGATCTTGCCCTAACTTAGTGCATAAGCTTTGTCATTGGACTCACATTGTCGAAATCATTAAAATGAATATACCTCTGGTGTTGGAGGTAAATCTATTTAGAATGATGTTACTCATAGTCTTGTGCTCAGTAATATCGATCTGTGTTGTTTGTCTAATAGAAAAATAATAAACAATTACTAGGCAATGTGGGGAAAAGTAATCAGTTTTTATATATCACTAATATAGTAGACCTCCCAAAACATAAAGGTGATGATCTGCATAAAATCAATGTGTTATGCTACATTGCTTATATTCATCATTGCAGGTTCTCAGCAATAAATGGTATAATATTAGGCCTGAATTACTGGTAAACTGAAAAGGTATATGAAAAAGAAAGGTTCACTATATTCAACCTATAAACTTATTTAAAAGTGACTATTTCCTAAACCTGGAGATTTTTATCATAAAAAATTCTGTTAGAAGCTAGCTAAAATTTAGATAAATAAAATGCCTAAATTCTTTTCAGAATAAGAACTTCAAATCAAAATAACACATCATATCTTAGATCAGAAAAATACAAAAGAAATGAGTTCAAAGATAATTCTTAAAGATGCATGAATATAGCTTTGCATTAGTTTGCTAATAGTTTCTGGATTTCATCAGAAATGTATAAACATTATATAAAACAATAACAATGATAAAACACAATTCTAGAAAAGCTCTTTTGAATAGTATTCACCTATGAAACCTTTGCCAACTGATAAATGTTCTCTTTTGAATTTTATCAAAAGCAGTTTGTAAATTAAAGTAAAAATCTATGAAAAATCTATGAGTTTCTGGTACTGACAGAATCAATAATTCTCCACTTAAGAGGCTCGAGGTAACATATAAAATGTTTCAAAAGATATCTTCTCTGGCTAGCCAACAATATTATTAAAGTTTTTAATTTCTCCTGAGTTTTCCTCATGAATTTTATCATAAATTTTCCACTAGCACAGAGATAAGCAAAAAAAAAAAAAAAAAATTAGCAGTAGCTTCTCACTTTAGCCAACAAACTGTGAAGTTCAACCACATATGGTAGACTGTAATGGCTATCTGTGTAACAAATACTAAAAACATATATTGCACATAATTTGTCCATGGCAGTCTAAACATTACCAAAGAAAAGCATGTTTGTGTAAATGTTTTGTCTCTCAAAGAAAAAGCTGCTGAAAGCCTTGATTTTAATCTGCTATTGTTTATAGTAATATGAAATATAGATGAACAATTGAACTTACCACAACTGGAAACTGGCAGTCTGAGTGGAATCACAAAAGTCAATACCCATTGAAACAGTAATGGATCCCTCAGGCTCAAGAGATTCTAGGAGATAAGATAATTTAGACATGGAAACACAGAGGATGTGAAAAAGACTAAACACTAAAATCTTATGTAATGTTTGTAGTTTGGTTAAAACAGTCAAATTTAATGATGGCTTGTAAGAATAATTTCAAACTAAGAGTATTAAAGCAAATTATAAAGTAATTTCACTTGAAGCCTCTTTTTCACAACTTAATTCTGTCCATACTTCAATGAACACATTATATCTATTTGTTTCAGAAATACACCTCATCCTGAGAAATTTCATGTTTTACAATATTGTCTTTATAGGCATTGAAGGTGAGAAGGAAATAAATGTTTTCCTGTTTGGAACAACTGTAACAGACTCTGGGTGCTTTTAAGAGATTGTGTACTTGAAACTATGGAATATTTACTCTAGATATAAAAAGAAAATTTTCAACAATGTTCTAAATTTCCACTGGGGAAAAAATCCAAAATTTAAAACATGCAAATTAAAGCAAAACTGGAAGAAGAAATTAATTTGTTGTCCTCAGATATTAACCAAGACAACTGGCATTATAGGAACCCCAAACAATAAGTCTAACTGCATTAGTCAAAAAATTACTGGAAGAAAATTTAGTAGCAGATTAGATTATCTTGAAAAAAATAAATAATAAAGTGACATTTCATAGATTTGTAATTTCTGAAGCTTCATCTATCAACTAATCAAGTGTGGGAAATAACTGTTTCAATATACAATACTGGTGTTTTTTCAGTTGATAATGATAAAAGTCAAGATAAACAATAACACCATTTTATTCTGCTTATGATTCCAGAGTCAAAGTGTAATGCTGTACATCAGAATAATGAGGGATCTTAAACATATACCTATTAAGTATAAATATTTATGTATATTTATTATATTTAAATAGAAACCATTCACTTTTGATTTCTACTTTGCTTAAAGTCTCTAGTATAACTGCAGTTGTATTGCACAGTAGCTTTATATTTAGTTTTATCTCTTCTGCATATATATTATTAGATGTAGTTATATTTTAGCAAGCACATACTAATCCAGTAGACTGTGGTTATTCTAGGGCTTATTGATAGGTATAATTTGCCATTTAATGCTAACCATTACAGAAATGATGGTATAGATAGGACAAAAGAACAATTCAATAAGCTTAAGATACTAAGTATTTTTATATCTCAAAGGCTCAGTGAAGATTAGGCATTATAAGAAGGTATTTGTTTGATGCTGATTTTTAAAGTGTTATTGGTTTGCTTGCTAATTTATTAGTTGGTTTGCTGATTCCAGTTTGAATTTAATTTGTTTATAAACCTAACATTTACCAGGATGGCATGTTAAGTACCAGAAGACTTGCTACCTAATCTTTGGCAAACAAGCTTTATTGTAAATTACCATAATAATAGTTTCCTTGCATTTCTCCTAAAGCTACACCTTATCAGTTCATAGTTTTGTCAGTCACATTGCTCAAAACTGTTCTTCAGTGAATCCTTGATGTTTTCTTCTGTGCCACAGATATACTGGGGTTTGGTCCTATTTGCAGCTGACACCACATTGGTAGTAGATGCTGTCATCTCCAAAGCATGATGGCATTCGGAACTTAGATCTCTCTACATCACGTATCCCCATATTTCATTTGACAAAGTGACGGTTCTCAAGATGCCTTGATGATGGCACTGTCTGACACAGTTTCATAGCTTCCTCAGTCTTAAGATAATTAACTGTGAGCTTAGTGCCATACTAATTCTGAAGGATAGTTCATGATCAATGGTATGTTTTATTATATGAATGCTTCAAGAGCAAAGTGATCAGCATAAAATTATTCATATAATAGATTTTTATATTTCAAGCTTACTACATTGGAAAAGTTTATTCAATCGGGTGTCTGTAGTTGAATACTGCTTCTGGATCATTGCAATATACATGAGAGGGTTATGAAGAAATGGCTGAAAAACACTGGCTCTATTACACTGCACCATTAATAATGAAAAATTAAATCACACAAGATGCCATCTACTTTGATGTGACAGTTGTACAGTAACTAGTGAAATCTTAGCTGAACTCAAACTTGTCAATTGTTAACATAAAGTCACTGAATATAGTGCAGAGACCCTAAGGCTACTCTTTGAGTGAGTGAGTGAGTGAGTGAGTGAGTGAGTGAGTGTGTGTGTGTGTGTGTGTGTGTGTGTTTTAAACCTCTTGTGTACATGTGCCTGATCTCTTTGGGAAAAAATGGCACTTTATTCCTAATATTCTTGCAAGGAATCCAGTTTCATGCAAAATCCTGACAAAAGTCATCTCATATTATAGAGAAAAAAGAGAACAGATTGGTGACAAATAAGAAAGCCGCCGGACTCCTTAACATATGCATATGTACTTATTAGATAAAACAAATATCTTACTTCCCTTATTTCACAAAAAATGAAAATGCAGTATCTGTTATTTGTTGCATTCCTATGATTTTTTTTGGACTAATTAAGATATTTCATACTCTGAACTCTACGGTTACCTATTGACGAAAGAGACTAAGTGGTATTACATACAAATTACTGCATGGGAAAGAATTCTGTATCTTGAGGGTATTCAATAAATGGCAACAGAACAAACGAAACACTACAAAAACTTTGCCCAAGGAAAGAAAAGGAAAGAAAGCCTATTACTAGTACTGAGGCAATGGCCTATATCGGTATTTTATTTTGGTGTTAAGGCCATATTATGAAATTTATTATACTTATTTCTTCTATTCTACATAGGCCAACAAAAGGTCAACTCATCAACTCATTATGCCAGCTCAAAGAAATGATAACACTGTTCTACTGTTTTAACCTTTGGATAACATTTTCAACCTTCAGACAATGCACATATCAGCTGCGTGACACTTTTTAAACTAAATTAATTTTTTAACTAGGTAAAAAAAGCTGGATTTCAAGCAGTAAAAAAGAATACAAATTGGGATATTCTTTAATTCCTTAGCAATATATTAACTTCATAAAATAATTCAATAAAAATCAGGCACTATAGTCTTTAAATAGTGTGTCTTAATTACCAAATTATTTTTCAAAGAGGGTATTACATGGGTTCTGAAATCAGCTTACTTTAACTCTACTTCTCTCTACTTTGGTTGCTTATAAAAGTCTATCATATTTCATCTACTAGGAATTTTTTTTTCTTTGTGGAAAAATATAACACAAAGAATGACTTCTTTACTGAGTGACTCATGAAAATGATAGGAGAGAATTCAACAATGTGAAAGAGCTCACTCAGGCAAAGAGGGAGAAAAAACAGAATAGCTATGTGACAGACAATAGTGAATAAAGGCAGAGTTACCCGGTCAAAAGGCTTTTGCTCACCTACAGTACTATAAAAAGGAACTACCTGGAGCCTTCTGATGGCAATATTTCAAGGATTCAGTGCCAGAAACCTTACATTACTTTTAATTAAGATTTTGCCTGAAGCTTCTCCCAACTAAGCTGTAGGACTGCCTCCACTTACACAAAACAAAGAGAGAGAGACGTTCTAATTATTATACTATTTTAAACTCAAAGTTAGCCATACAATTGTTACACTTAATTTTTAAAAGGTGTATTTTTTGTAAAACACTTAAAGAATGGAAGGGGATGACAGCGGGAGAGACAGTGTGATATAATGGGCACTGAGGTAGCCTGGAAAGCACATGCTACGTGGTAGGGGCAGCCGGCTTGGCATCGGCTGGTTGTGCTGCATGCAGGTGGGAATAAAGCACCTGTACCGCCATAATCGTGTGCTTTATCCATGAACAGTGAGATTTCTTGGTTTGTCCTTTAATGTAAAAAAAAAATACTGATTTTTAAATGGTGACAACAGATTAAAAAAACACGATGTGTAAAAATACCAGTAACATACTGTGGGCTATTCTACCTTCTATGTATGGAAAGGAAGACAAACAGAATAGTACATACCCTCTCAGTCTTTGCTCCCTTCACTTTTCAATCTATGGAATATGAAGGGAAACGAGGAAGGAGAGATATGGAAGGTACAATACCCAAAAGCCAGACTAAAATCATGCAGGAAGTGAAGCTGACCAGAAAGAGAGGTGGGGGAAGGTGATACAGATAGGAAAAACGGGAGGAAATTGTGATTCTCCAGACACAGTCTTTCGTTAGTACTGGTATTACCACTGCTGGCACCTAATTCACTAAGGGCAAAGACATGTATTTATCTTACAAGATAAATTCGGTTTAAAAAGGAAAAACTTATATACACTGAGTTTGCTAATAGTCAATAAAATAATATGTATTCTACTTTAAAATGAACACATTTAGTTATCAAATGCAGTTGAAGTTTTAAATGAGAATTACTATTTACCTATTGGATTAAAAACATGCATTTGCATGCCCACAGGAAGTTTCTTTTCCCCTATGTGGATATTTTCTACCTTCCAATCAGTGGTATTATTCAATGTTATTTGCACAGAGACCATATTATCACCAAAAACGCAAGGCTGTCTTGGAAAGAAATAATGGGCAGCTAGTCCTTTTCCACTCATCCGATGAAGCAGCACATGAGTTTTCACCGGTACAAAGACAGGAGTACTGACCTATTGCACAATGGAAAAAAAAAAAAAGAATTAGTGAATATAGTTATTAATTCTTAAAAATATACAAAAATTCATAACACTTAACTCCTCTTTTCCCTAAAGTATTAATCACAATAATAGACATTAGTAGGATATCACACACATAGATATGAAGTCAGAAATTATATAAAAATGTAAAGTAAATGCCTTCGAAACAGTATTAAAATTCTTCTGTACTCTGCAGGTATATATTAAACTATTTTGACAATCTATATCTAAAAAGAAGAGAATAATCTTAGTTATATAAATATATTCAATTTTTTTAGAGTTTATAAATGTTTTTGTTTTCTTCTTAGGTACACTATATTTGGACACTTTGCCAATTTTCTTATTAGTTTTAATAATTTGTCATTTGATTTTCTTGGGCTTTCAAACTATAAGATATTATAATCTGTCTATAACGAACATCTTATACTTTCATTTCCAATCCTGACTGCTTTAACTTTTTTCACCCTGAATTTCTTTCACTGTAAACTGAAGACTATGACCTCCTTTTTAAGGTGGTTCTTCCGTTGCTTTAATGATTAAAAAGCTCTTCCCTACCTCAAGATCAGATAACTATTCACTTACATTTTCTTCTGGAGCTTTCATGGTTCTAATTTTTTAGTTCATGAGGAACTGATTTAGGTATATTTACTCTATATTTAATTATTTTTCTCCAAATACTTAACAAATCATCTGTACATGATTTAATGATTAGCTCTTCCTCAATGGTCTATAAATGCAGATACTCTAATTATTTAGTTGGAGACGTTTTTGAACCTTGATGGAGCTGTTAAAACAGTCCCACACTGTTTTATTTCTTATAGCCCTAAAATGTGATTCAATTGTTTGCCAAAACAAAGCGTTGCTTATTCCTCCATCCACCCCCGCCAATATTTTCTCGGCTAATCATCTGTTTATGCTTCCACTGAACCTTAGACTCTTAGTTAAATTCAACTGTGGGTGGAATCAGAGGCAGCATATTAAGTGAAGAAATACAGTCCTTTCTAAAATCATATGGTGGCTATCTTTCCATTCAAAGTCAAAGTATTGCATGTGGCTTGACATGACATGGGCAAGCTTTAAAAAAACAAAAAACCAATTTGTGATTAAACAGGCCTAATCAAGATTTTTTCCTAACAAGTGTACTCTCCCAAACTAGGTTTTCTATTATAATTGTGAGAGTACATATTAACCTGTTCAACATGCTCACTATGCCACTGACATCTGATGACAAAAAACTTAATAATAATTTAAAACTCATCAACACAAATCCAAGAGTTAAATATCATATACACAGAATGATAAAGTTGGAGAGAGGCAAGTATAGAGCACCATGAGAAAAACAGAACAAGAGCAGGAGTCTGGATTACAGGCAGCCAGGAATTAGCACTCTAGATATAAGGTTCTTTGAAGGTATGCCTTAAGTCATTTAAGAGCTATCAGCTTGTCTTAGTTGGTTAACTGATTTTCTCAATCTAACCCTGGGACACGTGGTCCAAATATTTGTTTTTTTCTACTTTGTCTCAAAATTCTGCACCTTTATTATAATAGTTAAAACAATGCTAAGGAATGTGCAAAGGAAGAAAAACAGTGTAATTCTCTCCACACATTCTTTCCACACTCAACCAAGTTCAAGAAGCACTTTAACTTCTCAAAAAGGTCCTCCCTAACAATCTTCAAAGCTTATCTATGAGAGTGCAAAGAGACCTATGTTTTCTTTCACAATAAATACCTCATAAATGGCACTCTGGGGTAATAATATACACTCTTTTAACTACAGAAAGGGGCTGACTGAAAATGTTTGATTGCTTTTTTTAACCTATTTTCTAAGTTCATACAAGTCATATTTAGCGAACCTCCTCCACTATCTAAACTACATAGGTGATATTTTGTTCAATAAAACCAGTAGGTTTCATAAATACTTCATCAATTTCCATATGTAATACAATTAATCCTGACAAGAGAGCAAGATTTTAGTTCAACATTTTGTACATCAGATTACTTACTTATATTCCAGAAACATACACATGATCTGTGGCTGCTTATATTCTAAGATGCTAAATGTCATGAATGGCTTTTCTTACTTCACAATTTATAAATAACAATTATTTTATTAAATGTTAAAAAAAAACAGGTAAAAAGTAAATTAATTAGTGAATGACCTAGACTGGGGCTGTGAAAATGAGGGTTTAAGAAAGGAGGCAGATACTTAAGTTTGAACAAAACAAATCATCTTGGGTAGGAGACAGCAAACTACAGCCCACAAGCCAAATACCACCTGCTGCTTGTTTTATAAAGTTTTATTGGAACACGGCCATTCTGTTCTTTGACATATTGTGGGTGGTTGCTTTTTGGCTCTACAATGAAAGAGATGAGGAGCTGCAATGCCTAACATATTTACTATCTGGAC
The DNA here is from genome assembly GCF_964270905.1 of Leucopleurus acutus. NCBI lineage: Eukaryota > Metazoa > Chordata > Mammalia > Artiodactyla > Delphinidae > Leucopleurus > Leucopleurus acutus. Next base: position 114,719,565 of record NC_139145.1, on the reverse strand, counting down.
CCTTTACAGAAAAAGGTGGCTGACCCCTGATCTAAGGGCATACATGTTACATTCTTCCTTCTCCCCTCCCCTTCTCTTGTTGTCCTGAGAAACAGTTCTCCATAGATCTCTCACAGTTCTGTACATCTTCTAAGCAAAGGTATTAACAACTTTGTTCCTGAAAATCTTTTCAAGGATGTATAGCAAGCAGTCTTTGGAAATGGGTTAAGTGCCTCCCTCTGGGGCAAAGGTTGGACAGGTTTGCCAACAGACCCTTATGAAAGGTTGGGACCTTCCATGCTAAGGATCCTCTCCTCTAAAGCAACCCACTGCATATGCAGTCATTACCTAGCCTTCATTGCGTCACCCTGTGAAAACTGGGGCTCAGAGAAGTGGCAAGAATGATGTTACCCTGGCTTCTGCTACTGCTGTGAGTAATGAACTGTCCTTTGTCTTTGACACAGGAGTCTGGTGTCTTCTACCAGTACCCATGAAATTGTCTCAGGCTAACTTGTTAGCCTGAAAGTGAGGTAACATCTCATACCCTGCACAGTTCTTTGATACCTACTTTTCTGTTTTTTTTGGTCATCTGACAATTCCCAGATCCACTTACTCCAAAGAGCGAAATTAACGTTGAGTAGGAGTATCATGTACAGCTGTGCAGTGGTAACTGACTGAGAGGTGGATAAGATCTAAAAACCTAGCTTACATTCAAGGGTGCCTTTATGGAATGTGCACAGTGGCACCACCAGGGTTAGCATGCTTTGCTATTGAGAAGTCTTCTTGACAAAGAAGCTACTTTTTTTTTTTTTCACTTTCCTTTATTAAAGTTGATGTTATGACCTGGCTAATTGTTTCTATGAGGTTCTGATGTATCATGATGTGTTCTGATGGCTGACAACAAAGTATCAAGGAAGTTTTATGAAAGACACTGAGGAATCAAGAGTTCAATGTTTCAGGGTAGCTTTTATCTGGTTCGAGACTAAGTGCTGGTATTTTGAAGGAGCTTTCTCCCCAGTGTTCTACCCTGTGGTGGTTAGATATGGGATTGTCTGCTCAACACATCTACCATCTTCTAGGAATGTTGCCACATTCAGTTCTCGATGGAGCTGGCATGTTCTTATGCCACCTCATGATCTGACCACATTAACTGGTTCAGGAATGGGCACCTGGCCCAATGAGTTCCTTTCCTAGGATTTTTGGATTTGGGACTTAGGAAGTTGAGCCAGTCTCTCTCAAGTGGCTAAAATTCTGAGATTTAAAACTGTAATGTCTGTGGCCACATTTCCTGCCATATTGCTCAGTAAGAAATAAGCAAAGAACAGGTGAGAGACAGAGTCCTGCTGGTTTTCTTTGGTTGGGATGGTTCTTGAAGCTGACATATTCCTACCCTTCCTGAAGCTTGGTTTTCTGTGAAATACTCTAGCATTCCTTCCTGAAACTTCCCCTTTTTTTTTTTCCTTAAGCTAGTTCAAATTCGGTTTCTATCATTTAACTCCCCCAACTCAACTACTAATCACAATTAGTCAGATTTCAGGACACTAACTGGGAGACTGGGGAATAAACTCATAATGGGATACGGCGCTTTCTTGCTCCCTTTCCTAAAGCCCTGGTAGATATGTTATGGTGAGACTCAGGCATGGCATCTGATTAGGTTGAGCCATATGAACCTACCAAGTCTGTACATCAAAGACTTGAATTACAGCAAAGGAAATAAAAGCAAAAATAAACAAATGGGACCTAATTAAACTTAAAAGCTTTTGCACAACAAAGGAAACTGTCAACAAAATGAAAAGACAATCTACTGGACAGGAGAAAATATTTGCAAATGATATGATCGATAAGGGGTTAATATCCAAAATATATAAACAGCTCATACAACTCAACATCAAAAAAACAAACAACCCAATTAAAAACTGGGCAGAAGAACTGAATAGACATATCTCCAAAGAAGACATACAGATGGCTAACAGGCACATGGAAAGATGCTCAACATCATTAATTATCAGAGAAATGCTAATTAAAACCAAAATGAGATATCACCTCACAACTGTCAGAATGGCTATCTTCAAAAAGAACACAAATAACAAATATTGGCGAAGGATGCAGAGAAAAGGGAACCCTCCTACACTGTTGGTGGGAATGTAAATTGGTGAAAAACAGTATGGAGGTTTCTCAAACAACTAAATATAGAACTACCATATGACCCAGCAATTCCACTCCTGGGTACATATCCAAAAAAACCGAAAACACTAATTTGAAAAAAATACATGCACTTCAATGTTCATAGCAACATTATTTACAATAGCCAAAATACAGAAGCAACCTAAGTGTCAATCAACAGATGAATGGATAAAGATGACGTGATATATATATGTACAATGGCATACTACTCAGCCATAAAAAGAACAAAAATTTTGCCGTTTGCAACAACATGGATGGACTTGGAAGGTATTATGCTAACTGAAATAAGTCAAACAAAGAAAGATAAATACTGTATGATATCACTTGTATATGGAATCTAAAAAATAAAATACACTAGTGAATACAACAAAAGGAGCAGACTCACAGATATAGGGAACAAACTAGTGGTAACCAGTGGTGAGAGGGAAGGGGGAGGGGAAAGATGGGAGTAGTGGATTAAAAGGTACAAACTACTATGTATAAAATAAATAAGCTACAAGGATATATTACATAACACAGGGAATACAGCCAATATTTTATAATAACTATAAATGGAGTGTAACCTTTAAAAAGTATGATTTATTATGTTGTTCATCTGAAACTTACATAATATTGTACATCAACTATACCTCAACAAATAAAGAGAAGGAAAAAAAAGTGGAATTAGCAATTCTTATGGTTCAACTTGCTTTGGTTCAAGGCTACTTAGTCCTACCTTCATTAAGAAAGAGGAATCTTATTTATTATGTTTATTATCTGTCTCTCCCTTTATTCCCCGCTTTTATGTTCAATTTACAAAACATAATTTTACCTATTTTCAGAACTCAAAGCATAATTTTTCTACTTTAAATGATTATAGAAATTTTCAGATAATATACCACTAGTGTTGGTCATAACTATACTTTACTTGATGCTGAGTGCTCAATTATAACACTGTTCCTAAAAATACTACAGTCTTTCAAGGAGCTTACTGTGATAAGCGGAGATTATCAATATTAATACTTGTTGGTTTTAGGATATGACTTGACTAGAAATTTTCTACTGTATATAATTGGACACAAATGAAAAATACCATATTTCTTAATAATTAGAAGGACTTCTATGATCCAAACACTATTTCTTATAGTATCTAGTTCAAGTAAAAGCATTATTTCCCATTAAATATTAAAACCTGTATAAATAGGATAGTATGAAAGACAATATTTGAAAACAATGGTTTTAATTATTTAACTACTAATGTTCAAAGAATTAAAAATTTAGCTGCATTATAAGCAAATGACATGGGTTATCCTCACCATTCCTGAGGAGGTAATTAGTTCACTAAATATAATAACTCTAAAATTAAAAGCCTTCTTCTCGAGTTAACAGAACAAAAAGCATCAAGTTAACAGTGAGAGAATCCTCTACAAATCTTTACACAGCATATGTTTAAATAATAAAAGTCATTTGTGTACCTTTAGATGGTTTATGAAAATAACCAATCAATTTTGCAGACACAACATTATTTCTAAAGGGAATCTATGTGACTCATGATGCCTGTAGATACACAGAGACAAACCACACATATTTTATCAGTTTATTACAGTAAGCAAATAAGCGTGGAATGAGAGTGCACATAACTGTCTACTTAGCGCTTACTGAAACATTTATAAGAGCTGTTATCTCCCTAATAACAGACAGACAGCGTGCAATTTTAGAGAGGAGAAAAGCTTCATATTTTTTAACACTTCACTAAAAAGTAACCGAAGAGTGTAAAATGAAAAATACTCTGTGCAGTAAGCTGGTAATGGACCATATTATCAACTCAAGTTAGATTTATAGGATACAAACTAGTCACTAATAGTTATTTTATGACATAGCATGTCTGCTTTTTTTGAGATTATTAAGATTAAAGTTGTAAAACTTCTTTTGAACATAGCTGTTCAAAATGACTGAATTATAAAATTTAAATGAGAACTGAAAATAAAACATGGATTATCAAATGCCTAAAAATAAACCTTGTTCAACATCTGCATTACTATTTCAGAGATGACACTTCCATGTAAAGCTTTATGAAAACAATATCTTCTAGTCTTTTTTGCTTTAATCCACATTCAGACACTTAATCATTTTTAAGTATTATCAATCTATTCTGTTTTGGGACTCCAAAAATACGAAGATCTGCAGTATATAAACTGCTCTCTTTGTACCTAGTTTTGTTTGGCTTATTTTACAGCAGTATCTATTTAGATATATAATTTATAAAAAATGACCAGACTGTAAACAGAGATACAGTTTCATCTTTAAAATTAGCACTTTTTAAACCAGTGTAAATCTCAACTGGTAAGAACTGTAATGCAGAAAGCTACAGTATTGCCTTATTCACCCAGTAAACTGTAGAAAGTGAGCCTATTTTATCTTTAATCTACAGTATTGGGTCTAGTATCTAGTAAAGGATTTAAAAAAGCAAAGGGAAAATCTGCTTAACTGTTAGCTAGAACTAGAAACATAACATTCAAAGAAGTATATTTCATTTTTCCATCGAATATTACTTTAAATAAATGGTTTATACTTCTAAAGATAACTTCCTCCTTATATATGTATATTTAGGTATTCTAGAAAGTAACTGTGTTCCTTGCTCCTATTTTATTTTAGTCATCAGTATATACAACGAAAAACGTGAGACTTTTCACCTCTTATTTTGGTAATAAATAAAAATGTATTTACAGAAAGATCTGAGTAATTATCAACAAACATTTAAATGAGAACCTTACTTCACACATGGTATTAAGCAGGCTGCAGCAAACTTGGCCTATGGATCAAACCCAGTCCACTGCCTGTTTTTGTATAGTCTGTGAGCTAAGAATGGTTGTTACATTTTTAAATGGTTGAAAAAAATAAAAAGAAAACTAACATTTTTGTGACACTAAAATTATAAGACATTCTAATTCAATGTCCACAAACACAGTTTCATTGGAACGCAGCCACATTCATCCATTTCTGCATGACCTCTGGCTGTTTCACCACAATGGCAGAGTTGAGTGGCTGTGCTCTGCAAAGCTAAAAATATTTACTATCTGGCCCTTTACAAAATGTTTGCTGACCCCCATAGAGGATGTATTCAATTTCCATTGGTGTTGAGATGAGGAGGAAATTACTTTATAATAATACCCTATCCTTTCCCCTCCCCAAAGGTAAACCTATAAGTCTCACTGTCAACATACTACTTTTTATAAATCTGAAATCCAGAGTGATGTGTATATACTTTTATTTACCACTTTCATAGAAAAATAGTTCCTGAACTATGGATGTAGATACGTTATACTATTCTTAGATATGTTCTACTATTTTTTTTCACATTTCCTTTCTGACTTTTGGTTTAAGGGTGCTAATAAAAACAAAACAATCTGGTTTCCAAAGTGTTTAGCAGAAAGGTTCCAATAATTGGTTACAAGAAATTTCGTCAGAACCGGAACAGTTTATATAAGCACAAACAATTATGTGTTGTGTTATTTGATAGATGTGATAATCATTTGATCTTTAGTTCTACTGATTTCTCACTGACAATATCAATATCATATACAAAAGAAAATGTTAGTGTTCCCTTCCTTTGGAACCAAGCTCAGAACCTTGGCATTATCTTTGACATTCTTATTTCCCTCCTACAATTACTTGAGGAGTTTGATGTCTCTTGTATTCATTTTCTTCTTTTCTGTTGTCTACCACCAGCTTAGTTCAAGTCATCAATGACACTTAAGACATTAAAACATTTTAAAAAATTTTAAATTGCAAAAGAAGTGCATGCTTATTGAAAACAATTTCAAACAGTATGGAAATACAAGTAAAATTCCCTCAGGTTTAACCATAATTAACAATTTGGTGTCCCTCCCTATCTTTTGCTCCCCTTTTATTTCTGCTTGCCCATTCAAATTGGCCTCCCTGTCTCTAGATTCTTTCCACTCCAATCCGTACCACAGGCTCTTGTAAAAATAGTTCTCTTAAAAGTGTACCTCCCTTATACGCTCAGCGAGGAGGGGTAGAAAGTGCTGAGCTTTGAAGCCAGACAGATGAGCTGAACCTCTGGCTCTGCAACTTACTAATCCTATGACACTAAAAAAGTTACTCATGCTTTAGAGACCTCAATTTTCACATCTGTGAAGTGGGGAAACTACGACCTATCTTTTAGGGTTGTTGTAGATCTAGGCTAAATATAAAAAAATTTAGAGGAGTGAAGGGCCTGAAGATGTTAACGTGACAGGCACAAGTACGGGAGTGAGACATGATTTCAGAGTTGAAATGAAAGAGTATGTGGTTGAAATTCAGTACAGGTCAAAGTTATTGGTACTGAACAGATCAAGAGGCTGTGAGGTTACATATTGCACAGGTTGAAAATATGTACAGTGAGACGTCCCAGGATGATGGTGGGCTGATGAGATTATGTGGAAGATGCCAAGATCTTCACTGAATGTGGGTAAATGATTAAGAGATCCCAAGATGAGAATGACAAGGAAAGGAAAAGGGTATAGGAAGATGGAATGGGCCTCATATGAGGAAGGAACATGAGGATGAAAAGGGAATGGCCTAGATGAAACATCTGGGAGCTTCATACAAACCATCTTGCTGGTAATAATGATTTCGTCAAAGAATTCTAGAGAATTGTGAGTGAGGTCATGATGAAAATATTTGTTATGGGACAGCAAGATCCAAAGGGAGATTCTCAGAGGAAAGCCAGGCTACATAATAGTACTTTATAAAAGTATGTGAGGGGATTGGTAGTTGTTCCACACATTTCACAATGGGGCCACAGCATCTAAAAACCAGCCATGCTGCTTGCACTTAAATGAATCATAACTTAGGAGACAGAGGAATATGGATCTCATCTAGATGAAGTTCTAGAGGAAGAAAAAGATGTCTTAGCTGATGTACAAATTGGAAAGGCAGTTTTATTACCGCTACTTTAATTTTAAATAACAGGGCTCTCCAGGGATGCTTTCTTTGAATCTGACAAAGAAGGAAAGGATCCTTTCTACATCACAGACGTCAGTTAGACAAACCATACATTGCTGTGGAATTCCTGACATAGGGCAAGTTTGGGGAAATGGGTCCTCTGAGACTACAGAGCTAGCGTGCACACTCGCTTACACGCTCTCTCACACCCACACACACGTATATTTATACATACATATATCTATATATTTTTTTCTTTTCCTGATCTGTGCATAAATATTTTAAATTCTTCAGTGAGGAGGCAGGGATGGGTAGAACACCTTGATTTACTACACAGGAACCTCTGAGTCTTTGGAGTCCACGTCTTTGGCAGCAAAACCTCTGATGACCGGGCTTTATTTTCAGTAGAGTCACCTGACTAGGAATTTTTCTGGATCAATACCTAGGATTGGGGCCTAGGTGCTTGTACTCTTGCACTGGTCCATGTGTTCTCAGGCTACCCCTATATTTGGCATATGAAACATCTTTCTTCAGAAGCAAGAAAGGCTATGGCTTCCCTCTTGTCACGTAGAGTTAGTGCTGGCAGTGGTAAGTCAGAAAACATTAAATTTTAAGTTAGAAGACCTTCAAGTTATTGATGAGAAGAAAATTATTTAACTTCTTTGAGCATGAATTCGTAAAATAAAGAGTAAAACTACTTAATTTGTAGGATCGTTTTTATAAGGATTCAGTGAGATACTTCATATGAAGGTGTTTTGTAGATGAAAGTACTCTTCTTTAATTGTCATTAAAGACAATGTTTATTGGCATAAGGGAAAAACACTGGCAGAACTAAGATCAGAATTGAACATTTTTTAAGTGTCATTTCTGTCAAGTAATAATCTACAATTTCTTTTCCAATAAACACAAAGTATTCCTTATGATAAAGGAAAGTGAAGGTCAGTCACGCAAGCTAGTGGGGAGATTGTTTCCTCTTTTTCAGAGAACTACAGGAAGTGGGAAGAACCAGCATTTATTACTTCTTTCCAAAGATTAATGATAACCGAGGAAACCTTTTTGAATATGACCTTAATTATGAATCAGTAGCCTTAGTCACCAGAATAACCTTCAAAAGAAAATCAATAAAATGAGATCAGATTTTTAAATTATCAGTTATTTAATAAACTAGGTATCTAAAAGTGGATTTCAAGTGAGAATTTCATAAGCACACATCATTTATGATGTGATGAGGAATCACAAGATAAGTCTGAATGTCCTAACATCATAGGAAGACTACTAGGCTTTGAGGTATTTTATACTTCTTTACTTCATCAGGATTACAGTATTAAAGAACTCCTACCATCTATATATCTACCTTCAGTACTGAAATTATAGAATCCCACTTTTATACTAATTATAAGGAATTGACTCTTACTGTTTGGACATGTTGAAAAGAGCAATGAAGAATATCACTAAAAAAAATGTAACAAAGGTAACCAGAGGCAGCTGGAGGGGCACTAGATCAAACGTCAGGAGCCCTGGGTTACGGTTTCAACTCAGTCATATATTAGTAGTGAGAACTTAGCTAAATCACAGCCTCACTTAGCTTCTGTTTTTCTCCTCTGTAAAATGGGGCTAATTATACACATCCTGTCTGCTTCACTGAGTTGTTTTGAGGACAAAATGAGACTGTATGTGTGAAATTGATTTTTAAACTGTTCAATAAAAGGCATTATCGGGATTATTAGTAAATTGAGTTTCCTGTCAACATTAAAACATCAATCTGTCAGATAACATAAGGTCCTGAGGTTAAAAGTACATATCAGAAAGCTGAATCACCATTGGAGAAGGGCATTTAAAACAATGCTGCTGTATTTATTGATAGTACCATACAAAGGCCTTTAAAACAGTAATCCCTTCCCCCATGTCCTTTTTTTTTTTTCCTCTCTGTTAGTTGTGGGTGAAGAGGACTGTTCTCTAAAAGGTTTCTAAATGATGTTGATGTTAAAAAATATAGTATCACCATTTAACAGCCTTTTAAAGAGCAGTCCCTAGCATGGTCTTTGTTAACAACTGAGGGAGGAAGGGACTATTTTTTCAAAGGCTTTTAGAGGATGTTGTTAAAAGAATATATAGTGACATCATTTAAAAGCCTTTTAAATAATAGTTTTCCTTCCTTCCCGATTGTAATGTCCTTGGCTTTCATTTATTTTGTACTACAAGCTGAAAATGGACATGCCAACATATTATTGGTTATGGCAGGCATCTGTTAGATAGAGAAGGATGCATTGCTTTAAAAAATGTTGATGTCCAGAAATAAATCCAGCTCTTCAAGAACATAGTACCAGTTCTATACAGGATGCTGGCCACCCACCCTTTCATTGAGTTGTGGTACCTTTTGCTTGTTTTCTCTAAGAGTTTACTGAAGACGATGCCACGCAAACAGGAAAGGAGTCATTACAAGATTTCTGGTGAGATAAATGTAATCCTACCACCCACTGCTACTTGAGTTAACTCTCCATCCAACTTATGGCAAAATCTAACTCTAACTCCTATTCTGTTGTTTCGTTAAATTATTTCTGTCCACTATTCCTCTGATTTTAGACTTTACTCCACTAGGGGACAGCAGTGGATACTTAGGGTTCCTCTCCTTATTTAGCTCTCAAGGAGAGGAAAAATTAAGTCAACCATTTGGTTCAAAGCACAAAGTCTGATAGCCAGTAAGCTTTGAGGTAGGTTAGCTTAGATCATCTTTCACGTAACACACCAAAGAAAAAAGAATTAGCTCCAGGGGTATAATCATAAAATAGGAAACAATTTTTCATTTCTTCTTATGCTGGGTCTTTTCAGAAAAGTGTTATTTCATTTTAAGGACAGGAATTTCTAGATCTACAACAGTTTGATGAAAAAAATAAACATTTAAAAATTCTAAAAGCACAGCCCTCCAAACACACTGTACTTTTCTTTTTGAATTTAATTTTTTTAATACAGGTTCTTATTAGTTATCCATTTTACACATATTAGTGTATATATGTCAATCCCAATCTCCCAATTCATCACACCACAACTGGCCCCCTGCCACTTTCCCCGCTTGGTGTTCCTACGTTTGTTCTCTACATCCGTGTCTCTATTTCTGCCCTGCAAACTGGTTCATCGGTACCATTTTTCTAGGTTCCACAAATATCAGTTAATATACGATATTTGTTTTTCTCTTTCTGACTTACTTCACTCTGTATGACAGTCTCTAGATCCATCCACGTCTCTAATATTGACCCCATTTAGTTCCTTTTAATGGCTGGGTAATATTTCATTGTATATATATATACCACATCTTCTTTAACCATTTGTCTGTCAATGGGCATTTAGGTTGCTTCCATGACCTGGCTATTGTAAACAGTGCTGCAATGAACACTGGGGTGCATGTGTCTTTTTGAATTATGGTTTTCTCTGGGTACATGCCCACTAGTGGGACTGTTGAGTCATATGGTAGTTCTATTTTGAGTTTTTTAAGGAACCTCCATACTGTTCTCCATAGTGGCTGTATCAATGTACATTCCCACCAACAGTGCAAGAGAGTTCCCTTTTCTCCACACCCTCTCCAGCATTTGTTGTTTGTAGATTTTCTGATGATGCCCATTCTAACTGGTGTGAGGTGATACCTCATTGTAGTTTTGATTTGCATTTCTCTAATAATTAGTGATATTGAGCAGCTTTTCATGTGCTCCTTGGCCATCTGTGTGTCTTCTTTGGAGAAATGTCTATTTAGGTCTTCTGCCCATTTTTGGATTGGGTTGTTTGTTTTTTTAGTATTGAGCTGCATGAGCTGTTTATATATTTTGGAGATTAACCCTTTGTCCATTGATTCGTTTGCAAATATTTTCTTCCTTTCTGAGGGTTGTCTGTTCATCTTGTTTGTAGTTTCCTTTGCTTTGCAAAACCTTTCAAGTTTCATTAGGTCCCATTTGTTTATTTTTGTTTTTATTTCTATTACTCTAGGAGGTGAATCAAAAAAGATCTTGCTGTGACTTATGTCAAAGAGTGTTCTTCCTATGTTTTCCTCTAAGAGTTTTATAGTGTGTGGTCTTACATTTAGGTCTCTAATCCATTTTGAGTTCATTTTTGTGTATGGTGTTAGGGAGTGATCTAATTTCATTCTTTTATATGTAGGTGTCCAGTTTTCCCAGCACCACTTATTGAAGAAACTGTCTCTTCTCTATTGTATATCCTTGCCTCCTTTGTCATAGATTAGTTGACCATAGATGCGTGGGTTTATCTCTGGGCTTTCTATCCTGTTCCATTGATCTATCTTTCTGTTTTTGTGCCAGAACCATATTGTCTTGATTACTATAGCTTTGTAGTATAGTCTGAAGTCAGGGAGTCTGATTCCTCCAGCTCCATTTTTTTCCCTCCCAGAATGCTTTGGCTATTTGGGGTCTTTTCTGTCTCCATACAAATTTTAAGATTTTTTGTTCTAGTTCTGTAAAAAATACCATTGGTAATTTGATAGAGATTGCATTCAATCTGTAGATTGCGTTGGGTAGTATAGTCATTTTAACAATATTGATTCTTCCAATCCAAGAACATGGTATATCTCTCCATCTCTTGGTATCATCTTTAATTTCTTTCATCAGTGTCTTATAGTTTTCTGCATATAGGTCTTTCGTCTCCCTAGGTATTTATTCCTAGGTATTTTGTTCTTTTTGTTGCAATGGTAAATGGGAGTGTTTCCTTAAATTAGTGTATAGGAATGCAAGAGATTTCTATGCATTAATTTTGTATCCTGCAACTTTACCAAATTCATTGATTAGCTCTAGTAATTTTCTGGTGGCATCTTTAGAATTCTCTATGTATAGTATCATGTCATCTGCAAACAGTGACGGTTTTACTTCTTCTTTACCAATTTGTATTCCTTTTATTTCCTTTTCTTCTCTGATTGCTATGGCTAGGACTTCCAAAATTATGTTGAATAATAGTGGAGAGAGTGGACATCCCTGTCTTGTTCCTGATCTTAGAGGAAATGCTTTCAGTTTTTCACCATTGAGAATGATGTTTGCTTGGGTTTGTTGTATATGGCCTTTATTATGTTGAGGTAGGTTCCCTCTATGCCCACTTTCTGGAGAGTTTTTTTTATCATAAATCGGTGTTGAATTTTGTCAAAAGCTTTTTCTGCTTCTATTGAGATGATCATATGGTTTTTGTTCTTCAATCTGTTAACACGGTGTATCACATTGATTGATTTGCATATATTGAAGAATCCTTGCATCCCTGGGTTAAATCCCACTTGATCATGGTGTATGATCCTTTCAATGTGCTGTTGGATTCTGATTGCTAGTATTATGTTGAGGATTTCTGCATCTATATTCATCAGTGATACTGGTCTGTAATTTTCTTTTTTTTTGTAGTATCTTTGTCTGGTTTTGGTATCAGGGTGATGGTGGCCTCATGGAATGAGTTTGGGAGTGTTCCTTCCTCTACAGTTTTTTTGAAGAGTTTGAGAAGGATGGGTGTTAGCTCTTCTCTAAATGTTTGATAGAATTCACCTGTGAAGCCATCTGGTCCTGAACTTTTGTTTGCTGGAAGATTTTTAATCACAGTTTCAATTTCATTACTTGTGATTGGTCTGTTCATATTTTCTGTTTCTTCCTGGTTCAGTCTTGGAAGGTTATACCTTTCTAAGAATTTGTCCATTTCTTCCAGGTTGTCCATTCTATTGGCATAGAGTTGCTTGTAGTAGTCTCTTAGGATGCTTTGTATTCCTGTGTTGTCTGTTGTAACTCCTCCTTTTTCATGTCTAATTCTATTGATATGAGCCCTCTCTTTTTCTTGATGAGTCTGGCTAATGGTTTATCAATTTTGTTTATCTTCTCAAAGAACTAGCTTTTAGTTTTATTGATCTTTGCTATTGTTTTCTTTGTTTCTATTTCATTTATTTCTGCTCTGATCTTTATGATTTCTTTCCTTCTACTAACCTTTGTTTGTTTTGTTTGTTCTTCTTTCTCTAGTTCCTTTAGGTGTAAGGTTAGATTGTTTATTTGGGATTTTTCTTGTCTCTTCAGGTAGGCTTGTATTGCTATAGACTTCCCTCTTAGAACTGCTTTCGCTGCATCCCATAGGTTTCAGATCATCGTGTTTTCATTGTCATTTGTCTCTAGGTATTTTTTGATTTCCTCTGATTTCTTCAATGATCTCTTGGTTATTTAGTAATGTATTGTTTAGCCTCCATGTATTTGCGTTTTTTACATTTTTTTCCCTGTAACTGATTTCTAATCTCATAGCGTTGTGGTCAGAAAAGATGCTTGATATGATTTCAATTTTCTTAAATTTACTGAGGCTTAATTTGTGACCCAAGATGTGACTGATCTATCCTGGAGAATGTTCCGTGTGCACTTGAGAAGAAAGTGTAATCTGCTGTTTTTGGATGGAATGTCCTATAAATATCAATTAAATCTATCTGGCCTATTGTGTCATTTAAAGCTTCTGTTTCCTTATTTATTTTCATTTTGGATGATCTGTCCATTGGTGTGAGTGAGGTGTTAAAATCCCCCACTATTATTGTGTTACTGTTGATTTCCTCTTTTACAGCTGTTAGCAGTTGTCTTATGTATTGTTCCCTAATTGTTCCATTCTACTGTACCTGACCAACTCTAGCCCATAATGATGTTAGTTACTTTCCATTTTTACATTCCCTATAATTTAATTTTCATAATATTATTTAACTTTATGCATTCAACATGATTACTTAACTTTATTCTTATGCACCATGTAAACAGCGAAGTGCTAAGTCTAGACAATAATTGTTTTGCATGTTTTTGCATGATTTTTAAAAAATATAAATAACGTTTGAATTCTCTGTTGCCTTAATAGCACAAGTGAGTTAGTTATTTGTGCCTATAATTATGTGATAATAAATATTTTTACGTTTTAAAATATTTAAAAATCTGCATAAGAAGTCATGTCATTTGACACATTTTCCATTATCTACTGAGATAAATCAATGTTTCACTGAGAAATGCTAGTATAATTGATTCTAATAAATGAAAATTGGTAAAAGTTTGAAATAAAATTGACTTGAAGCATCAAAAAGACAGCAGTAGAAAAGTACAGATACAAAATTTAATATGACTGATCTGAAAATTTCAAATTTCTCTTAATTTGAGTGGTCTGACCAGAGTTAAGTAAAACTGCCACAAATAAAAACTTCTTGGTTAGACAGCTTTGAATTCTAGGAATAGTGATTACCATGGTGTCATCAATATCAAGACCCAAGAGAACATGCTTGCTTATATGTGGTGCTGCACTCTGGCTCTGCATCAGAATGACCTCCATAATGCCACGGTCCTACCCTTCCTCTCTTCTACAATTTGACAGGTGAGGTATAAATAGCTGACTCATCTTCTTCTCCCCACAGGTTCTGTACATGAGGTGGTATACAGAATAATGGATCCCCAAAAGTGTCTAAGTCCTACCCACAGAATCTATAAATATGTAATGATGCATGGCAGGGGGGAATTAAAATTGTTAAACAGCTGAGTTTGAGATGAGATTTTCCTGGATTGTCTGTGTGGGCCAATGTAATTGTACAGATCCCATAAGTGAAAGAGGGAGGCAGGAGAGTCAGTGTCATAGTGATGCAGTGTATGGACAACTTAGTCATTGCTGGCTTTGAGCCAAGGAATGTGGGCAGCCTCTAAAAGTTGGAAAAGGCAAGAAAAAGGATTTTCCCCTAGAGCCTCTAGAAAAAAACACAGCTGTGCTGACACATTGATTTTAGATCAGTAAGACTCATTTTGGACTTTGACCTCCAGAACTGTAAGATAATAAATTTGCATTGTTACAAGCCACCAAATGTGTGGTAATGTAGCAGTAACAGGGAGTTAATAAAAGTAATTATAATGTCTAGTTGCAAACTACTGTTCTGAATTCTTGTGTGGTAAAACCCATCTGTGGAGTCTATGGTATAATGTTTATTTGCATACATCTTTCAATGGCTGATCTGTGATGAGAGGCATCAACAATTCTGCTTTCTGTATAGTATTTTCTCATTGGACTTAAGCTCTAAATAGCATAGACACTAATAATTTGAGTGGCTTTCATACTGGATAGTTACTTGTCAGAATCATTTGGAAGACTGGTTTATAAAAAATTCCCCTCCCCTAATACTTTATTTATTTTTAATGAACACACTAAGTTGGCTTTGATCCATTTCGTTAACAGACAGGTACTGAGAACCAATGAAAAAAATAAAAGATGAACTGTCTTCCAAAGGCTCCAGTTTAATGCGCTGCATATTACCTAAGACTACCTCTTAACCCTTAGTATGTATTAGTTTTTCTGATAAAATATGCATACAAAAAACATTTTGGGGCTTCCCTGGTGGCGCAGTGGTTTAGAGTCCGCCTGCTGATGCAGGGGACACGGGTTCATGCCACGGTCCAGGAAGATCCCATGTGCCATGGAGCGGCTGGGCCCATGAGCCATGGCCGCCGAGGCTGCAAGTCCGGAGCCTGTGCTCCGCAACGGGAGAGGCCACAGCAGTGAGAGGCCCGCGTACCACACACACACACACAAAAAAAAAACATTTTGTATGAATTCTATACAAGCCGAAAGGGGATTATAGTACACAGACACTTGGGTGATGAGACCCAAAACAGACAAGTTTCCATGGGGGAAAATGAAGGAACCAAGAAAATACTGGAGCGTTTGGGTGGGGCAGAACAAGTTTAGGACAATGAAACATCTAGGCAAGAGAAGGAGAGGGTAGGTATTACATGAGTAATAATCCTGAAGCACCTCTTAACAATGTTACAGTTTTTTCCAGCACCATCTTTTTCTGAAACAAGCACAATAAAAAAGTCAGATTTTTAAAAAGGTTATACTGAGTCTCTGAATCTGAATTCTTAACCATT
This sequence comes from Leucopleurus acutus, assembly GCF_964270905.1. Classification (NCBI taxonomy): domain Eukaryota; kingdom Metazoa; phylum Chordata; class Mammalia; order Artiodactyla; family Delphinidae; genus Leucopleurus; species Leucopleurus acutus. The sequence continues at coordinate 114,703,591 of NC_139145.1, read as the reverse complement.
TTACAAGCACTCACCTAAAAGTTAACATCATAACTCCTGGGATAAATAATGCAGATGTACCAGTGGGTGCTTATGCAACCAGGTCTACATGAGAAAAACGAAACCACCAGAGATATAAGCAAATACTGCTCAGAACAAACTCAATTCAGTCTGTGTTGGTTTGACAGAAATGTATGTAGAATGGCAAAATGTTTCTTGGTGGAAATTTCACATCTGTCAATTATTTTATAGAAGGCATTCAGTATTACCATCCAAGATAAAAGGATTCTTCTCTGAAGATTCAGCAGCATTAGTAATTTCCTCTGTCAAGGACTATAAACCTCCATGGAAGCTCTACTGTACTCTTGTTTATGGTCTCTGTTTCCAAAAGGCTGTAAGATGTGCTCAAAACTGTAACCATGGCTTACTTTTTTAATTTGCTGCCGCTCATACCATAATGTTCTGAATATGGAAGACATTCCCTTCATGTTTATTAATAGAATGTTCAGGTTAAAAAAAGCTTTCACTAAAAAAACCATAACCTCCAAAGCTTTTTACTAGAAGCAAAAGAGAACTAGCACTACCCATAGATATGGAGTCTGCAAAGAATGTGAAGAACTTTAACCTACATTAACTATTCTATCCAAACTATTCTTGGAGATCTGGAGAACTGAGAAATTTCATATAACTATGATATGTAATTTTTATGTTTAATCTAACACCTGCTCAGATCATTTCACTGCCACTTGATATATAATAGCACTTTTTGGTTGAGAGCTTTGAAATAAGTATTGAGCCACATATCTATAAAAATATACTCTGAAAAGCATATTGGTGAATTTCAGAATACATACAATCTGGTCAAGTATTAAAAAAAGATATACGCCATGATTCCCTCCAGCCATTTATTGAAAGACTGGTGAATTGATAACCTTCTCCAGATGTGTAACGATCTTTTAAAAATTAATTAAAAGGTACTGTTTTCTAAGGAAGAAACAGTTAAAAGAAGTCAGACACTACTTTCTGAGAGTTTCCTTTAAACTGTTCTATTTCTCCCCTGAGTGTTTAAAATTAGCAAGGCATTCAAACTTGTTGGGTGGTATCTCTATGCGTTTTAGCAAATAGAAGCTACGTAAAACTTCAAATTACTTTTTTCTTTCCAAAACCCTTGGGAAATTTTCTGATTCAAATTAAATATTATAGAAGGTATAAGACTAAATTGACAGTGGCTGACATGTGTTTACAATCCACCTAAAATTTGCTTTTGTGACTAAGTTGTTTGATGTAATCCCCAGAAGTAAAACAGACAGGTATTTGAACATTTTCTGGCACAAAACATGTCTCTGTCACAAAGCAATATCTTAATCTCAAATTCATATTTAGAATCACTACTTTGAGTAGCACTACCACTGCACAAGGGCTGTATGAATCTTCACACTGTGTATTATCACCCAATGACAAACTTGACGTTTTATGAAGGGCCAGCCCCCTTTCACACTGACATCCTCTGTACCCTGAGTAAATAACTAACAATTCATTTCCTAACCTTGACTGTAGAGTCCAGCCTTTCCACCATTCTTTTTTTTTTCTTCTTTCCAAACAAGTGACAAAGAACAAGGAAGCTGATTGAAGGGGTCCATTATGTATCAACTTAAAGAAAGGCAAAGTGATTGATGAAACTAGCAGTCACCTTCACTGCTAGCTACTGCACCTGTATCCTTTTTGTCAAATGACCTGAAAATCCTGCTGACAGTTTAACATTCACTACAAGGATACACAGGATGGAACTACAGTTTTCGATATTTCTATTTGCAATGAAATCTTTAGAGACATGATTTGAAAACAGTAGTCAAACTTTATAATTTTCTAAGGTTTACATTTTCCTCTTATGTAGTCACTGTTTGCTATTAACTTGCTTTGCAAAACTACTGTCACGGGGGTGTGTGAAGTGAGGAGGAGGAGGATGGTAGGCAACATGAATGCTTATTTTAAACTTTATCTTTTTGTTTTGTTGGCAGAGGCAAGATTGTTAGCAGGATTCCTTCTGCCAAATTATTGGATGAATTACAATTAATTGTACTGCTAGAAGAGGTAGGATGGTCAACATCTCAAAAAATAACTATTAATTAAAGTAAAAATGCAGCATTCTAAAAAAAATAGTACTTTACCTAAACAACCTAAAGTTGTTTCTCAACCTTCAATAGGTGATGGGCTTAGTGAATTCACTGGATAACCAAGTAACTAAGAATTTCTTCTGTGGATGGGTAAGTTTACCTAAATTAAAGAACTCACGTTCAGTCACAAGTTTACTGTGTTGGAAATAAAAATTTCACTAGGCAACAGTGACACAATCGAGAGCCAGAAAATCTCAAAAGAAGCCACTGTTCTCTGTGTGGACATAGCACCATTTCCTCTGGGCATTTATTACCTGTTAAAAACCAATCTTTTGGTGAGTGGCAGTTCAGGGTTTTTGAGAGCAAGCTGCAATATTTCTTCAGGTCTGCAGAGTCATAATTAAAGCTGAACTGAGCGGAATTGGAGAGGGAAGGTCAGTGAGGTGCCGTATGAGAGATGAGGCTGGGCTGATGGGCACCAAATGAACAAATTATGATGGGCCCCACTCAATGTGATGAGGTCAAATGCTTGTTTCTACCCACTGACAGTTCAATTTCCCTGAAATGTCTCTCGGTTCTCTATGAGCTAATTATGAATGAAAAGTTATCAACTGCTCATGCCAAAGGGGGCTTAAATACTATTTTGTGGAGTTCTTAATGTCAAAATATTGTTCAAAACAGCATACTGTCCCACTCCAAATACAATGTGTGGGTTAATCTAAATACCAGTGAAACACATCAGTTTTCCTCAGGTTTTCCACAGTGTATACAATAAAGCAAATTCTCCAGCACTTGTCAGCAGCTTAAACAATAAAAATTTTTTTTAATTTAAAAAAATAAAAAAGGAGATAATTTTATCAGGTAAATCTACATTATACTTACAACTCACTTTCATGGTAATAGCAGTACAGTGCTTATAGTTTTGCATATCACAGGCTACAAAATCTTCAAATAGAACTATATATTTTTTTCAGGAATGAGGCTACTGAATTATTAGCTTCTAGGCATCAATACTCAGATTTACTCCAGCATACAGATTTATTATACAAAATCAGCTCAAGAGCCACTGACAAAACGTAAATTCCATTTATGGAACCAGTTTTTGAGGAACAATTTTCCACAGCCTGCATTTATGATGGACAATTATTTTCCTTCTCTTTGAATCCTGTGATGGATGATAAATATTTGACAGAACTAATAAGGATCCTACTAATTAAAAAAATGTCTATTGCTTCAATTAATAATACAAAAACAGATGAAAATGATAAAATGTGCTGAGACCCTACTATGTGCCAATCACTATGCAAGGGACTTTCATGTAAGGATGTTTAACACAGTAAGTAGTCTGATAGCTTTCTAACAATATACAACACATATAAAAGCTTTGGATCAATGTCCTGAGATTAGAGGGTACATCACACTAAAAATAGTATCTGTATAAAATAAAATATAGCACTGAGCTTAAATTGTAAGAAGAATTATAAAATATGTAAGCATAATGCACCTGAAAATAACACATGTCAACTTTCTCACTGCCACTAAATGAAAAGGAATTTTGGAATGGGCTCTTTAAGAATAGATTTAAAGTATAAACATAAGAAGTACTTGCTGGAAGTGGGGCAGAGCGAGGAAAGGATCAATTATGATGCAGGTAAAGATAACCGGATATCAAAAAATGAGTCTGAAGTAGGGAAAAACTTTTGCCATTTAAAAACATCATATGTAGATACGTATGCACGCATATTTTTGGTAATTTACCTATAATGAAAAAGTTTTTACTATTAAGCATTGTTTCTACATTTGATATAATATACTTAGATATACAATGTCAATTTATATGATTCCTTATGAAATATTATCATATATATATATATATATTCATGTTTAGAGATCACAATTTAATTCGTTTATTAAAAGATCCCTTCTGGAAGTTGATTTTTTTCTAATTCTTATTGTAATTGCATTGTTCTAATCTTGTATTATAAAGGCAGCTGCTTGCCTATCATTTGTACTTTCCTCGTTAATCCTGACTCAGTGAATTAACCTTTAATTACAGCCGTTAAAATTGAAATGAGCCTCTTGTCTGGCTGGGGCTGCCCCCTTTCAGTGCATGACTCTGATGAAAATTTTTAGGGTCAATGAATATGTCCCATGTCATGTCTGATAGCTGCTAAAGATGTGAGGAGGTAAATGTTACCTTAGAAAGATGTGCTTTAAATTTTTAGGAGATCTGCTTTATCGATGGGAAAATAAAATAAAAATGACAATTTCAGTTTCTCAGTTTACCATGCTGTATTTTTAGCCGAATTGAGAGCATATAAGAAATATAAAGAATGGGTTAGGGCTTCCCTGGTGGCGCAGTGGTTGAGTCCGCCTGCCAATGCAGGGGATACGGGTTCGTGCCCCAGTCCGGGAAGATCCCACGTGCCACGGAGCGGCTGGGCCCATGAGCCATGGCTGCTGAGCCTGCGCGTCCGGAGCCTGTGCTCCGCAACAGGAGAGGCCACAACAGTGAGAGGCCCGTGTACAGCAAAAAAAAAAAAAAAAAAAAAAAAAAAAGAATGGGTTATTAAGATATATTTAGTCAAACAATTTAAAACAATAACTTATTCTCCATTTTAGCCTTAAGTGTTACATGTTATAATAAAAGAAATATGTAAGGATCACAACTACTTTTTAGATAGGTGCTTGATAGGAATAATAAACTAACAGATTATCAATACAGTCCTTTAAACTGACATCAGTGGGAATGGATTCTACAATATAATAATGAAGCTGGAAAACAGTAAAGATTAATCTCATTCATTTAATACACTTTTGATGAGCACCTATTACGTATCAAGCACTGGAAACAGAAAGGCCAATAAAAAGGCCCTGTCCTATCTTCCAGGGACCCAGAGTCTAAGTTTTCTCATATTAATATGTTTTAATAAAAAAGATAAGGCACCTTTCCCCTGCGCTAATGCCGATGTTGACTAAAGTCACTTGCCGTCTCCCACTTTATTCCCCATAGACTTCTAAAGAGCTAGAACTGAGGGACCTTAGAAACAATCTATTACAGTCTTCTAATTTCACAGATGACAACCTGAACAGAACTCAAGTTTTGATGTACTAGCTTAAATTTACAAGATAACTTTGGCAGGGCACATGTTCAGTGAAGCATGAATGCCAAAATCTTCAGAAATAAATGAGTTTCCAAAATTATATATTTTTAAAAACTTACTCTGAATATTTTCAAGTGTACACAAAAGCACAGAGAATAATATAAAGAAAAACTAGGTGCTCATCACTAAGTTTCAAAAAGTTATCAACATTTGTCCAATCCTGTTCAATCTAATCTTTTGCTCTACTTTTGAATTACTTAAAGGAAACTCGAGATATGATATAATTTCATCAGTAAATATTTTGGTTTGTATATCTAACAGATAAAGATGTGTCAAGAAAACTTACCATACCTAAAAGAAAAAAAATTCCCCCAATTTAATGTAAAATACAGTATTCACATTTCCGTGACAATCATATATATGTCTTTTCAGAGTTGGTTTGCTTCAATCAGGATTCAAACAAGATACACATATTACATTTGGTTGGTATCTCTCTTAACCTAAATTATGCATGTTGAAGAAGAACTTACTGGAAAATTTTTTTTTTTTTAGCAGAAGTGTATAGTAGATCTGCAGTAATAATTTAGCATTTGGGGGAGATATTTATATATTCAGTAATGTGGAACAGCTGCAAATGTAGAGAAATAACCCTTTATTGATAGGCCTATAAAAGCTGTCTGTAATTACATTCCTGAATGATTTGAATAACAGTGTGTCTGATATATTTTAAGATAAGTGGCTTTTACTTTTCTTTGATATTAGGGTCATATACTGTACTTATCTATATTTTTACTCCATGTTCTCCTCTCTCTGGTAATAAATTAATTTCTTAGTGTTAGTTTGGCATGTGCCCTAAAGCTAAATTCATTTTCTTTTCCTTTGCAGAGAAACAAAGTTTTTCTAAGTATTACAATAATATATTTCATGTTTAGGCCAGGTTCCTCATGTTAAACGGTTAAATACTAATAAATAATACTTAATAGAATGGAAAATCAATTCTCCATACCATGCCTTGTCCTATGTTCAGAAAATTTCTGGCAAGCGTTTTAAAGAGGAACAGAGGTAACAGAAGTTAACTTGACTGATGTATGAATAAATAATAATTAATACATGATTGGCCAATGCACATTTTAATCTAAGATATCTTAAAGCTTAAAAACAGTATTTTTCACTGCAAATATCACAATTCAACACAAGCAACGAAATTTGCAACATGGCAGTTGATAACACAACGTTCAATCAACTTCGAATGTGGAAAATAAAATTGCCACAAAAGATTAAATCCTCTTTAAACAAATGGTATTTTAAAACCTCTTATTTCCTATTGTAGTAATATAATTATAATAAATGAAAGCTAAAAACCATAATCTTAGGAAAGAATTCTCAAGTGAACTGCCTCAGCTCTGAAGAGGGAACCCACAGCAAGGGACAGGAACTATTCACCATAAAATAGAAGGAAGAGAAAAAGAAAGGCCCAGGCCTTCTTTACCAACACCTCTTTAATCCTTCCATTTCTTACAAATTTATACACATATTTTCTTTTTTTTGATGGTGACTTTTTTTTTTGCCATAATAATTACTAGTTAATTAATAACTACAATTATCATCTGATACAGTGGATTTTTCATTGTGGAGAATTCATTTCTTAGACTGGCATATATTTGCTTAAGCCAAATAAAAAATATTTTTATAATAAAAAGCCTGCAATTAAAAATAACAATGTCTTTTTAAAAAGTAGCTCCTAAAAAAAAAAAGGTAGCTCCTTTTAATAATCTAGGAAAGGGAGAGATGATCATGGTCTGTTACTAACTATGAGACCCCTGAAGTAGCACAGAAATAAAAAGATGAAGCAGTAGTATGGCATACCGTAAAGGTTAATTTAAAAATTAAAGCAACTCATACCTAGAAGAGAGCTGAATAAAAGAATAAGGTGGGACATGGCTGGGCGATGGAAGCACAAAATACTGTCAAAGTTTAATTAAAAAATGTTTTCAATTTAAGCAGACCCAGGCCAGTGACTTTTCATTATTTTTAACACAGTTCCATGACTACTGACATTTTCATCAGAACAAATAAAGGATTTTTCCCAAATTTAAAATGACAAAATTATTTTTAATTTTAACTTATAATTTCTTCCTCCTCTAAAGTCAAAGAAATTTGATCTTAGCTGGATTTGTCTCTTAGCCTGAGGCTTAAATACACCTTAAGTTTTTAAAGTATAAAAAATATATATATTAAAAAAATATAGTTCTTCCACCATATTAGAAAACAATCTTTATCACAGACATATTATCATTTGTTTCGGGAATGAGACTACATATTCATGAAATGTCTGGTACATGACTTAGTAAAACACTTGTATTCAACAAAAACTCTCTCAAAGCAATCTGTCCTTGTAGACAAACTAGAAGGAAGCTGGCACTCTGGCAGTAGAAGACAAGCAGACTGGAAAACAAAACTAAAATGCCCTAGCCTAGATCAATTTTAAAAAAGAGAAAGACCTACCTAAAAGTCCACTTCGGAGAAATGAAAATCAAATTTGATTACAACTGTCCGTCACTATGATGTGCAATTATCCTAATAATTCCAAATGCTGGTAAGTTTCAAACTGAGAAAATCAGGTTCTGCATCATGAATTATGGTTTGTTTTTTCTTCATATTGTTTTAAAACTGACAAAGTGACCTCTGTGCCAAAAGCAGGTCTGATAGGTACTCTTGATTTTCCAATTAATTTCCTATAATACAAACTGGGTCAGGATCTCATTCCTAATTATGGATAGTTGTAACTTCAGTAGTTGCCAGTCTTTATCAATAGCAAAAGTTATAAGCCTACTTTCCAGCTATTCTTCTATATTCCTTAGAGAAGCTTCATAGAACTAATCAGATGGTGAAATTGGCTTGTGTATAAAAAAATGCCTCTACCTTGCCTCACTCTGCCTGCCTAAGGGCATTACATACGGGTTTCCTTCTTCTTACCTTCACCCTGTAAATCCTTGAAGGGGTTGGGGGGCCTTAGTTAAGTGGCTTTTTGGTCTTACTGACAGTGTCATCTTTTCGCTGGTCACAGGAAAATTCCATGCTGGCTACCCATAATAACATGCACAGACCTCAGTTTAATGCTGCTGTTGCTACTGTCTTTACTGTGACATTGTGAGGCTTTATTTCTTCATTAAGTGATGAAGTGATGCTCCACAGCACCAATTCAAGGAAAGCAGAAGGTGAACAGCATGTACTCAAAATTATCCTTTTACTTCTTGTTAGAGGAAAAGTAGTTCAGATATCTAAATTCTAAACTGTGTTCAATGTCAGAAGTTAACTCCTGCTAGATCTTAAGCTACTATTGTATAGAAGACTGTGGAGTTTAGCCAATATAAAATAATAGTGTTTATGTACGGAGTCAGAGAAATAATGACAACTTGTATCTATAGAAATACCCAAAGGGCAAAACTATGTTACAAAATGAAAGTACTCAGTATACTGTAGTTACACACTTTTGAGTCAATTTTTCTTTTTTCTTTTGTTCTTACTCAGCTGGAAACTCCCTGAGGGCAGGAACCTAGCCCATCTTGTACACCACTATATCTTTGGCACCTCCTCATATTCTGGCCTGAATAAACACTTGTTGAATGAATAAAACACTTAATTGGCATATGTGTAGTAAGGAATCTGGTCTCACTTAAAGAGAGATCTGGACTTTGTTCTAGCTCTTGAGAAGTAACCTCTAAAGTCTTGGAATCTCCTGAGTAATGGGAGTGCCTTTATTATTCATGGTGGGCCCCGAGGGGACGATACTTGATAGTTTATGCCAACAGTGATTCCTAGGGGGCCCCTAGATAGCTTTGCTAAGCAGATAACTCAAGATGGAAGCTGGCCACACCAGAAAGACCCACCGTATGATTAGAGCGTTGAGGCTCTGGGCCCCTGGTATCAGCCTGACCTGGAGGGGAGGGTGGGAGAGTGAGTTCAACCATGAGGCAACAATTCAGTCAACAGTGCCTATTTAGTAAAGCCTCGATAAAAACTCTAAGCTTGGTGAGCTTCCCTGGTTGGCAGTACTCCTGTATATACAACCAACTTTGATTGACGCAAGGAGGGTAACCCCGAAGCTTTGAGTATGAAACCCAACCAGAATCTCCTCCATCCGTCTCTTCCTTTGGTTGATTCTAATTTGTGCCCTACTGCGATAATAAAACTGCAATCCTATGTAGAGTGCTCTCCTGAGTTCTGTGACTGATCTAGTGAATTATTATACTTGAGGGTGGTTTTAGGAAACCCTTAAACTTGCAGTTGGCCTCAGTAGTCTTGGACAGATTTATCAGTCTGGAGGACTCTGCCCTAATATCAAGTTTGGCTACCTCCAAGTAGCATAGTGTATTAAATTGGGGTTTCCTTTTTGCAACTCTGGTGTCTCTTTCATGGACTGTTCTTGGAATTACTTACTACTCCTCAATATATTACCACTGTACTCTATAAAGACTGCTTTTCTTAATGAACCTTCCTACAGCCTCCTAAGTTAAATTCCACTTAGGGACTGTGATCCATGAGGATCAAATTGGTTATATTATGGCAGCTAAGTCAGTGCTTCCTCACTAATGTACCACAGATGGGTTAGAGGTATGCTATTGCCTCTGCCATTAACCTCAGAAAAGTCAGGTGGCACCTGTGGTGACTGGAGCTCCTGGGGTGGTTGCCTTCCATCTCCTGCAGCATCTCTGTTTACCCCAGAGCACACTACAAGTATTACCACTTTTCTATATGTACCAACACATGAAAAAGAAATCATTACTATAATTTTCTCATGACAGTATGTCACCAACATACTTCTCCAGCATCAGACTTGGTCTCCCTCCCCTTCTTTTCTCCCTCCCCTTCTTTTCTCATCCTCTCCAGAAACCTAATATTCTGAGGATTGCTATTTCTGAGTTCCTGGGGTTTGATATGTAACAATTTAGAAACTCTTAGCCTAACAATAATCTAGTAAAAAAAATTCACTAGTAATTCACTAAAAATTCAGTTTGTTCACTGAAACACTATAGCAAGAACTAAAATGTTTATTTTTGGCCATCTCTAGGCCAATTGCCAATTAGTCTCATGGAAGACTGAAATAAATACTGTGTTTATATGTCACCTGTATCACACAGTTTGAAAAAATAAGGCCTTTCCTTACAATGATTATAATATTTACTAGAAATTATGCTTTAAAAATCTCTGCGTTCTGAATATACAATTCAAAGGGTAAAAACGAATAGTGAAATTTTTCATTTGAAAAATATTTAGTGTGAAAAAGGAAATGTTTTTTGGATTTCACTGTAAATATTTTGGTAATTTCAAAAAATAAAACCTACCCATATTGTACCAAACACATAAAGAAAATAAACTTAATAACTCACTGAAATAAATAAAAATCATCTATGAAACAAAAGTCATAACATAAGCTAAAAAATGTTTCACCTATTTATTTTCATGAACGTTCAAATCATCCCGGCATAACTAATTTCACTGCTACACAATTCCATAGATTCACAGAATATTAAGGTTAAAAGGAAACATGGAGGTCTACCTTGCCATCATTTTAGAGTTGAGAAAACCAAATGACTTGCTCAATATAATTAGTAGTACTGATTCAGAAAGACAGACATTAAACATTAGATGTCAATAAAAAGGAATCCTACTCATTCATATACATGCTTACCCTATTAAAAAATGGCTGCTTTTAGGATAATATATATATTACACCTTGACTAGAGAAACTCTGGAAAATATTGAAAAATATAAAGAAGAATATAAATCATCCATAATCTCATCACTCAGAAAACCTCTGTTAACAGTATAACACACTTCCTTCTATTCTTTCATTTTCCTTACATTTTAAAAGCACAGTGTGAGTATACAATTTTATAAAATTGAGATAAAATAAATAATATTTTGGATTCTGTTTCGCCACTTAATTTTATACCACATTTTTCCACCTCATTCAAAGATTTAATAAAAACATCTTAAAGATTATACAATATTCTAGGGCTTCCCTGGTGGCGCAGTGGTTGAGAATCTGCCTGCCAATGCAGGGGACACGGGTTCGAGCCCTGGTCTGGGAGGATCCCACATGCCGCAGAGCAACTAGGCCCGTGAACCACAACTACTGAGCCTGCGCGTCTGGAGCCTGTGCTCCGCAACAAGAGAGGCCGCGATAGTGAGAGGCCCGCGCACCACGACGAAGAGTGGACCCTGCTTGCCACAACTAGAGAAAGCCCTTGCACAGAAACGAAGACCCAACACAGCAAAAATAAATTAATTAATTAATAAACTCCTACCCCCAATGTCTTCTAAAAAAAAAAAATCAGGGAATACTTAGTGTTTAACATGTTATCAGGTACTGCTATAAGCATTTCATATATGTTGATTCATTTAACACTAACAACAATTCTGTGAGATAGGTAGCATTATTATTTTTATTTTACAGATGGAAAAATCTGAGGCACCAAGAAGTAAAATGACCCACCCAAGGTCTCTCATTTTGTAAAGTGGCAGAGCTCTGATTTGAACGCAGGCTATCTGGCTCAAGAGCCTGTGCTTTTAACTGCTATATTAAACTGCTTTGAATGTTTGCAGTTGGCACATGACTGGGGGAAGGGACAGTAAAGTATGCTACCAGCTTTAATGGGTGAAAGCCAGGGATGCTAGATGCTCTACAATGAACAGGGCAGACTCATCCAATACCACGTTCCTCACAACTTTCAAATGTCTGGTTGGACATTCATGAGGTGAAAACCTGTTCACCTGGTCCTAGAACACTTTCCATACCAGTACAAAGTAGTTTTCTGAGGGGGTGGGGTGGGTCATTACATGGTTTTAATGTACTCAATTTTCCAGGAATAACTACCAGAAAAACTGTTTGATGTTTTGGAAAATTATGTTATACCACGACCCATGGTATTTGAGTTGCTAATACAATAATACACCTCTATCAATTTGCATTTATGGCCACCAGCATCATTTAACTACTTCACTACATTTATAATGTAGTCATGGTCAAGTATTTATATATCAACGTACTATTTATTATAAATTATTTTTATTTCTTCTTTCTATTGAATTAGGGCAACATGTTGATTTTTAAATTGTGGATGTACCCATCTTTGGATCCTAAATTTCATTTAGGATCCAAAAGACCCCTATATTTGTTGAGGTCCCATACCATTATTGGGGGTTTTAATTTTTGAGGAATTTTATTTCCTCTGATGTCTTTAGTCTACCTCTTTCTAAATTTGTACACATAATGAGAAAACTTACAATTTGGCTGATTCGTCTTTTGGTACGCGGGCCTCTCACTGTTGTGGCCTTTCCCGCCGTGGAGCACAGGGTCCGGACGCGCAGGCTCAGCGGCCATGGCCCACGGGCCCAGACACTCCGCGGCATGTGGGATCCTCCCGGACCGGGGCACGAACCCGTGTCCCCTGCATCGGCAGGTGGACTCTCAACCACTGTGCCACCAGGGAAGCCCCTGATTCGTCTTTTTAAAGTACCATTTTGAGAGCTGGAGGTGAGATCCGGAGTCACGACATTCTGCACCAGAATATTCAATTTATCTCTACAGGTTCTACTTTTCAAAGTTCCACTTTTTTCTTTGTTTAAAGTTCTAACTGTTTTCCTTATTTGACTATTGCTGGTGAATTTCTGGTTGCCACTCTTATTACTACTACTTGTTTGATCATTTTGTTAGCTTTTGGGGATGAATGTTGTGATTCTCTTCACTTGGCAGTTCTTTTTAAATAAATTTATTTATTTATTTTTGGCTGCATTGGGTCTTCGTTGCTGCGCACAGGCTTTCTCTAGTTGTGGCAAGCAGGGACTACTCTTCGTTGCGGTGCGCGGGCTTCTCATTGCAGTGGCTTGTCTTGTTGCAGAGCATGGGCTCTAGGCGCAAAGGCTTCAGTAGTTGTGGCACGTGGGCTCAGTAGTTGTGGCTCGTGGGCTCTAGAGCGCAGGCTCAGTAGTTGTGGCACACAGGCTTAGTTGCTCCGCAGCATGTGGGATCTTCCCGGACCAAGGCTCAAACCCATGTCCCCTGCATTGGCAGGCAGATTCTTAACCACTGTGCCACCAGGGAAGTCTCTGACAGTTCTTTTTTTGCATACTCTTTGGATAGAGTGCTTTTATTTTCCTTTGAAGAGACCATCCCAATAAATGTTTTCTTTAGGATAAAAAGGTGAATCCTTCAATTACTCTGTGATGAATGAAAACTTACTACAAGCTCTTCTGATCTCAACTGTATTCTTCTTTTAGCTAATAAACTATAAGAGTCTACTCAGGGTCCATTATCACATATCATATCACTTCCAAAACTATTAGCTAATATTTATTGAGTGATGACAACGTGCCAGTCACTGTTGTAAGAGCTTCACATTTATTATCTCATTAATCTCGCAAGAATCCTGTGAGGTAGATATTATATTCATAGGAAACTGAGGTGCAGAAAAGTTACTTACCAATTTGCCCAAGGTCACAAAGCTAGTAAGTGGCAAAGCAGGGATCTGCATCCTGGTCATCTGATATCAAACCCAAGTTATTCAAACCTTATTGTCTCCCAAGGTTTTAGGGGCCTGCTTTCCCCTCAAAGACTAACTATGCTTCACTATAGATTTTTTGATTACCACTTTCTCTTTACAGCCTACTACAAATGCTCAATAAATATTTATTACTTAAATAAATGAAAGACTTTACTGCTTTCCCCCCATCTCTTCCAATGTGTCTTTTCCTTTTAGCAACAAGAAGGACAAACTAAAATCCCAAATACTGTTCATACTCATTTCTGAGCAGTCAAGAGATAATCACGTTCTACAACTGAAAAACATTATAAGCTTAAGAGTTTTTGCCTATACTTTCTAACTGAGCTGACCAAAGCTGAAGAGAAATGCATGTAGCTCTTTTGAGTATTTCGTTGCACAGCCCTGATATCACATTTGCTTTGAAGGGGGAATTTTTTGTAACGCTGTGCAAGAATTAGGTACTTTTCTTTCTTACCTCTGGCAGAAGCAGCTCTATGCTCCCGGGCAGTTCAGATCACCAATCATGTACCCTGCAATGCCCTACCGGCCCTGGGAACCACTGATACACCAGATCTATTCAAGCTACCTGTGTGCCCATCAGAACTTACTGTTCTATCTCTTAGTTTGTCAGATTTCCGACATCAAATTAATAGGAGGTCAAGCATATCGACAGATTATGCATCTTAGGCAACATGCTTGATTTAGAGTGAAAGGTCAGTGGATATATAATGCTAACACAAAAAAGATTATTACAGTTTCAGATATGATGACAGGCTGATGGTTTTGGCATTATTTTGAGATAGGCAAGCCTCTTGCCTCATTCCAAGTCATACCCCATAAGTAACATTAAAGAATTTTTTGAGAGACACCAAGGCATGTAAATAAATGTATGAAGATAATGTAAAGAGAAATACAATATTGAATTTTTAAATGAAAACAGTCAGGTATTTTTAGTAGCCTATGATAAAAGAACAGTGTTGTAGGAATAGAATAATTATGGGAATGAAAGTCTGTTAATGTAGACAACAATTTTTATGGCAGAATCTATGTATATAAACTAATTCAATGTGGAAAAGAACCCTTGCATGTTAGAGATATATAACAGTACCAGAGAAAAGTGTACACATGATAAGTAAATGTGGATAACAAGGAGAAGTAAATTGAGATGATAATGGTTTGGACAGAACAAATTAAAGGATATATGTATAACAGATTCACTTTGCTGTACACCTGAAACTAACACAACATTTAAATGAACTATACTCTAATAAAAATTTTTTTAAGAAGATAAAAAAATGTTCACAAAATTAAAAGGCCAGATTTGAAACAGACTTGTTAGAGGAAGAACTGTTTGAGACTAAGAATCTACTTCAATTATTTGCATTTTAATAAAAAAGATGCAATGGCATCACTTGAAAACTGAGCTAATGTATTTTGAAAATTACTTACACTGATGACTGATGAAGAAGCTGACAAGTTTAAACCTTCAAGATCAGCTATCAAGCTTGGAGAAAGAGCTGGGGTGGGACGTGCAACTGGAGTGGACACTGGGTTAACTATAAGAAAATGCTCAAATTAGCAAATGTGCATGAAAATTTAATTCATATTACTAAAAGCAACATTTTTATTTTGCTAGTAAATCTAATTAAATTACTTTGATTAATAAATCTATGACAATTCTATTTAACATCTTGATTTAGTCAAGCTATTATCAAGTCATAGCAGTTAGTCTTAGCTTTCAAAACATAATGGCAAATCCTATAACAAAATAAGAATATAAATATCTTGAGTAATAGTTTTTGAAAATTTTTATCACCTAACATTATCACTAACATTAATCACCCAGTAACTTCACTAAAAGAGGAAGGTAAAGAAACATTTTTTCAGACTAATGTAAAAATAACTATAGCTTTCAAGAGAGTTCTCCAGTTGAGTTATAAGTCTTAAAAGGGTGCTTATTAAATCCTTTCTCTATTTTATTCTCCACTGTAATAATTATAAGGGGCCCAGACTACCTAATTCCCTTCTAATTATACTTTGTCAGCAAAAGCTATGCGCTAGATAGAAATGTTTGATTCTAAAAAAAATTTGAAAATCTTTTATAAATGCAAATCTGATCATGTTACTCCCTTGCTTAAGACTCTTCAAAGGCTCACAATTGCCTACATGATAAAAGTCCAACTCCTTAATTAAATGCGCAAGGTCCTTCCTCTATGATCTAGCTCTGCACTGTCCAATAGAACTTTCTGTGATGATGGAAATGTTCTGTGGCTGTACGTCCAACATGATGGCCACTAGCGCACATACCGAATGTGCTCTTGAAATGTGGTTAGTATGACCAAAGAACTGCATTTAAAATTTTAATTAACTTAAATAGCTACATGTGGCCAGTGGCCACCATACTGGGCAGGTCTAGCCAATTTCATCAGCCACTCCTATGTTCTAGTTCTACCAAATAAGAGTTCCCAAGATCTTGTTTCATGTCTTAACCTTGTATATCGTATTCCCTCTGCCTAGAAGGTACGTCTTTGCCTTGCTCACCTTGCAACTTCTACCCAGTAAGATACCACTTAGAGGGAAAGCACAGCCTGACTCACTTAAACACAGCTTATATGTGCCTCATGTGTTCCACAGATATACTTGGACACACTTCTACAACCATACTTCTCTTGTAATACAAATTTGTGTCTTTACATATTTTCATTTCTACTGGTCTGTGTGAGCAGACTTTGACACATTAATTTTTAGTGCTTAGTAATTGCTCAACTGTTTGTCGAATGAAATAAAATTCAAATGTAGAAAAAGTTTTAGCTTCCAACACGTTCTCACGCTAAAACAATACTATAAAGGAAGTAACGTTTACTTCACATGACATCACTTTTCAAAGCATGTTTTTCTCACTTTAGTCTCACAATATCTTGTAAGCTAGGCAGAACAAATGTTAATTCATAAAGTTAGCAATAAATATTTCTTGAACAAGAGAGCAAGGGAGAGAAAAAGAAGTTTAAGATACAGTCCTTGTCTTCAAGTGACTTAAAACCTAACTGAGAAAAAAAAGATACTCATGCTTGAAGAAGAAAAAAAATACAGTCCATAAGTGATACTGCCAAAAAAGAAAAATTTCAAAGGAAATCTTAAATAAAATCTCAACATACACAATACAAAAAGCAGAGTGGAGACTGGGTGGAGGAGGGAGTGGAGCCATTGGTTGCTCCCTTGCACTCCTAAAGGAGTGTGCCCTTAGTGTGAAGCACTGCTACAAATGCCCAGGTCTCCTTAGACATTTGTTGAAAACCACTAACAATTAGCAAGTGCCATAGGGAATCGGAAAGAAAAAAAGAATCAATGGGGATAGGGTGGCAAGAGAAGGCTTGGTGAGTAAGAGGGAATGAAGCCCAGTTTTTAAGTAAGGGTAGCATTCAAAGAGGAAAGGAAGAAGCTGGTTACTTACTGAAGATGGTTAGTTACTGAATGAGATCATGTAAACAAAGGCTGAGAGGTGGGGAATTGTAAAGCTAAAGGGGTTGGATTTATCCTATACACCAAGGAGAACTGTTAAAAATCTACCAAGAAGATGAATGATATGACATATGGTACTGCAGGATGATTAGTCAGAGGCCAGTGTAAGAGACAGGCTGAAGAACTGGAAAGAGCACTCGGGCTGGCAGTGAGGAGGAATTTACAATAGTTTAGGCATGATGTGACAAGGACTAAAGTAAGATAATGGTAGTGAGCAGGCAGAAAGGGCATTTATATAAAGACATTGAAAACTGAGGCACAGGGAGATTAAGACTTGCAAGATCATGAAACAAGTGATTGGTAGAACCACTATAGGACTAGAGATTGGACCTTCTAATTGAATCAAAATGTGTTGCCTTTCCATGCAACATGTAACTTTTCTGGTGGGTTCTAAGTGCATGTTTGTTCATTTGTTTGTCTATCCATCCATCCAAAATATTAGATGATCATATAAGGAATAAAAATTGAGTAAGAAATAGCCTCTGATTTCAACTCTAGCTTGGCTAAAGACATAGAGAAGAAAAAGACAAGAGAAGAAAACTTCACACCAAAGGTAAGCTTGACTCTTAAAAAAAAAAAAAAGACAAATTCTTATTATCATTTCAGAAGGCAGAAGCTCTGGCATTAAACAAATGATTACACATCCGTTAACAGGTCTGGCAAGATAAAAGCTGGTGCTGAAGGTTTATCCTAAATTGGATTCTGCAGCCAGTTGACTGTGGCAACTTAACGTGTAAGAAACAAAATGACTCTATGTAGTTTTTTTTTTAATAACATGGCATACAAATTAAAATTAGATAACATTTCCACCTATCAAATTGGCAAAGGCAATTTTTAAATACAAAATCCAGACTGGTAAGGGTAAAAGGAATCTGGCACTCTCATATTACTACTGTGTAAGTTGGTACCAACTTTGTGAAAGGCAATTTTAGACAGTAGAATTCTTCAAAGCCTTTTTCCCGGCAATTCTACTCCTGGGAATTTATCTTAAGGATAGAGTCATGGAGATAATGCAATAATACATTTATGAAGATGTGTGTTGTTCACTGATTATGACAGTAAAAATGGAAACAATAGTAGTTAATTAAACAATAGTTTAATTTCCAACAACAGTAAACTTGTTAAATAGAATTTATTACAACAACATAAAGGATAAGCATGCAGTCATTAAAAATGAAGTTGTTAAAGAATATTTATGGCAAGGAAAGGATATACACACAATATATATACACACAATATATATAACCATTATAATGGTTTTATATATATATAACCATTATAATATATAATGGTTTAATATGAAGTTATTTAACTTTTTAAATGTAATTTGCTGCTGTGGTGTCATCATCTCCATTACAGCTAACTCATATCAATATAATGTTCATCATGTGCCAAGCACAGTTTTAAGTACTTTGACATTTATCAACTCATTTAATCCTCTTAATATTCCTAATAAGTATTACTATTATCCCAATTTTATAGATAAAGCAACTAAAGCACAGAGAGATAAAGTAACTTGCCCAAGGTCACACAGCTAGTAAATAATAGAAATGGGATTCAAACTCAGTCTAGCTCCACTGTCCTCTTAGCCACTCCACTCTACTGTCTCTACTACAGTTTATTCAACAGTATGACATCATAGATCATAAGACTTATTTGTGGCATGATTATTGTTGGCTGATAAAATTTTAAAAAGACTTCAGTTAGTTGTACTAATAGTGTAATTACATAGGTTTATATTTCCTATAAAAGGATGCCAGAATATGATGCTGCTGCTCTATCCAACTGAGACCAACCACATGGTATGAGGTACTAAAAGATATTTTAATTTTCAGAAATATAAACTATGTCTGGAAAAAATAAAGTGTATTTCTGTCACTAAGCCTATCTATTGTTAGGCTGTATATTCTCCTACTATAAATATTTTCTAATGTATTATCAACTGACCCCATGAAACAGAGTCATATAATTTCAAAATCTAAAGATACTGTAGAAACTTTCCAGCCATTCTTTTTCATTTTACAAATGAATAAATGAGACAAATTAACTCACTTAACTGATTAAAGGCCAGGCCAGGACTAATGCCTGTGCTTCTGATAACACCCCCTCAACAGATGCAGCAAGGAAATACCAAGTTGCTTATTTAAAATCACAGAACTGTTTTACAGTAGAGCCAATTTATTGCCAGGGTTGCTAACTATACTGCCTCCTTAGAGAGAGATAATGATTATTTCAGGTAGTAGCAAGCTCTTTCCCTCCTCCATGTCTTTTTTCTCCTCACTCTCTTCTCTTGCCTCCAACTGCTTGACTAATTCTTACTTATACTCAGCTCCACCGTTACATCCTGCTACAGCTAGGTGGGTTAGGTACCCCAATACCTAACAGCATTCTGTGCATATCTCTTTCTCATTTCATTTATAATGTGGTAATCTAAGGGCTGACTTAGCTGTTTCTCCCATGACACCTGGAGAGTTCCGTGGGGAGGGACAATGTTACGCCCATTTAGAATCTCTAGTATATAGCAGATTACCTAGATCATAGCAAGTATTCAATAAACGTTTTCTGAATGAAGACATAGATAAATTGAGGACTTGCAGTTCTCCTGGCATGCAGTGTGTACTGAACAAAACATCTCTGTGGATTACGACTAGATAAAATGTAAGAAGTGTGTCTGCCTCTCCTTCAAAATTAATCTAATTCTCACAGCAGAGAACGCAAGCCGCTGGAGAGTGACTTTTTAGTTTTGATCAACAAACTGCTTGCCATGGACAGTGGAGAACTATTGTAGGCTAGTAAGTAGCACATAACGAAGTCAGTGTTTTAGGAACCATCATCAACAATTCTTTTCTTCCACAACACTCCACTTATTTTTATCTTTAAGCTTCTTCCAGAAGGCCTTTTAGCTTGTTAATTGGTTTTTGTCTCTTTCCTCATATTTTAACCATACTTTGCAGCTCTATTATCTCTCTTACATAACAGCTACTAGCTCAGGTATCTATGTCTCTTACTAGATTCTAGTCTCTGGAAGAGTATGACTAAATTCTATTCGTCTGTTCTAGCACCTAGCAAAGTACCTTGCGCTTATCAGACAATCCACAAACATTTGTTAAATTGACCAAAACAAAAAAAAAGTTTCAAGTGTCATTTCTGACAAATGCAAGATTACAAAAGATTTTAAAATAAATAGTTCTCGGGTATTAAAATCAAACAGAAATATACCCTAAGTTGAGTTAAATATAAGTTAGGATGAAATTCCCCTTAAAATGAAAATCTTATATTTAAATTCTTAAAACTTAATATTTAAGAAAACTTTGTTTCTATATATTATAAAAAAGCTTTAAAAAGAATCAAATAATAAAAATTGTATCATTTTACAATTTTCTCTTTTTTCTTTAGCTGTCAGGAAATCCAGCGTCAAATTCAAGGAGAAAAGGAACTGGTACACTCTAGTACCTTGTAACCTTTCCTCTTAATTCCATTTTAAATATGCCTGACTGTTGTTATTTTACAATTTAAAACTTAAACTTCACATATAAATGTAAAATATTCATTGTCACAGAAAGATACAAAGTAAAAGTATTTTTCTCTCCTCTGTCCCTGATTTAGTCTTATATCCCAAAGAGGCCAGAGCTATCACTGTTAAGTATTTCTTCTGTAGCCTTCCAGAAATATATGATGTACAATCATATTTGTGTTTGTGTGCAGGATACAGTTCCTCTTTTCCTCCTTTCTTACATAAGTGGAGTCATACTCTACATGTGTCTTATTTTTAACTTATAATGTTTCATACATATAATAACATAACTAGCATATAAAGATTTGTCTCACTTTTCTTAATGGTTGTATTAGACTACTGGTAGACATTTCGTTTATTTTCAGGATGCTGCTGTAAAAATAATGCTGCAATGAAATTTCTATACATACCTTTGCATACTTTATTAATTCAACAAATATTTACTGGGTACCCACTATCTGCCAGGTGTTGTTCTAGGTACTAGGAATAACAGTGAGCAAGACAGACAATAAACAAGTAATACAAATAGTTAAGATTTAATTTCATATAGTGAAAAATGCCACGAAGACAATCAAGAGTGACTTGTGAAGTGTGTAAGAGAAGGTGACTTTTGAGCTGAGATTTGAAAGATAAGAAGCAGCTTGCCATCAGAAGATCTGGAAGAAGTGTTCTTAGCAGGGAAAACAGCAGAACAAAGGCCCTTGGCAAGAATGAGCCTACCATATTTCAGAAATGCAGAGGAACAGTATGGATAAGAGGTAGGCAGGAGTCAGATCACCTAAGCTCTTAGAAACCTAGGAATATGGACTTTAAGTGTAAAATTAAGCCATTAAGTTAAAGAGTCTAAAACAAGGATGGAAGATCTGATTTTGCTAGTTTATCTACAGTATAAATTCCTAGAAAAGAAATGCTAGGTCAAAAGGTGTGTGGAATTTAAGTTTTGATAGATATTGCTCAAATGACTTCAAAAAACTGCACCTATTTATATGCCTATGAAAAACAAATGTAGGGTGCCTGCTTCTCCAAACCTTAACAATACTGGACATTACTTTAAAAATCTTAGCCAGGAGGTGAGAAATGATGTAAATTTTAACATCTTTGCCAACAGGTATAAAATTATTCAAATTCGGCTCCAATTTTATCTCTAATTTCTCTGTTAAGTATTTCTCAGTATTATATATTTTAATTTCTCTACAGTAGGAATTTGCCATGACTATTGGAAATAGGCCAGGTAAACAATATAAATAGAACAGCTCTATGAAAGAGTAAGACATAAATACATAACTCACCTCTAGCATAGGAAAACTATATTGCAAAATGACAGTAGTTTAATATTCAGAAATCTCATGTGTTGTTACTCTTCCTCTAATGCAAAATCTACCTACCAACAAAGTTAGTTCTATCTCTTTCTCACAATGCAGGAGAATTTAAAGGGAGCTGAATATACACCTTTGCATACTGGGTGGGCATATCTGTAGGATTCTAAGTTCTTAGAAGTAAATTTGCTGGGACAAGGATTTTTTGCAGTTAAAATATTGATACGTATAAATTACACTGTATTCCAAAAGGTTTGTAATCGTTTCTGTTCCCACCCTAAGTGTGGCAAGTAGAAGACGGTGGTGTCCTTTACATTTCCAATTACATTCCTAATTCTCTACTTCCTTAAATTAGATGTCTTGATCTCCACAATCAACATTTAAAAACGTAGAAGTTGTGAGATACAGATAATTACTCGCTAAAGCAAGTATAAATTACTAAAGCAAAAAATCTTAAAATGAATTTGGTGTACTTTTATTTGACCAATTATATTTATTCAGGTGATACAAAACTGATATACTGAATGATGGAAAAAAATACTAATAGAAATAACTTTTAAAATTTTCTTGCCTAATCACATCCGTAAGTCTTTCATAATAGTTTTTGATTTATTTTGAGACATGTTAATGAAAGATACTATAAAAATGAAAAATACTATTACTAAGTACAGAAGAAAAAATTTAAATTTCAATACTTACAATCATCTAGATCTAGAAGTGAAACATCTTTGGTAAGAGGATTTCTATCTTGCTTTGTTTTGTTTTCTTTCTCCTACAAAATAATAAATATTTCATTTATTGCATGTTCTAGTTAAAAAATCTATAAAGTAGTTTTTAACATTTCAAAACAAACATTTTTTCCTTTGCTTAGTCTTCCAAGGGAAAAAAAAATCAAATTAAGCTTCTATATGGTTATGTGAAATGTTTTTTTGAATCAAAATTTTTATTTTAGTTGGCACGTGGTATTTCTTCTCTACCATGCAAACTGTTATTTTAAAATATTTTTTATTTAGAGATTAAAAAAGACCTTCAGAAGAAAATTTAAAAGTAAATTTTATAATCTGACAACTTTTTGCTAACATAAAAATCTAATGTGGCTCTTTGGTAGAAAATGTACAAACATTCTCGAAAATAATTTTTAAACAAGTTGATTTAAGAAAAAGAAATGCTTGAACAATACATGCTTAGTTCTGAAATTGTCAATGGGCTTGTGATAGATTAGCCTTTCTGAGATGTAGTTTGTGACAGGCATTGTACTAGGTACTTTATATTTCAACACTGGGTTGCATCAGACTTCTTTTGCCAAAGGTATTCGTTAAAATCTATAAATGATATTTTCAGGCTCTTGCTCTTTAGGGTTGAAAAGAATTCATTTACTTTCTTTTCTGTTTTCCTTTGGGGAGACTAAGTACTCAACCATTTCTGCACATAGTTAGGGCTTCCTCCACCACAAATTTGCTTATTCAGTCTACTATATTTTTGAAATGTGGATACCCATGGACTAGATCCCTAAGCCTGAGGTATTCACAGTTCGGTTAGAGATTCAGAAAAGATGCGTAACCTTAAAAAAAGAAAGAAAAGAAAAAATAAGGCACAGTACTGAGTAGTATTATAAACAATTAAAGACCAACAGGATTAGGGTATTAAATAGATGTATCTGGGTCACCGTTACCTTTATAACGTGTACTTTTTTTTTTTACATTAAACCTCTCAAATTGAAGGCCAAAACTTTTTTGCCAAAACATTTTTGTTCTCTTATTCAATCATTCATTCATTCAATACATGTGTATAGAATTTTTAACAGATTCTGTGCTAAGCAATGGAAGTAACACAGCCAAGACAGTCTAGTCCCTGCCTTCAGATAACTTGTAATCTACCAAAGGAGTTTATATCTTATTGTTAATGTAAATTACTACAAATATTTTTGAAGTATTCCTCTAACTACAGAAAGGTATCACTAAAGCAAAGTGTACTTTACCATCATTTAAAGTCTACATGGTTTAGAGCTCTTACAACAGTGCATATACATGAACAAAAGCAATACATCAAATAATACATCAGGTAACATTTTTAAATGATTTTAAGTCCTGCTTCTTTTTTCCCTTATGTCAATATAAAGAAAAACTATTTTCAAGGATCATACAATAATACACATTACTAAAAACATCAGCATTGATTTTCTTCTTCAAAATATTTATTTCTGCCACTGAAAACTCCAAAGCATCTAGGTGGGTTTTAATTTTCATTCGTTATTTAAAAACAAAACAAATAATGTTTGCCCCTCTCTCCATACCTGAAATAAATAACAATTTCTAGGATTGGAAAAAAAAATGTTAGTTTTGAAGCTGAAATGTAAAAGTTGCAAGTAACAGAAACAGGTTCAGAATGAATATGCCATCTCAACAAGAATAACATTCCTCAAATACCGTATGCTAACACATATATATGGAATTTAAGGAAAAAAATGTCATGAAGAACCTAGGGGTAAAGCAGGAATAAAGACGCAGACCTCCTAGAGAACGGACTTGAGGTTATGGGGAGGGGGAAGGGTGAGCTGTGACAGGGGGAGAGAGAGTCATGGGCATATACACACTAACAAACGTAGTAAGGTAGATAGCTAGTGGGAAGCAGCCGCATGGCACAGGGATATTGGCTCGGTGCTTTGTGACAGCCTGGAGGGGTGGGATAGGGAGGGTGGGAGGGAGGGAGATGCAACAGGGAAGACATATGGGAACATATGTTTATGTATGACTGATTCACTTTGTTATAAAGCAGAAACTAACACACCATTGTAAAGCAATTATACCCCAATAAAGATGTTAAAAAAAAAAAAAAAAGAATAACATTCCTGTGAAGAAAGAACATATAACAAAAAGCTTATCACCATGTGACTTATCAAAATGCTATGCTGAGCACAATGAGTGTAGCTTCCTATAAGCTACAATGGTGCATGACTGTCTTTATGGAAATGTAACCTCCCCACCTGAAAAATAAGAAATCTATCAAATCAAGACAAAGTTAAAGCTGGAGGCAAGTCTATATACCTTATTTTCTACTTCACAGCCAGGAGTGTGTAACAATATCTATTAAACACACATCAGGTCACATACAACACAGGACAGAGCTGCATGTGAAACTGGCATAATCTCTTATTAGAAGCCTAAAACAAAAAGAAAAAAGGCTCTCAAAAGGACAGAATTTCATTGACTTTCTGAGTAAAGCAAATAATCAGCGACTGAAATACAGCATTAGCAATAGATAATGGTCATTTCTACCGAACTGAAAAAAGCCTTGCATTCCAAATCAAGGCTATAAAAAGCCTCGTGATGTGTTTGGCATTCCTCTCTTATATTTCATTTTTCATTTAAAAAAATCCACAGTAAGTTCAAAACATGTTCATACTTAAAGGATCTACTATAAAAATAAAAATCTGAATTCTGAACAAAGACGTTCCATCAAATATTTCTCCATTTGCAATTCATCTTGGTAATAGAGACAGAACCTGGGTAAATGCATATAGGACTTGAGGCAGGAGATTTTTCTTGCTCAATGCATAATTCATGTGCTCCGCCTGCAAAGTGTGTAAAATGAGAATTTCACACCGCAGCATGAGCCATGGAGCTGCAGAGAAAAGGCAGATGAAATCATATTTTACTGTGTGAATTTTATTTCTTACCCTCCCAATATTTATACAAAACCATCACTGACAAACCAAACATACTGACAGATCACCCACTGTTTCCATTGTATTAGTACTTGAGAAGAGATCAGGCAGAAAGATAGACAATTTGTTTTTGTATATTTTTTTAAATAGAGGATTAGGTTTTTAACAGCTGAGTGACTGTATTAGACTTTTATAAGGACAACAGTAACTGATCTTAAAATCTCACTACAAAAATACGTAGTTATCAATTTATCATCCTCAAATCTCCATTTGTTTCCATGGTATTCGATTATACACCTCAACACATCAACATTTCCAAAAATGAAATACAAAGTCACAGGGTTAAGAAACTGATTTCTGTTTAACATATTTCATTTTAAATCATAAATAAAAGATCCTGGAAATACTTATTAAGCTCCAAATAATACAAACAAAAAATGTAATAATATACCTTGTAAAGATTTTAAAAAATCTATTACGCATGTTCATCTTCATGCTGATTGGGAAAAAAAAAAAAAGCAAGCAGAAAAGATCTGACACAAAAAGCACCAAAAATGCTTCCTAAGAGGAAACCATTATAAAGACGTTTGAAATTTAAAACTATAAAACAGGATAAATGGTATGTATAGAATGTCAAACCCACACTATGCTTTGAAACCAACAAAAATTCAAGGCTTATTTCTAGCCTCACAGGGCAAGGTATTTGCATGAAATATTTTCAGTTAGTTACCAACCAAAGACAATTTAATGACTCTCTTGCCTTCAAGTCATCTAACACATCGTATTTTACAAATCTGAGGCTCACATTTACACTGTGCTTTAAAATAAAAGTACACTGCCAGCAAATTGAGACTTCTATATAAGTTAAAAAGAAGTCTAAACTGTTAAACAAATCTTCCCTATTAGATTACACCTACTTCAATAAGAAAGCTTGCTTAATGGCATTCACTTTGATTTAAAGATCTCAATTGAAGTGAAATGATATTTCTGTTCTGAAGAAATTAAAATATGAACTAAATTGGAAAAGACATAAATTGAAAGAGGCAAGGCTTTGAATTATCAGAGTAAAACCCAATATTCCACAATCTTCACAGAAGTTATGTAATTGCAACAATCATAAATACTTGGAAAAACACAAGTAAAACTTGTTTCCTACTTCACAAATAGGGCAGACAGCTAATCAGAAAATAGTTCCTTTCACTCTTATCCACAATCTATTCAAACCACATTTATACCCAAGAATTTTTCACACGGTAGATCTTTTATTGAGGCGTACCTTAATATTTACTGACATCTGTACACTAGTCACAAGACCTGTGACCACTCCATGGAGCACGTAAAAGATTTAATTAGCTTCTTTGCACCTCTTAAAAAGGGACTAGCAAAGTTTTGTGAGATCCCTATAATGTGTGATAAAAACCACTGACAAGAGCATCTCAAACACTGCTAGGTATATACAGACAGTACTATTTTTCCCAAAGCTAGTACACATATTAATCTTTGATTCAAATATGGAAATGCTTTTAATGCTATTAGGTGCAAGTATATTAAATATATTATTTTTCCATCGATAGATTATTATGCTTTATACACAGTTTATGTAATTAAAATGCTGTTAATATTTATAAGGAAAATACATTAAATTATTCACAATAAATTACAATTATGACTTAAAATTTTTATTTTTTTAATCACGGCTTATCTAAATCTTCAGCAGTTGGTGCATAGACACTGAAGATATAATCAGAACTACTCCATCAGTTAAGGTGTGAAGAGTGGGACTAACAAGGTGATGGTGGAAATAACTATAGTCAGTGGGAACACTCTTACTGGCTGGTAATAAAAACACTGAAGTCTAGGTTCAATAAAGAAAAAAACAACCCTGGCAACTTAAAAAAAATATTTTAAATAAAAATTTTACCATCTGTTCGACACATAATTTTAACTACAAGCAGAATATAACTTAATTATATCAGTAAAACACAGGATAAAGTGATATAAATCTCTTCCTGATTTAATGTAGCCTGTATTACTAATTCTTTTCTCCACGCTTCTGTGTAAACAAACAAACAGAAAGTTTCCTAAACACCATGTGAAGTATGTGAAGTACTGAAAACACGGAACTATTAAAACTAATTTTGTTACAGGTATCATTTAGGGCAAAATAATTAGTTCATAAAAAGGATTAGACTCACATTAAAATAGTTATTAAATTTGGTTCAGAAAAGAACATCTACAAAGAAAAATATGCTTGCCCATCAAAATAATTTTAACTGAAGAGAAAGATAATTTTCTTTGGTCATTACTGACAATATCTGACTTCAAACAAGGACATCTCCCAATCAATAACAGAAACAAACAAACATGACACCAGAATGCATGACGGCAGTTTCGTGTCTTATGGATATGCTAGGGTATGGTGCTGAATGACAAACACTTTCGGAACATAAACAATTCAACAGTGGTTCTCACCCTCTTGACTGTCCCTACATCACTCACATGAGTAATACCCTCTAGTCAGTAATATCCTTCATTCCATGCAGTCATTCTCAACTAGGAGAAGTGGAGGGACTACCCTTGATATAAGGCCACTTTCTCCTCAGCTTATATTTTCCGTAATAAGAGAAATGATGTAAAAGGAAGAACAAAGGCACAGAAACAGAAAAGCATACAGCATAAGAACCACAAATAGTCCACTGGGATTGGAACACAAAGAAGGTTAAGACTGGAAAGGTGGGTTTGGACATGCTAGCCTGAGGAGTTTACTGAACTCAAATGACAATGAAGCATCATTATAGCTAACTTTGACATTAATCTGGCAGCTGTAGAGAAGGATTGGGGTTGGGGAAGTGTCTGAGAATGACCAAAGGCAATGGTCTATGGGCAAGGTCATGAAGAGCTGATCTACAATGGTGGTGGTAGGAGAAGAAAAAACAGGTATCAAAAATAATACACAGGATCTCTAAGACTTGGCAACTGTGTACACATAAAGGATGAGGGAGGGGTCAAGGACAATTATGGGTCTACAAATCTGGGAGAACAGAAAGCACGCTGGTACCAAATGACAGATCAAGTCTTTGGGCTATATTGGGTTTGGGAAACCAGCATTTCCTAAGAGGTCTAAGAATTTGGGAAGAAAAGTTACAGTTGTAGGGATTTAGTTAGAGATATTACCATGGAAGTAATTCAGATAAATGTTTTAGCTGAGGCTACAAGAGTTAATGAGGGACTTCCCTGGTGGCACAGTGGTTAAGAATCCACCTGCCAATGCAGGGGACACGGGTTCGAGCCCTGGTCCGGGAAGATCCCACGTGCCACGGAGCAACTAAGCCCGTGCGCCACAACTACTGAGCCTGTGCTCCAGAGCCCGTGAGCCACAACTGCTGAAGCCCACAACACCTACAGCCCATGGTCTGCAACAAGAGAAACCACTGCAATGAGAAGCCTGCGCAATGCAACGAAGACCCAATGCAGCCAAAAATAAATAAATTACTTAAAAAAAAAGAGAGTTAATGAGTTTCACAACAGTAAATTGTAGAGGAAAAAAAGGACTA
This sequence comes from Leucopleurus acutus, assembly GCF_964270905.1. Classification (NCBI taxonomy): domain Eukaryota; kingdom Metazoa; phylum Chordata; class Mammalia; order Artiodactyla; family Delphinidae; genus Leucopleurus; species Leucopleurus acutus. The sequence goes on along the minus strand of NC_139145.1, from coordinate 114,674,281 downwards.
AATTAATTCATATCAATTAATATTTTTGAAAAAAATGTGTACTAATAAGCACTAACTTCGGGGCAATGTTCACACTTGGGTGTCAGAAGGAGGTAAAAAGTGAGGCAACCAAAAGATTAAAGGGTCAGAAAAGTCAGAAGAAAAAGGATGCAGAGAATTTCAAGTAGTAGGGGAATAGTCATATAAAAAGACAGAGAAGGATAAACTAAGAGAAGGTCACTGGGTTTGGAGAAAGATCACGGCTGACTTTTTCAGAGAACAATATCTGTAGGAAGTGATAGGAGTAGAAACCAATTTAAAAGGGACTAAGAAATAATTGGGTTAAGAAGTAGTGGCTGGAGAATATCTAGATTATTCTTCTGAACTCTCACTTTCACACATTCTCTCTGTCTTTCTCTTTCACCCCCTTCTCCTCTCTTTAAATGCTAGGAAAGCCTTGAGTGCTTTGGTTGGTGCAGGAGAAATTAATGAAAAAAGAGACTGAAGGCACAATGGACGCAGATGATTATCCACAAAACAAGGCCAAAAGGAAATAGGACTTATTCTCGGCTATGTGGATAGGGATAGCTTACTCAAAGCTCCATTCAAAGAAAAAGGAGGAGGGTAAATAGAGATTGTGTGTCAGAGAGCATAGAGGTGGGATATGCTTACAGTGAATGTCAGCTCAGTCTTCTGCAAAAAGTAGATGGGATCACAGGCTGCAGGTAAGGGGTCACACCTGAACGTTAATTCCTAACTTGAATGGTATAAAAAGAATTGGAAAATGCAGGAGACATGAGTTACAAAAAATTTTCGGTTCCTTTTAGCATTGGTTTCTGTAACTCTAATACTGTTGGTCTCTCAGGGAATTAATGTTCAAGTTAAAAAATGTTAACACTGCTGTTTTATATTTATACAGGGCTTTACATTGATCTTTCACATTTGATTTTTTTGTAATAGCACTTGAAAAAAGCAGAGTAGGTAGTAGCATTTCTACTTTATAGATGAGGAAACTGAAGCATAAAGATATTATCTTCCAACAAGGAGAACATTATACCTATCTCATAGGACCACCATAAAATGAACTGTTTTTAAAGCCATATATTCAAGATACCCTCAAATTCCCATTTTCATGCTCGATATCCCCAAAATACATTGTCCAAGTGAAAGAAAAGGAAGAGAGAGAGTAAAAGTATAGATTTAGCTGGGCTGCAGATTTAAGGCAGATGAGTTTGCAGCTCTAACATACTGTCATGCTAAATTAAGGTAAAGCACCCACCATCTGCCTTCATTACTTATAATTTAGAGCAGAAGCCACAACACTTGGTGCAAGGAGGACTTTCCTACAATTATAGAGTTGCCCATTATTAGAAAACTGGTACACTTGTAATTGCATGGTACACTTCAAATCACTCAGAAAGAAATAGAAAAAAAAAATAGTTATGGTGGCTCCAAGGTGGAGAATATAAATTAAAACAAACAAGCTTATCTGCCTGTTACTGACAGGAAAGGCATTATAATATAGAGAAAATAAACTATATAAGCAAAACACATAGACATAAAACTATCAACAATGTGAGTAAAACCTGAATTTCTCAAGAGTCTTGGTTCACTGCATTACTTTGAAATTTTATACTGATTTTCTACAGTAAAATATTTTCAAATATTAAGAGATTTAATCGGATCGTTGAACGCACCAAAGAAGAAATAAATTGAATCTCTGAGCTGGGGTACCTCTGTGGCATTCTAATGGGGTCCCCTAAAGCCCAACACTATATAGGCACTAAAGTCTACAATTTTTCAACTTCTACAAAACTTCGTAAGAACAACTCACTTTAATTCCACCCATTTCCCATTACTTAATTTCTTGTTTGGTCATTTTAAAAAACACAGATTTCTTACTCTGGGTTTATTTTCAATTTCTAAAGCTCCTTTATTTAATTAATTAATTTATTTAATTTTTTAATAAGTGATTTTTAAAAATTAATTAATTAATTTTTGACTGCCTTGGGTCTTTGTTGCTGCACGCGGGCTTTCTCTAGTTGTGGCGAGCAGGGGCTACTCTTTCTTGCGGTGCATGGGCTTCTCTTGCGGTGGCTTCTCTTGCGGTGGCTTCTTGCGGTGGCTTCTCTTGCGGTGGCTTCTTGCGGTGGCTTCTTGCGGTGGCTTCTCTTGTTGCAGACCACGGGCTCTAGGTGAGTGGGCTTCAGTAGTTGTGGCATGTGGCTCAGTAGTTGTGGCTCTCAGGCTCTAGAGCACAGGCTCAGTAGTTGTGGCGCACGGGCTTAGTTGCTCTGCAGCATGTGGGATCTTCCCGGACCAGGGCTCGAACCCGTGCGCCCTGCACTGGAAGGTGGATTCTTAACCACTGTGCCACCAGGGAAGCCCTAAATCTCCTTTATTTTAAATAACATCTTAAGCTTTTTGTAATTTAAGTAGGAAATGAGAGGATATCAAACTCACTGTGTGATAAGTTTTTATAAGAGGCCAGATTAATAAACCTAAAAATCTCTAAGATTTTATGTGAATATTTGAAAAATAAAAATCCTAGATTACATACTACACAGATATGTTTTAAATATAAATTCAAGTTTCAAATAGGTTTTACAATATTCAAGAATATTTGAAATAAGGTAAGACAAATACTAGCTAATTTTTAAGCATGCTTGTTCTTTTTTTTTTTTTTTTTTTTAAATACGCTTATTCCTTAACAATAAATCTCTGGATGGAGGAGGGCAATTATTACTTTGATGAATTTATTTTCATACTTGGCTACTCAAATAACATTAAAGAAATTCACGTTACCAAAACAAGTAAGTGAAAAATATAGGTTAAAAAGAAACTGAATTCAATAATGGGCAAGGTGTGACCATATTTTCAACATATGGAATAATACATTTATTTATAAAAACCACTGCATTTGAAACCTAGCAACACCATGATCCATTTATAGGCAGGGAATAATAATTAAAGATCAGAAAGATATGTATTAGGTCTGAATTGTGTATTAAAAACTACACTTTTCCAATTCATGGTTTTATTTTTTGCTGCTAAGCAGACAACTTCTGGTGTTACAAATATTATACCAAAAAGCGTAATCATTCTGTTATAAGTGGTTCTTGCATTTGTTTTAAATATATGGCTACTGCATTTTTATTAACTATTAAAGAATGCATACTCTTTAATTAAACCTTTAAAAATATTCTATTTCCAAATGCCTAATATTTTTTTAAAAAGCATATTAGTTTCAATTTCTTATGATGCATGTACATTTATATTTCTTTGCTCAATACTATCTCTGTGACTTCCCTTTACCTCCCCTTTGGCAAAAGCCTCCCTTGTCACATCACAGCCAAGAACAAAAAAGTCATACTCATAACACTGAGGTCTCTAATTTTTGTTGGAAAGGGTGAGGTTAAATTCTAACTTCTCTGCAGAGTTGAATTATAAGGGAAGTGATAATCTAGAAAAAAACAAAATAAAATCACAGGTGTGGATGAATAAAGATGGTGTTTATTTTAATTGTCAGTGACATATTAAATTCCTTGCCTGGCTTCTTGATTCTCAACAAAACACGAATTTTCAGAAATATTTATTCGTAATTGGGAAAAGACTATAAGACTATTTATTTTCAGTTACAAAAATTTGTAATCTCTTACCTTAGTAACTTTTCTGGATTCAGATTCACTTTCAGATTCTGATTCTGATGCAGAATCTGAAGAACTGTCTTCTATTGAACTAGATTCAGCATTGGAAGAATCTGAAGTTTTAGAGTTTTCATTTTCCTTATCCACATCTTCAGAATCACTAATCAGAATAACAAATTTTGAAATATTAGATACTTATATAAACAAGCTTAAGTAGTTTGAAAAAACAAATGACAAGTGTTACCATTTGTCCATTTTGCCTGTGAACCAAAATCTTTATAGAGAAGTGTATTTCACTGAGAACCATTTCTTTTTAGTGTACAGAAAGACAGTAAAAATGGTTTTAAAATTCCAGAACATGTTAATGAAATGAGGAAGGTAGTATTACCTATAACCAAATAAATCAGAACCCATTCAAAACTAATTATACCACATCACACACAGTTCAAATGCAAAAGGTTATAAAATAACACTGAATGATATAATAAATAGAAAATAGTTAATAATTAAATGTTTGATTTACCAGAAATACACATTAGGTGCTAACATTAACAACTTCAAAGATAGGCTGATTTTAAAATGCTGTTTCAAAATACTAAGTATTCATTAATAAATTTAAATATTTATACATCAACTTTTGCTGAAACAAGAGTTGCATTTTATAGATTTTTCTGTCCAAGAAAATTATTAACGTAGGTCCCCTAATGTGACCCTTAAACATATTATATGAGAAAATGTTAACTGGCTTAAAACAGAATTCTTCTAATGTTCTAAGTCTTACTAAAAATGTAAGATAATCAGATATAAAGTTTTAAAATACCAAACGATCAAATCTAAGTGCTGATGCTATCCATTCATTTGTTCACTTGCTCCCTTACTTAACAAATATTTACTGACTGCCCACCATATTGTTGGCACTATGTTAGGTGCTAAGGATAACAGAGGTTAGTAAGATACAGATGATCTCTATGTACTCCCTTATAGAGTCTACCGTCCATTGGAGGATACAGAGAAGTAAGCTGGCAGTGACAATAAAGCATGGAAAATAATAAGTAATAAAGTATACTGTGTCATGAGAACACCTGGAGGAGCATCTAAACAAACTTGACTGAGAGTGGGAATGCTTCTAGAGGAAGAGACACATGAGTTGAAAATGAGAAATAAGGCAGGCAGAAGGCAAGGGAAGTAGGTCTCCAAGAAGAGATAACATGTAAGATAGCCAAAAGGTCTTCTCTCAGGGGAAAAGAGATGCCTTGTTGTCTTTTTTATTTGCTCATATTTGAAGGTCTAGTTCTCTTTACCGTGTGTGTGTGTGTGTGTGTGTGTGTGTGTGTTGTTTTAAAAATCCACTTCGTTAAAAAAAAAAAAAAATCTATCTTGTGCCAAAGAGTATTAGGCACTTCATAAGCAACTATCTAATTCAGATGTTCTAACATATTCTTACTGGGCACATTATTATCCTATAATATCCAGGAAAGTTAAGTAACTTGCTCAAGGACACATAGCCAGGAGGGGTAGAATTGGAATTTAATCTCGAGTCTGTCTTACTATAAAGACCATATTTTCTCCACTACCCAATATGAAAATACTTTGGAGTATTTCCCTTCAATGAAAATACTTTGGAGTATAAAACTCAAAGTTAGTCATAAATAGTTATGATTACTAAAGGGTGGTTTTGAAGATACTTAAAGTCCCTCAGCTTTAAAAAATTATTATATACTTATACTGGCAAAGTTTTAAAAAAAAATTCTAAGAGACAAGCAGAAAAACACACGGGGAGGGAGAGTGGTGAGGCAAGGAAGACTCGATATTTCCCTGAATTGAATTTTGTGGAGGAAATATGATTGCTATTTATTAAACATGGAGTCATGGTAACATCTCAGAACACATGTCATTATATTTGATGACTAAAACGTATGCTGTTGTTTTTTCTTCCCCTAGCAAAGAACGGCAATTTATTATCCCCCATTTAATGGTTAAAACATGTACTTAAAAATATAAGGTTTAGAATGTGTCTGAGATTTCCTTTCGTATAATAAACAATTTTTAAAAATTCAAACATGGGTTAAAAAAAGTCTATTTCTGAAGAAAAAAGAATGAAACTAATACAATTTATGATTATAAATTTCTAGTATATTGACTTTTGCTACTGGAAAGGATATTTAGTGCACTGAACATAACTTCCCTTTCTAAGAAATAAGACACTTTTTATAAACTATGTAATTATAGATATTCTGATATTAAACTAGAAGCACAGAACTTCTCTCTAAGAAAAGGCTACTACAAACCAAGTAACTCGCTTGCTGCAACAAGTGAATGATTCTGAATATATTTAACTTCTAGCCTTTAAGATAAGATTTTGAAGGTAAAAGTGTTATTTTGCTTTGCATCACTCAATTTTGATGGGTAATTATTGTTTACCTTACTGCTTAGAGTTTCAGATGTTAATCTAATGAAAAGAATTTACTGGTAACTAGCTTTTTAACTTTGCAATGATGAAAAGCCTGTATTAATTTAACCTACAGATTTCATTTGTTCTGAACAGGAAAAACAATATAAATCACTTTTAAAATCATTAAATCCTGACTTAAATTAATAAAGTCATAATTAGAGCATTATGCTGTGTTTGTTATGGAAGTGGCAGGGCGAGCTGCTTTAATTACTGTCTGTAATAAAAGGAGCAGAGAGCGTACTGCGCCCCAATCAGTGCTGTCAGCCAAGACTGAGCTAGGCTGCAAGCTCGTCAAGTGCGCGGGCAGCAGGCTCCCAGGGAAAGGGCCATCGTGTCTGCAGAGGCCACTCGCTGACAGCAGTGGGGAAAACAGACTCAGACAATCCAAGGTATCAGCCCCAATTACTCAAAATTTTAATGACACTTTAATACATGATAATGTTGTTGATAATGGGAGATCTTAAAAAGTGCTAACACTTAAATATCTTATGACCGTCTTCCTTCACAGCCCCTGACTCTAATATTTGGATCATAATCTTTTTAATATAACATTATTTAGGAAAATCAATTGTCTTAGTTACATAATGGCAAAGTGTTGAAGGATTTAATTTTCACCCTCAGCAAAATTGCTTCAAAAGGTAATTAAGTGTTTCATACCGTCTGCTTGATCACTTAACTCAGCCTTCCAAGGTTACACCAATTTTCAAAATGTAACCCCAAGATTTTTTCAAGTTCAAAATGAAAACTGAGCATTACAAGTAAGAGAATAATATGAATTAGTATTTTAAATTAATATTACAAGATTTAAAATCTGTTTGGGAAAAGAAAACACACACACACTTATTTTCTCACTCAATGTTAGACCGGGGGAAAAGACTCAAAGAATGTTTTTGAAGGAAATTCTGACAAAATAATTCACCTTTTTCCTTTGGTTTTGGAGTTCTTCTTGGCTGCTCTTTTGTTTTCTGCCTCTGACCCACTTCCACTCTCACTCTCGTGCTCACTGGAGTCCTCACTGCTGTCTCCTTCGTCATCTTGTTCCCCACTTTCACTTCCAGATTCACTCTCTGAAAAAAAGATATCCAGATGCTCCTTGATTTATAGCCATTTAATTATACATAAGGACACAAGTAAGTGTCAACATTCATCACAAATGAAACCAGATGCTGAATTTTAGTTTAGTGGACCCCAGGTGTTCCACATTTCCTATTTCTGCCCTCTGGTCACTTAGACTCCTGAACCCTGCGGCAGGGTAAGCATGGCGGGACTCCAATGCACAGAGAAGGCACTCTGCTAGTGAGTGGGGAAAGGCAAAGAAAAGATCAACCAACTAAACCAAAGTAAGCCTATCTTGCTCTTCAAACCCATAAGTATTTTAGCTATGGCAAAAACTTTTTATTTAAAGAATGATTATGAGCATGATATAAGAATAAGAAATAATTTTAATTCCTCTACTTATAATGAGAAATTTTATTTAGAGAAAAGGAAGGGATTGTTGAATTTTCTTAGGAACCAATTTTGAGAGGGAAATGAGTCATTCAAATCATCTTCAAAAATTCCTAAATTCAAAGGCAATAAAGCAACATCACTACTTAAAAAGCACTTATTTTAGCTAGTATAGGAGTCTTCCGTAGGTCAAAGAAATGATAAAGTTACACTGAGGCACTATATAGTTAAATGTTTTATGAATAAATTATGGTATACTAGGGCTCTTTGCAGAAGTGATACATATAGTATATTTATGTGTATTTTAAACATGAAGCATAATTTTTTTACTAGTTGAAATGATTATAGGTGCAGAGTTGTATCCTAGATAAGAGGACAAACTGTTGTCCTGGCCTATGATCTATCTGATGAAATGTCCTCAGGCAGGAATGTAACCTCTAATTAAAACAGTATTCTAATAGGTAAATAATAGCTACTTTATGAGGATTAATTCATGTATCACAGCGAAAAGCTAGGAGTGCCTATATTCTTTTGGAACAGCTTGAAGTGGTTATAAGCATGAGTTCTCAAGCTGGAATGTCTGAGTTCAAGCCCTGGCCCTGCCGTGTACCAAGCTGTAAGACTGAGCAACTTATTCAGCCTCTCTGGGTCTCAGTTTTCCTTTCAGCAAAGGCTACTTCAAAGAGCTGTTGTGAAGATTAAATGATGTGAAACACGTAAAGGTGATTAGGACCCAACAGTGTCTGCCACATGGTGAGGCACTCTTTATCATCAGCTTTTACAGAGAGCAAAATTTATTTTACCCAAACTTTACAAAGGCAAAACAAAACTGCTGAATAAAAAAATTTGGATTTGTTGTGATATCAAAGTTAAGCACACGTACATATTAGCTTAGATAAATCATTTATGCTATAAATAAATAAACAAACAAATAAATAAATAAGAAAGTATAGCATCTAAGTTACTTTCTCATGTTATTACATGGGAGTTCAACATGAATCTGGGTCCAGTTCACTTCAGGCACTGTTTATTTAAATTTTCAAGTTAGGTAAATCCTTGAGGAAATTCATTTATCCTCAAGAAGGCATGCTCACTTGAAAAAAGCTGGTAACTTCTAATGAGAAAAGTTCTCTCTTTCCTCTGGTAACCAGAATGGAGCTCTGACATATGACTCCCTATTATAAGTACTCAGATAATCCCATGAAAAGCCATAATGTTAATGGAATACTTCAAATATGTATTGAAAAAGGTTAGACTCTAAACAGACAGGAGCTTGTGAATAAATGGGATGGAGACAAATATCTATATGAAACACTCAACTACACAACATGTCTTTCTCAATGGTCTATATCATTCCTGAAATTCCATATTTTTTAGCATTAACCTTTGGATTGAAGTAATTTCCCCCATTTTTCAGCTTATTACGTCAGAAGGTAATACACCACAGATTAACTTATCGGATACTGAAAACAAAGATTTTGACAGGGGAAACAGAGGAAAAAATGAATGAACTACCTTAATGTCAAGTAATGGATGACCAAGTAATAGTGAGCAGCCCTGGCTTCCCAAGGAATAAAGGTTTTAAAAGAAAGAGATGTCATTTGGTCCTGGATCAGATAAGTTTACTAGGCTAACTGTTAATAAGAGTATGTAACTCCTATATATACTTTATTATGCAAATCACTCAGACTTTCAGTATTGAAGAGACTTAAAAAGCATCTAACTCTACCCCTTCATTTATCAGATGTAGAGAAGGTAAGTGCCTTATTCAATTTGCCTGGCTAAAACTCAGGACTTCTAGATCCTTCCTGTTTAGTATTTTTTTCATTGCATGTGGTTGCCCTCAATCTTTTTAGCTCTTCGTTTCTTTATAATACACAAGAGATTTATTAATTTTAGCTTTCATGTAGAAGTAAAAGAGTAAAAAATGGATAAGAACAGACTGCTCAAGGTTAAAAATAAACTTTACATTTTATTGGGGGTTGGCTATAAAGTTCGTTTGGGTTTTTCTGTAACATCTTACAGAAAAATCCGAATGAACTTTTTGGCCAACCCAATACAAAAGAAAAGTTACTTTTAAAGGCCCCACTAAAGGCTTATCAAATATAAAATTACATTTTTCAATATGCTAATGAATATCACAGGCAGTGTGGGTTAGAATTCAGAAAAGCATGCGTTCCCGTTTCAATTCTATCATTTATTAGTTGTGAGTCCAAGAGGCAATGTCAAATGAAAAGGCGTTAGAAATTACTTTGAAAACAGTGATATGTTAAGTGAAAGGAATTATTGTAATGGTATAAACTTCATTTAAACCAGCTTGTTGAATATTATGTTCTAGGCCTTATTGGTCTATAGGAAACACAGCATATAAGCTATAGTGAACAATGTTTTTCAATGAATTAAAACCCCACCACTGTCACTGCTGCTCTCAGAAGAGTCCTCCTCCTCCTCCGCAGATTCAGAATAAAATTTCTTATCAGGATTCTCTTTCTTTGCTTTTCCTGCTGGGGTCCATTCTTTTGCCTGATTAAAAAAAAAAAAAGTAAAAATGTAAATATCAATGAATTCTCATTAAGGGATTCAGTCTTCAGGTAAACTAGTCATTCAGAATACTCTGTGAACCCAGAAGGAAGTTTAAAGCCTCAACAGAGAAGGCAACCCTGAGAATCCTGACACTGGTTTGTTCCCCTTTACCCCTAAGCAGAGGGACATAAACTCTCACTCAGAGCCTATTATGTTAGATCAACAACCTTGTTTTAACATATGATTTTAAACACTTGTGTATTCGTTGGTCTACAGAAGATTTAAACTAAAGTAAGACAGTCTAGAAGAGATGAGGGCAATTAGAGGCAGACATAGTAACAGCAGTAAGAAATTCAAGTTCACAGCTTGATACTGAGGTAAAAGAAAAAAAGAAAGAAAATACTTAGTGTAGGCAATAAATAGCCCGTACCATCTCAACAGCCTGAACCCTGGGGTACCTTGGGGTTCTATCAAGACAGAATCTTGGCTTCTGTCTTTCTCTTCTATCCTAAACATCTAATGCATCAAGAAAGCCTATAACCACCACCTTGGTCAGAGCTCTCTCTCTCCTGGATTACAACAGTCTCTAACCGGCTATGTTGTATCTATGCCCACCTCCCATCCCCCATTTCAAGCTGGCTCAACACAGCAGCTAGCATGATTTGATTAACTCTAGTCAAGTCCCTCTTTGTCTGAAATGCTGCAAAAGGCCTCCCATTCACTCAGAAAAAATGAAGTTCTTACAGCACTCTGCTCAGCCCTACGTGCCTGAGGTCCTCTTGGTCCTCTTGCGGCTGCTCTCCCTCCTGCCCACTCCCCTCCGGCCACTCCTTACAGTGTCTTCAAACACCCCAGGCATGCTCCCCTCTTCAGGCCTTTCCCCAAAGCTGTTCCTACTGCCAATATCCTCCCCCAACATGACTTGCGTGGCTCATTCCCTCACCTCCTTCAATTCTCTGTACAAATGCCACCTCAGGGAGGACCACTCTACTTAAAATTCCAACCTCCCATGCCTGGTACTTCTGATGTTCCTTTGCTCTAGTCTTTTTTTTTGGTCACAGCACTTACTACTTTCTAACATACTACTGGATACAATTTGTATATTTAACTGTCAGTCTATCCCTGCTAGAATGTCAGCTTCTGGAGAGCAGAGATGTTTGACTATTTTGTACACTGATATACCTTAAATGTGTCTGGCACAGTGATCATTAGTTGGGTGATAGCACCTTAAAAACTTTAATACAGTGTATGAAAGTAAAAGAAATTTTTTTCATAAGTGTGACTTTGATTCATTAAGAAAAAATTAAATCATGCTTCATACACTCTCTTTTAAAGGGCAAGAAAATGTATATTTTTTAAAAGGTCAAGAACGGTTAAGACTCATTTATTTATCACACTTTTGAGCTTCTACTATGTGCTAGCCTGCTAGAGTAACATTTTGTTGTAAAGAAATTTATAGTAGGATAGAGGTTCTTATTCAAGAGGGGTTCTCAGCACTGGATATATGTCAGAATCACCTGAGAATATTTTTTAAAATACTAATAACAAAAATAAAAATACTAATACTAAAAAGCTAATGCTTGGGATTCACTTCCTAAGATTCTGATTTAATTGGTCTGGTGCAGGTCTGACATAGGTTTGTTTTGTTTAAAGAGCTCCGTATGATTATCGTGTACAGCTAGCTTTGAAAACCACGGATCTAGAGGGCTTATGGGCTTAAGATATGTTGCTTAAAAGGATAAGCTTCAGTAACTTGGAAAACTACTACCTGGACAATAATAGAAAAATAAGTAAAAATTACTCAAATATATTTGAATAAGATACTAACATAAGATCAGCAGTATTCCTTTCTTTTTTTATGTATATTTAAAATGCTCTGTCCTCCAGTTACAAATAAAGATAGTATTCTATAAACAAATTTCTCCTATATTTAGTGAACAGTGAAGTTCATATTTTTCTTAAATCCAAACAAGTAATATTATTCTGAAGGCTAGTAAAAAGTGTGTAAAGTCAATTTATAGGAAAAAAAATTACTTAATTAGACTATGGCTTTCAGGGTAAGACTGAGTCAACATATAAGGAAAATCAGGCTCCTATGCTCAAAGGGGTATATTATTTTGACATGGCCATGGACTCTCTATTCATGGAATTTTAGGTTTTAAAGGGTAAAGACTAACAATAAAAATATTTTACTTTTTGTTATGGTCTTTTATGACTATGATAATTGTATCATTCTAAGCAAAAGAAATAACAGGGAAAAGAGAGGAGGAAAATAGCAAGGCACTAATTTGAAAGTTCCTATGTAGGATAAAATACTGATAGTAACTGATAGTAGATGTGTTTATAAAGCAAAATACCCTTGATATGCAAAAGACAGTTTTTCTGTAACTGGGGAGAAAAGAATTTTCTAGAACTAAGCAAAAAAAAATTATAAAGAATCTTGAAAGCTTACTGGTGTCACAAATATATATCATATCTGATATCCTGGAAATGGTAGTATGCAATGCAAAGTGACTTCTAGTGTCAATGGACTAGGTTTCATGTTTTGTTTGTTTTTTTGCGGTATGTGGGCCTCTCACCGTTGTGGCCTCTTCCGTTGCGGAGCCCAGGCTCCGGACGCACAGGCTCAGCGGCCAAGGCTCACGGGCCCAGCGGCTCCGCGGCATGTGGGATCTTCCCGGACCGGGGCACGAACCCGCATCCCCTGCATCGGCAGGCGGACTCTCAACCACTGCGCCACCAGGGAAGCCCCATGTTGTTTTGATTAAAATATCAGATTGTCTAAGCCTAGGCCATTATTCTTACTAAGTTATATTTCATAGTAACAAGATGTGACCCTGTAAGATCACTTTATAGTAAAACTAGGATAACATATGTACTACGTGCATGAAATACATTGACGGGACTTTAGAGGGGTGAGGTAGAATGAAAGACTATGTGAACAGTACTTTCTGCATTGTTGCAGCTGCATCTTATAATAAAACTATGTGCATTATTTTTATATTTACTTGAGTCTCTATAGTATAATTTTAAGTCAGTATGTCCAGAGACCAACAGACTGAAACTGTTTTCTGCATGGCATCAACGGAGAGTGACAGTTTTTTCCAACCAAGTTCTATCAATTATAATTATCCTCCATAATAAGCTACCAATTATTAATTTTCACAGTGTAGTCAGCAAAACGAAAAGGAAATCAATTTGTATCTGTTGAACTGGACAGGTGAAATGAATATAAGAAAATAGGTTATTTAAGTACTGTCCCTATAAGATAGTTAATGCTTAGAAGAGCACATGAAAATAGAAGAAGCCAGCCAACCAACCAATCTATCAGCCAATATAAGGATACTGCTGAGACCAAATTAAATTGCATGGAATTGTTATTAATTTCTGAGATGACTATTTTTATTTTACTTTTTTTGGGTGGATTGGGGCAGCAAGGAGGAAGGATAGGGCGGAAGCGGGGGTAGGATAAAAGGATGATTCTACTTGGACCAAAACATCATGTACCCAACAATGAAAAAGGACAGAACCATAAAAACAACAAACAGCCATAAGAAATTAGGAGAGACAGTATTTCTGTGAAAGAATCATAACAAAGAACATGCTCTTTTTATTCTGGCACCTGACCAAAAGTTTCACAAGTAAGCCAATTTTTTTGAAGAATACTTAAGAGTAGTATGTATTTTTTTTTTTTCCGCGGTACGCGGGCCTCTCACTGTTGTGGCTCTGGACGCGCAGGCTCAGTGGCCATGGCCCACGGGCCCAGCCGCTCCGCGGCATGTGGGATCCTCCTAGACCAGGGCACGAACCCGTCCCCTGCATTGGCAGGCGGACTCTCAACCACTGCGCCACCAGGGAAGCCCCTAGTATGTAGATTTGAGGGGAAATCACCAAACTTAGTTGCAAGGAGGAGCATGCAACTTGTTTTTAATAAGTTTTATAATTTAAAAAATCATCTCTAAATAGAGAGAATTTGTCACAGCATGAAAACAGTGGTGTTAAATACTAAGGATAGTACAGATTTGCAAACAAGCTCAAGCTTCCTCTCCTCATGTTACATGATAAAATGCAGTAAGAGAATGAACAATGGACTCAGATAAGGGTTGGAATCCCAATTCCATCACTTACTAGCTATGGGAACTTGGGCAATTTACTTAAGTTCTCTGAACCTCGGTTTCATCATCTGCAAAATGGGAATAACAATAACCATCACTTATAATCATTATGAGGTTTAAACAAGATCATGTTTATAAAACTATCAAAGTATACTCCAGGGTCTGCTAAATGGAGCCATTATCAGCTGTTATTGCTCTTGCCACACTCCAAAGCCAGACAAGTTTGTGTAGTTAAGAGAAACATATTTCTCAAAAGAATCAAATTAAACGGCCATGCCTGGGGAATTCCCTGGCAGTCCAGTGGTTAGGACTTGATGCTTTCACTGCTGTGGCCCAGTTTCGATCCCTGGTTGGGGAACTAAGATCTTGCAAGCTGTGCAGTGTGGCAAAAAAAAAAAAAAAAGCTATGCCTGTTACAGAAATTCTTCTATTTAAAGTAATATTTTTTTTCCATTGTATATGGAAAAGTTAGGCAAGAAGATTAACTGACTTTCTCATAGGAATTAGTGAGAAAGACTGGTTATCTGAATCCTAGTTCAAAATATGTGTTCTACCAGAAAAGCATCCAGGATGTAATACCTAACTGTTCTTTTTTATTAATTCTACTTAAAAAAGTATCAGATATATTTCACATAATCAATCTCTAAAGACAATCATAAGACCCCTCTCTTTATTTCTCTTGTTTATGTAAGAAAGAAAGAGATAATACTAGGAAAGAACACTAATTCTCTTACTTTAGTGGACAACATGTTTTAAAGATCTAGGAAAAGGTTATTTATATAGAGAGCTTTTTTTTTTTAATGTGAAAGCAACATATTATTCATTTTAATTGTGACCTTGTGTAAGGACATTTTTGGTACATGATGCTTCCTATTTATGTTTAGGCTTCACGTAAAAAAGGTTCATCAGAAAATCGAGAAGAACACTTTGTATGGTTTTTCTGGAAGAGACAGCAAAAATGATTTAGAAAACATTAACAGGAAGCTTACGAATCTCTAAACTAAGTAGGAAAAGCTCAACCCAATGAAACTAAATACCTTAGAAACTGAATCTACACAACTACAAATGCAATACCACAAATGTGGGTGGCACTGATGCAGAGAATTCCATTCTCTATTTCCTTGAAGAAAAGGAACAGTACATGTACAATGACATAGGAATACTACAATATTTATTTCCCATAGCAGCAAGATATGTCTAACACATTACACTTAGAAATACCAGAGCAATTTTCAATCCACCAAAAAAGCTTTTATATAAAACAATAGTTATTCCAGAATCTCCCACTGCTTGACAAAATTAATTTCAGAAAGGTCAACTTACCAACTCTATTACTTCTACATTTCGAACTGATGGGTCAGGCGCCACCTCTGGCCAATTAGATAATTCCAGGTACCCAGTAGCTTTAGTGTTGAGAGTATGAGACAAAGTGCCAAGCTGGTAATGATCCCTACCTATTAAAATAGAGGAAAATATAAAATAAACAATATGAGCTGTATATAACAGAGAACAATCCTAATCAGAGCTCAAGGTAATTGGCATATTACCTCAAATGTCAAGGAATAAATATAAACTAGGAAGCTCTTCATAGGTCAAAAAACTGATTTCAGTCCATAGATTATAATAATCTCCCCCATAATGGTCAATAAAAAAGCTAATCAGTCAGTGTGTTTAGAGGTGTTGCTCTGATATGTAGCTTCTCTAAAAATTACTTTACTGTGAATATTAAGAATGACAGCACAGTTAAACAATCCATATACATGTCTTGCCACAAACACATTCAGAATTTTAAGTTTTTCTACAAAACTGAACTGCTTTTTATCGCTTTACAACATTAAATAAGAAACTATATGAAAACCAAAGTATATAATCATTTGATTCCCACTGTAATGGCTACTTGTTAAACTGAGAAAATAAACACTCCTTTTAAAACGCTGGGGAAAATAAGTCAACTTCCATCTTTGAAAAGCAAACAAATATAAAGGGATATTTTTATGAAATAATTCTTCCTGGAAAAGCTTATGTTAGTGTACAAAGAATATTTATTTAATAACAACTAAGTATTAAGTTGAATTATATACTCCTTATTAAACAAAGCTATCTATTTAAAACAGAGATGAAGTCAATGTCTGCAAGAACAACACAGCTTTTATCTACTGTTCAGCCAAGTCATCTGGTTAGAATAAAAATAAAATCAGAAGATTGAAATTATTTAGGTAAATAAGGTCTATAAAAACATGAACTACTATAAAGCTTGCATTGGAGAACAGATGAATGAGTAGAAAGCACACTGTTCTTATACATTTACATATGCTAATCACATATTTTCTAAGAGATAAATTTTAAACATGTTAGAAATGGGATATAATGTCATAATTTTTTAGACAACAAATATTTTGCAGGTATATTCTGATAATAGTACCTTTAAAAGGAGACTCAAGCAGTGGTGCCGGTTTTTGAGCCAGGAATATTTTTTTGGCATATTTACTTAAAGCTCCAGTCTTCTCATTCGGAACAATAAGCTGCCTAATAAATCTTGTACGGTCTCTGATGTCGTAGTTTTGATCATACTTGCCGAGATTTAATATGTACTGGGTAAGCAATTTTGTCTGTTGGAAAAAAACAGAACAAGATGAGAATAGTTATTTATGATTATTGATAACTCTGGATAAACATATTTAAAGAGGTAATAAAAATGAATGGTTATGTCAAACAAATGTTGTTCCATAGGGAATATGCATTTCTAACGCTGCAAATGGAATTCTGAAGCCAAAGCACATGTCCTCTTCAGTATTGGGGAGGTGAATGCTGAGTACCGAGAAGCAGCCATGTGCTAGATTATTAAACTGCTGAAGTGGAAAGAAAGGCATCATTAAAAAAATAATCATATATGGCAAACCCGCTGAAGGGTCTACGTGAGAATAATGAATGTGGAAATACAACTAAAAACATGGCACTCAAAACTTAATCGGAAAAATATGCAGGACATCAAAACATCAGAGAGTATTAGGGGGCTGGCAAACTGCTTCTCCTGAGGTGTGTTTTATGAAGAGATACTGTCCCTGGCATAAGCAGTGTCTGCACTCTGACTGCACTCAGTTACTTTACCCTGAATTATGACCCATTAAAGCAGACACATGAATCACTGAACTGGATTACTGCAAATTATTTGCAGTGCATTTAGCTGTTACTTTTTCATAAAAGCAAGCTGCTGATGCCCTCTAAAAACTAGGATAAGAGACTCCTTCCATTTTTTTCCCCATGTTGCTTATAGCCTCTGGTAATATTGGTCATTTATTTATTTATGTTAGGGAACAACTTATTATAGCAGCTTTTACACTATAATAAGATTTCCTAAGTCAATTTCTGAATGTACTACATTAACATATATTGAGATAATTTTAATAATAATTAAACCAAAATTGAAATGTTAACAAAATAGGTTTGTATTTTAAACTCCGGTTATTTTATTGAAGAAGCATAATTTTAATTTAGAAGGTTACACACATACAATTCTAACTATAAATAGGATTCATAATACATGGAAAAAATAAACATCTGCATTAGAACATTTTACAGACATTAGAAGTGGATTAAAAAAAATAAAATCAATGAAGTCAGGCAAAGCTAAAGATAGTTCTATAACAATAAGCCAAAGTACAGGAATGGTGTGGTAAACTTTTACAGTATTAATTCGTTAAGATAATTGATTTGGATAAAAAGCAACCTTTTTTCAGTAATAATCTATTTAAAAACCATTAACCTAGTTTTACTAAAGCAGAACTACAAAAAATACAAGTGAAAAATGTTAATAGAGCTATTCTAAATTTGGTTACCAACTACTGCTATCCACTAATTATTAGACCATGTTGGTTCAACCTCAGATAAGAAAAATTCTATGACTGATTTTTAAGGACGATTAGCAAAATAGTCACCAAATGAGTAATACAGGTCAAAAGGAAGTGTTGTACACTGGACTGTGTAATCAGCTTGCTGGGATAACCTGGGAAAAATACACCCAGCTGTTAGTTTCCTCAAATGTAGAGTGAGAATCTATAACTAGGTTAACTCTAAAGTCTATTTTTGAGTGTTGAGATTTAGAATATGGAACTAAAATAAATCAGAAAAAGAAAATAAGTCTATTCATCGAAATAATTTTTTGAGTTAGTGGACTGATTCATCTTGCTTTTATTTCTGATCCCTGAAATTAATGTTTAGGAAATTAAATTATTTCAAAATATTAACAGACACTATTGAAACTGAGATAGAAAATTTTAAGTAATTAAAATTATGTAATTTCTATAATATGTATTTATTGACTGTAAAACTTGTTTTATTATATTGGTAGGTTATGAAACAGTTCTACCAAAAATGTATTTTCAAAAATAAAATTCTAAAAGATAAACTCATATCCATGTTCAATGATGCATTAAAAACATAAGCAGAATACTTTTCACTCAGATATGTATTTATTCATATACTTTAATCAATTTCTTAGCTCTATCTCTAAAACCAAATCATTGGTATTTATTTGAAGAACATATTTTTATATGGTCTTATTATTTTTAAATTAAAGAAAATAAAATTGCCTACAATCTTCTTCAAAACTGAATTTTATGATCACCAAATATGAAAATGTTGACATTTGCAACTTACTCTTCTCTATAGAACATAATATTTTTAATGGAAAAAAATGTCTTCTTTACAGATCAAACGAATGATCTGGTAAGTACAGAGAAAACTCTGTTGAATACAAGGATATTCTCAATGCTTTCTTTTATGCTAAAATCTGTAAATATTTCAAGCCTAGATATTTAACTTTCCCCCCTCCACTCAATAAAACTATCTTTATGAGATAAAACTTTTAAATAATTCTCTTCTATACTGTAAACAAAAATTTCATCAAATTTAGATAATGCAAAACCAACTGCCTCCTCGATTTCATTTCATTCTAATAAAAATATAAACTTAACCACAAAAATAGGAGTTCCATCAAAAAAGTCTTCACCATAGTTGAGATACTGCAAATGATAGAACTTCTAAAATAAATTTTTAGCTCTTACCACTTAATTTGTTCAGTTCTTCCTTCGTTTTTATAGGGATACATTTCAATGTCTTCCTGTTTGCAAGATTTGTTTCTAAGAATTGTTATTTGCTAAAATTTTCAAAAGCTGAAGGTTTTTGGTGCTCTACCTGATAAACACTTTAAAGATTTCGAAATGATTTTGAATCAAAGTCTAACCAATACACAAAAGTTTCACTTAATCTACTCCTCCACCCACCCGCCCCGGGCAAAAAAGCCAATATCGAACACAGGCTAATTTACAAAGCAGTTTTTCATAAAATCACATTTCTAAAATCCCACTGGTCACATGCAGCAAAAAGAATTGCGTATGAGAGTGTGTGGTGTCATGCCTAAGTATGCTTTTTCAATATTAGCTTCATCACAAGAATGCTGTAGTTCAGTTAAACTACACATATCAAATATCAGTAATTTTGACCATTATAGTTTTATTTCACTTGGTAGAATAAGCAGAGTGAGTATGCATGCACCACAACCAATTCCCAAAATATTTCTGTTCCACAGTTTTCTTAATTTAATAAGAACGTTGATTTTACCATGACAACATCCGTTCAGTGAAAGCCACGTTGGGGCTTTTAAATTTACAACAGCATTTACGGCGATTTTGACAGAATAAACTTCCAAAAGCTTTACTTTGATTCCATTTACACTGACAGAAGAAATGTACAAAAGCTTTGGGTAAAAATGGTCAAACTATTATTGGAATTAATTGCTTTTCTATTTGAAAACCAGCATCATTCAGGTCCTTTTTCTGCTAATGGAGAAATACATTAACCATTATTGCTTCATTTCTCATATGTGCAAAAGAAAACTTAGAATAAAAAATGAACAAAATTAAATTTTAAAAAACAGTTATTTGATCTATATGAGATCATGTTTCACAGAGACATGTAAATATATTTGGCACCTGTATACATTAAATTGTCATCTTGAGGCTTAGTCTTCCTAAAATACCTCCCAACTTTTTAAGTAGACACTGATCCTGTTTTAGCAGATTTATATCACTATGATTTTCATGGTGGATGGTAAAAGTTGACGAACATTTTGTGCATGTTAAATAATGATACACAAAAATTCAGTTCTTCATTCTTCATTAAATGTACACTTCAAGTTTTAAGAATTTATTGCTGCTGGATTTATAACAAAATAAAACAATAACTGGCAAATAATAAATAGGTTTTGAGATTTACAGTACACAATAAATGACAAAACTACTGTAGTGAGAGTGCTCTGACCACTCTCTTTAATGGCCTATGGCAAGATTGTTCTGTCTCTACCTCCTGCACATATTTCATCCACAACCAACCTCTAACTTCCCATGTTTTCCTCTTACTCCATCCACTGACAGCTGGGAGCTTCATGCTTTGCACAGGCCATGACACAACTTGCCTGTTGTGTCATCAAGTTACCATCAGATAAAACACTTAAACACTTATGTCACCACCACTAGAAAAGCGAAGGACTTAGCTTTTCATACCTGCCTCATCAGGGCACACTTCATTTTATCAGCACACATCCTATATGCTGCTCTAAAGGGAGAGGTTAGTCATGTTGCAACTCAAAAAGACTGGGAAAAGAAAGTCAAATTCTTTCCAATTTAAATGTTTCACATTTTTAAATGAAATCTCTGTTCACTGCACTTGTATCTTACAGGTCACTAGACAAAACCATGGCAGAGGTTAGAAGTACAACATGGAGGGACTTCCCTGGTGGTGCAGTGGTTAAGAATCTGCCTGCCAATGCAGGGAACACGGGTTCGATCCTTGGTCCAGGAAGATCCCACATGCTGCGGAGCAACTAAGCCCGTGTGCCACAACTACTGAAGCCTTTGTGCCCTAGAGCCCGCACGCTGCAACTACTGAAGCCCACGCGCCTAGAGCCCGTGCTTCTCAACAAGAGAAGCCACTGCAATAAGAAGCCCGCGCACCATAACGAAGAGTAGCCCCTGCTCGCCACAACTAAAGAAAGCCTGCGCGCAGCAACAAAGACCCAATGCAGCCGGAAAAAAACCAAAGAACAACAACAAAAAAACCCAGGTGGGATGTTTAATAATAAATTTAAATGGATTTTTTTTTTTTTTTTTTTTTGCGGTACGCAGGCCTCTCACTGTTGTGGCCTCTCCCGCTGCGGAGCACAGGCTCCGGACGCGCAGGCTCAGCGGCCATGGCTCACGGGCCCAGCCGCTCCGCGGCATGTGGGATCTTCCCAAACCGGGACACGAACCCGTGTCCCCTGCATTGGCAGGCGGACTCTCAACCACTGCGCCACCAGGGAAGCCCCTTAAATGGATTTTATTCATAAAATTATACAAGACAAGCAAAGAGAATAACAAAATGTACCATAAATAACAGAAATCCTCAATAGCTTATATATAGCTATGTATTAAATTTTTGTCTTATTATTATTTGGCTGCTTAGATTTAAGGAATCATTTCTGGTACCAACTAATGGTCAATGCCATCCAGACACTATTTACACCAATTACTTTGGATTAACTCTAAGTCACTGTGACATAGGAAAAATGAATTTTGGGGAATGCCATATAATTATTGAGAAATCCATTATTTAAAAAAACCTTCTCAAAATATGGGCATCATATTTTTACCTAAATACTCTGACAAGTAATAAACTGGTAAATATTTGCTCAAACAACAGCCTTCTTTAAATATTATATAGGTCAGCACAAAATAATAAAAAAAGGTCTCTTAAATTATAGTCCTATCAAAAATATATACATATAGTCCTAAAATCAGCTTAGATATATATCAGTTTAAGGAATATAAAAACGTATACAGAATTCAGCATTTAAAATTGGTTCCACATAGCTGTAATTTTTAAACAGAAGGATACTGGCAAATGCATTTGGTAAAGGAAGGAGAACTACATAAAATTCTTAACATAGACCAGAGGCAAATCTAAGCAGTACTAGTGTTCTATCTAATCAATTTCATCACTTCATGACTAGGCAGGATTCTTTAAATTTTTTTAATTAAGAAAATTTTATTGAATGCAAGATTCTTTAAATTCTATAGTGCTTTACAATTTTCAAAAGTTTCACACAGATGATTTCAGATAATCTCATAACAACCCTTTCTCACCTCCCTCACCCCTATACTGCCCATCCACCCTTCCTTCTCCCCATTGGAAACCACCAGTCTGTATCTGTGAGGCTGCTTCTTTTTCGTTTTATTCACTAGTTTGTTGTATTTTTTAGATTCCACATATAAGTGATATCTTATAGTATTTGTCTTTCTCTGTCTGACTTATTCCACTTAGCATAGTGCCCTCCAAGTCCATCCACATTATTGCAAATGGCAAAATTTTTATTCTTTTTTATGGCTTTTTGTAAGATCTTACGGAAAAACCCAAATGAACTTTTTGGCCAACCCTATATTTTACATATATATATATATATATATATATATATATATATCACATCTTGTTTATCCATTCATCTGTTGATTGTTCTTTAATTCTTCTAGGTCTTTGTTAAATGATTCTTGCACCTTCTCGACCTTTGCCTCCATTCTTTTTCCGAGGTCCTGGATCATCTTCACTATCATTATTCTGAATTCTTTTTCTGGAAGGTTGCCTATCTCCACTTCATTTAGTTGTTTTTCTGGGGTCTTATCTTGTTCCTTCATCTGGTACATAGCCCTCTGCCTTTTCATCTTGTCTATCTTTCTGTGAATGTGGTTTTTGTTCCACAGGCTGCAGGATTGTAGTTCTTCTTGTTTCTGCTGTCTGCCCTCTGGTGGATGAGGCTATCTCTCATCTGTTGATTAACAATTAGGTTGCTTCCATAGCCTGGCAATTGTAAATAATGTTGCTATGAACATTGGGATGCATGTATCTTTCTGAATATGGTAGTTCTATTTCTAGTTTTTTGAGAAACCTCCATACTGTTTTCCACAGTGGCTGCACCAATTTACACTCCCACCAACAATGTACAAGGATTCCCTTTTCTCCACATCCTCACCAACATTTGTTATTTGTGTGTTTTTTGATGA
The DNA here is from genome assembly GCF_964270905.1 of Leucopleurus acutus. NCBI lineage: Eukaryota > Metazoa > Chordata > Mammalia > Artiodactyla > Delphinidae > Leucopleurus > Leucopleurus acutus. The sequence goes on along the minus strand of NC_139145.1, from coordinate 114,651,027 downwards.
CAGCCATTCTAACAGGTGTGAAGTAATATCTCATTGTGGTTTTGATTTGCATTTCCCTAACGATTAGCAATGTTGAGTATCTTTTCATGTGCTTTCTGGCCATCTGCATTTCCTATTTGGAAAAATGTCTATTCAGTTCTGCCCATTTTCCAAACAAATTATTTGCTTTTATGATGTTGAGCCATATGAGCTGTTTATATATGTTGGATATTAACCCCTTATCGATCATATCATTTGCAAATATCTTCTCCCATTCAGCGGGTTGTCTTTTCATTTTGTTGGTGGTTTCCTTTGCTGTGCAAAAGCTTTTAAGTTTAATTAGGTCCAATTTGTTTATTTTTGCTTTTGTTTCCTTTGCTTTAGGAGATGGATCCAAACAAATATTGCTGTGATTTATGTCAAAGAGTGTTCTGTGTTTTCCTCTAGGAATTTTATAGTATCCGGTTTTACATTTAGGTCTTTAATCCATTTGAGTTTATTTTTGTATATGGTGTTAGAGAAGGTTCTAATTGCATTGTTTTACACGTAGCTGTCTAGTTTTTCCAGAACCACTTATTGAAGAGACTGTCTTTTCTCCACTGTTATTCTTGCCTCTTCTCTCATAGATTAATTAACCATAAGTGTGTGGGTTTATTTCTGGGTTCTCTATTGTGTTCATTGATCTATGTGTCTGTTTTTGTGACAGACCATACTGTTTTGATTACTGTAGCTTTGTAGTATTGTCTGAAGCCAAGGAGCATGATTCCTCCAGCTCTGTTCTTTCCCGAGATTGTTTTGGCTATTTGGGGTCTTTTGTGTTTTCATACAAATTCTGCAATTACTTGTTCTAGTTCCGTAAAAAATGCCATTGGTATTTTGATAAGGATTGCATTGAATCTGTAGATTGCCTTGGGCAGTATGGTCATTTTAACAATAGTAATTCTTTCAATCTAAGAACATGGTATATCTTTCAATTTGTTTGCGTCATCTTCAATTTCTTTCATCAGTGTCTTATAGTTTTCCAAGTATAGGTCTTTTAATCTCCTTAGATAGGTTTATTCCCAGGTATTTTATCCTTTTTGATGTAATGGTAAATGGGGCTGTTTCCTTAATTTCTCTTTCTTGTAGTTTGTTGTTAATGTATAGAAAAGCAACAGATTTTTAAAAATTTAACAGTATACACATTTTTGTCAACATGAGTAAGATTTTCCTTTATATGTTATATTTACTTGACAAGAAAATATATCCAAGAAAGGGTATAAATGTCACCGCATAGAGCCTGAACCCTTTTTTTTAAGTTATATTAAAGGGGCTGGGAGTGGGGGTAGATTTCTCCAAAGACCGAATCACAGGGCAAGAGAAAACTTCAGGAAGGATCCCCAAAACATCACTGTGATTTATAAAATTTCTCACTAAGAATCAAAAACTGAACCTGAAAAGTGATACAAAGAAAATATAAGTACTAAGGATACTCCATGAAGCACTTTCTTCTTGAAAAGCAGAAAAAAAAAAGTAACTGTCTCAAAGAAAATGAGACAGTAATTAAAATAAATGAACTATAGCTACATACCTCAATATTTTAAAAACACATTAAGTAAAAATAGTTTTAATTGTGAAAGTATACACAAAGTAGAATACTACTTATGTAAAATTTGAAAACACACAAAACAAAAAGTACATTGTTTATGGATACATACTTATGTAACAACAATACAAAACATGTATGATTAAAACACACCAATAATATGACAGTGGTTACCAATGGGGAAGTAAGAAAGGTGTGAACAGGAACTTGAGATCTTAGCTCTACCTGTTATATCCCTTTAAAAAAAATTATGGCAAACACACTGACTTAATCTTAGTGGTACATATATAGGATACCTTGGAGATATTACGGGTCTGGTTAAAGGTCACCTCAATAAAGTGAGTGACACAAACATGTTGGTTTCCCAGTACATATAAAAGCTATGTTTATTATACTGTAGTCTCTTAAGTGTGCAACAGCAGTATGTCTAAAAAAACAATGTACAAATGCTGGAGACGAAGAAAAAGGAACCCTCCTACACTGCTGGTGGGAATGTAAATTGGTGTAGCCACTATGGAGAACAGTATGGAGGTTCCTTAAAAAACTAAAAATAGAGTTACCATATGATCCAGCAATCCCACTCCTGGGCATATATCCAGAGAAAACCATAATTCGAAAAGATACATGCACCCAAGTGTTCACTGTAGCACTATTCACAATAGCCAAGACATGAAAGCAACCTGAGTGTCCATCAACAGATGAATGGATAAAGAAGATGTGGTGTATATATACAATGGAATATTACTCAGCCATAAAAAAGAATGAAATAATGCCTTTTGCAGCAACATGGATGGACCTAGAGATTATCATACTAAGTGAAATAAACCGGACAGAGAAAGACAAATATCATATGATATCACTCATAGATGGAATCTAAAAAATAGTACAAATGAACTTATTTACAAAACAGAAACAGACTCACAGACTTAGAAAACAAACTTATGGTTACCAAAGGAGGAGGAAAGGGTGGGGAGTGGGGGGGATAAATTAGGAGATTGGGATTAGTAGATACAAACTACTATATATAAAATAGATAAACAACAAGGTCCTACTGTATATAGTACACAGAACTATATTCAATATCTTGTAATAACCTATAATGGAAAATAATCTGAAAATGAATATATATGTATATATAAATATCTGAATCACTTTGCTGTACATCAGAGACTAACACAACATTGTAAATCAACTATACTTCAATTTTTAAAAATTCACTAACATAGAAAAATAAAAAAAACAAAACAACAAAAAGAATCCTTTATTGCTACAAAATGCTATCATCTGAGCCTTCAGTGAATCTTAGTAGTAGAATCAAAGACCACTGATCACAGATCAGAATATAGTAATAAAGAAGAAGTTTGAAAATATTGCAAGAATTACCAAAATGTGACAGAGAAACAGGAAGTGAGCAAATGCTGTTGGAAAAATGGTGCCAGCAGACTTGCTCGACACAAGGTAGCCGCAAATCTTCAATCTGTAAAAAACACAGTATTTGTAAAGCACTATAAAGTGAGGTATGCCTGTATATGTATTTATGCTATTTTATACTATTCTATAAGTTTGCAATATTTTATATTTAAAAATAAAAACATAGGGCTTCCCTGGTGGTGCAGTGATTGAGAGTCCGCCTGCCGATGCAGGGGACACGGGTTCGTGCCCCGGTCCGGGAAGATCCCACATGCCGCGGAGTGGCTGGGCCCGTGAGCCATGGCCGCTGGGCCTGCGTGTCCGGAGCCTGTGCTCCGCAACGGGAGAGGCCCCAGCAGTGAGAGGCCCGCGTACCGCAAAAAAATAAATAAATAAAATAAAATAAAAACATAAGCTAAGCAAAACATTTACTTATCACTACATTGAAAAGATGATACACTATTAGAGAAAGTTTAGAAACAGATGTACCCTTTACTCATTAATTTTTAATTACTATTAATCAGTTGAATCAAATCATAGCTTTCTGTCTCAGACCTCAGTAGACTATTTCAAGGAAGTCATGCTAAATTTTTATACCATGTCTTAAGAGCTGAAGAGTTTTAGCAACTTCAACCGGTTTCAATGTTGTTCAACTTTTCCCCCCGTATAACAGTGAAATTGCTCTACTTGTGAGAGTATTCTACCAGTGCTTTTACTCTTGATAGTCATATCAAACAATTTTTTTCTTCATAAACAACAAAAGAGGAATTTCAGCACCCTTTTCTCAGGTTGATAAATCCCAATGGAGTGCTTTTTTAAAATGAGCATAGAGATTCTCAATAACTAGACTAGTTTTCTGACTGTAAATAATCATATTCTCTAAGAAAAATCTAGCAGTTGGTTAACAGTGTAAACTAGGTTTATGAAAAAGCAGGATTTGCTCTAATTCAGTTGACACAGCAGGGCCAGTTTGGGCACAATGTAAATTTTGTGTTTGATTTGGCATGATTATATCAGTAAGAAAAAACAGGTAAAGGCAGGAAGCTGCACCCAGCTGAACTGGGCTGTGCAGGAATAAAGAAACATATCCACCTCAAACATCTATCTCAGATAACCACACGTATTATGGGCTACATTTAGCCACATGTGGCAGTACAACTTTCCATCCACATTCAAATTAACCCTCCTTCCATGACATAACTCATAAGTGCAACCTTTAAAACACCCATTTCCACAAGTCAGGTCTTTCTAAAAGTAAAAACCTAGATTCATTGTAGTATTTATGTATCTCTTAACCATTTAACATGTGTAAAACTATTCTCTTGTTTTTACTGTTCTTTTTTTTTTTCTTTTTATGTGTCACCAATGAATTTTTTGAGTGTTGTGCCTCTGGTTTCACTTTTGCAATAATCCCTGTGGTTGTTATTGTGCGTTTCTGTAAAGCACAGTGTTTTTTAGGAACATGTATGTTGCATTATAAATAACTGACTATATGATTATAACTTCCACTTTACAGATTAGAAATTAGATTAGGTAGGTTGTATTGTATAATCTGTCTAAAATCATGTAGCTAGTAAGTGGCAAAACATGATTTGAAGTCAGACAGTCTAACATTAGAGCCTATACTCTGAATCACCACCTGCCTCCCAGTAATTGACATTAAATAGTTCTATGGCAGGCATCACATACAGTTAAACTGCTTTCTAAACTTCCATCTGAAAGAGCTCAAAGTCAGAAAATTAAAGAAGCTTACAGAAGAAGTTCATCTACAGAGTCTTAATCATAAGGCAACAGTTTTTAAAAAACTATATGAACAGCTTTATATCTCCATACTGAAAAACATTAAAATATTAAAGAATATGTAATGCTAAAGATAGACAAAATTTTGATTTTTTGGGTACTGTATTTTTCAGTTCTACAACTTCCATTTTATTATTTTTTATAGTTTTTATTTCTCTGCTGAGAGTTATCTTTTCATCTATTGTGAATACATTTTCCTCTACGTCATCAACCATTTACAAAAGCTGCTTCAAAATTCTGCCTGCAAATTTCCACATCTGGGTCATCTAGAAGTTGGTTTCTGGTTTTTGTTTGTTTGTTTGTTTTTAAACTGATCACATTTTCCTGGTCTTCTTCATTATTGTGGTAAAAATAAACATAAAATTTACCACTGCAACCATTTTTAAGTGTGTAGTTCAGTGTTATGCAACCATTACCACCATTAATCTCCAGAAATTTTATATCTTCACAAATTGAAATTCTATACCTGTTAAACAATAATTCCCTGTTCTAGTTCTTATATTGAGCAATTTTGGATTTATCTTGGACATTATGAATGTTACATTGTAGAGACCCTGGATGTTGCTATACTCTAGGTTGGGTTCAAAGCACAAACTTTGTCTGTTTCAGTGCTGTTCAAATTCCAGTTCAGTTCCTTTATTATTAACTGTGCTGTTCTGAATCCACCATGCATATGTGTGGTTCAGGTGTCAGCCAGAGACCTGAGCAAAAGTATTCCCAGATTTTGAGGCTCCCCACACTGGCTCACTGCTTTCTAGAATTCTTCCTTAACTTTTCAATATCTTTGGTAGTAGTTTTCTTTTTTGGCCTCACCAAGTGGCTTGTGGGATCTTAGTTCCCCGACCAGGGATTGAACCCGGGCCCTCAGCAGTGAAAGAGCAGAGTCCTAACCACTGGACCGCCGGGGAATTCCCAGGAGTTTTCTTAAACTCTGTCCTCTACTTCCTCAGGCCAGAAGGACTCTGGGTTTCCTTCTGGGATTTCTGCTTCTGTGTACAGTGCCAACTGTAGCCTGAACTCAGGATAAGAGCCAGAAAAGTGGGGAAATTCACTCTGTGCCACTCTCTTCTTTTAAGTGTCCGTTTCCCTTAAGAATCTTCCCACTTTTATTTACTCTTTTGAGACTTTAGGCAGTTATTTACTTTTTGTATTTTTCCCAAGTTTATAGTTGTCCAGTAGGAGTTTGCTCAACCATACCAACAGCAAACTGTTAACTAAGTTTCAAACTCTTCTTTACACCAGGTAAAAACATTTGCGATATTAAAGAAGCTTATTATTCAATTATTCCTTAGGTATACAAATGAATACAATGTGCCAAATCTAATAAAAAGCAATGTAGCCATCCCCTAAAACTAAATATTTCAATAAAAAATCTGAAAATGCTCAGAGAGATCTAGGCCACAGGGAAAACAGACCTACAAATAAATGTTGGGATTTCATGGCAAACCATTCCCTGAACTCTGTGGCCTGGTCTTCCTAGTTCAGTGTTAAAGATGGTTAAAATAAACACATATAGAAAATAATTTTTTTTACATTTAGGTGAAAGCAATCATTTTACTCTCATCTCACATCCAACGGATTATGAATCATACAACTTAAAAACCCAGTCAAGCTGATGGTACATAAAAAAATCATCCTTTGACGTTAATTTCCATTTATGAATTCTCTCAAACTCCTTTTCTTGAGAAATGAGAAACTGGAGAACAGAACACAACTCTACAGGATACCTTTGTTCATCTATTTTTATATTTAATCATTTAAAAACAATGAGTTGTTTTTCTAAACATAACTATATTTTCACCAGCTGGTGGTCAAGTCTATGTGGTTATCCTGAAGTATCATTCTAAAATACACAATACAACACCTCAGAAGCTGAGTTCCAAAACTGAATTCAAGAAAAAAAAAAATAGCTGAGTGCAATCTATGTTATCTTCAGATTCACTTAATAAAAAGATATGGAATACACTCTAAAATTTCTGAACACACAGTACTACATTCCATTATTGGTTATTTACAGCTACAAAGAAGAAAGCCAAGGAAAGAACCTTCATTTAGTTTTGTAAGACATATCTACTTCAGTCTTGATTAACATACTAATTTATATTACTTTTCTTTTATGATAATCTATAAGCTCACTTAGAGTAGCCAAACCATTGTTATCATAGAGTCATAACAATCATAATATTCTAGGTGTTATGTTGACGTTCATAGTACTACATGAATTTAGTAAGAACAGTGAGTGTCAGGCTAAAACAGTGTTTTTATCAATAAACAAGCAACTCAACAGCAAACATAGGTTTCCTCTCTTTTACTCAGTTTTTTAAAAATAACTCACTGCATGAATTAATCTACATGGCACTTGGAAATGATTAACTGATTCCTTTCAAAAACTGACTTAAAATGTAAAGATAAAATCTAAATCATAAGAATGCATAAGTGACCTGGAAGATAAAATAGTGGAAATAACTACTGCAGAGCAGAATAAAGAAAAAAGAATGAAAATAACTGAAGACAGTCTCAGAAAATTCTGGGACAACATTAAACGCACCAACATTCGAATTATAGGGGTTCCAGAAGAAGAAGAGAAAAAGAAAGGGACTGAGAAAATATTTGAACAGATTATAGTTGAAAACTTCCCTAATATGGGAAAGGAAATAGTTAATCAAGTCCAGGAAGCACACAGAGTCCCATACAGGACAAATCCAAGGAGAAACACGCCAAGACACATATTAATCAAACTGTCAAAATTAATTACAAGGAAAACATATTAAAGGCAGCATGGGAAAAACAACAAATAACACACAAGGGAATCCCCATAAGGTTAACAGCTGATCTTTCAGCAGAAACTCTGCAAGCCAGAAGGGACTGGCAGGACATATTTAAAGTGATGAAGGAGAAAAACCTACAACCCAGATTACTCTACCCAGCAAGGATCTCATTCAGATTTGATGGAGAAATTAAAACCTTTACAGACAAGCAAAAGCTGAGAGAGTTCAGCACCGCCAAACCAGCTTTACAACAAATGCTAAAGGATCTTCTCTAGGCAAGAAACACAAGAGAAGGAAAAGACCTATAATAACAAACCCAAAACAATTAAGAAAATGGGAATAGGAACATACATATCGATAATTACCTTAAATGTAAATGGATTAAATGCTCCCACCGAAAGACACAGACTGGCTGAATGGATACAAAAACAAGACCCATATATATATGCTGTCTACAAGAGACCCACTTCAGACCTAGAGACACATAGAGACTGAAAGTGAGGGGATGGAAAAAGGTATTCCATGCAAATGGAAACCAAAAGAAGGCTGAAGTAGCAATTCTCATATCAGACAAAATAGACTTTAAAATAAAGACTATTACAAGAGACAAAGAAGGACACTACATAATGATCAAGGGATCGATCCAAGAAGAAGATATAACAATTGTAAATATTTATGCACCCAACATAGGAGCAACTCAAAACATAAGGCAAATACTAACAGCCATAAAAGGGGAAATCGACAGTAACACATTCATAGTAGGGGACTTTAACACCCCACTTTCACCAATGGACAGATCATCCAAAATGAAAATAAATAAAAAACACAAGCTTTAAATGATACATTAAACAAGATGGACTTAATTAATATTTATAGGACATTCCATCCAAAAACAACAGAATACACATTCTTCTCAAGTGCTCATGGAACATTCTCCAGGATAGGTCATATCTTGGGTCACAAATCAAGCCTTGGTAAATTTAAGAAAACTGAAATTGTATCAAGTATCTCTTCTGACCACAATGCTATGAGACTAGATATCAATTACAGGAAAAGACCTGTAAAAATCACAAACACATGGAGGCTAAACAATACATTACTTAATAACGAAGTGATCACTGAAGAAATCAAACAGGAAATCAAAAAATACCTAGAAACAAATGACAATGGAGACACGACGACCTAAAACCTATGGGATGCAGCAAAAGCAGTTCTAAGAGGAAGTTTCTAGCAATACAATCCTACTTTAAGAAACAGGAAACATCTCAAATAAACAACCTAACCTTGCACCTAATGCAAGTAGAGAAAGAAGAACAAAAAACCCCCAAGTTAGCAGAAGGAAAGAAATCATAAAGATCAGGAAAGAAATAAATGAAAAAGAAATGAAGGAAATGACAGCAAAGATCAATAAACCTAAAAGCTGGTTCTTTGAGAAGATAAACAAAATTGATAAACCGTTAGCCAGACTCATCTAAAAAAGAAGGGAGAAGACTCAAATCAATAGAATTAGATCATGAGAGATTACTACAAGAAACTCTATGCCAATAAAATGGACAACCTGGAAGAAATGGACAAATTCTTAGAAATGCACAACCTACCAAGACTGAATCAGGAAGAAATGGAAAATATGAACAGACCAATCACAAGCACTGAAATTGAAACTGTGATTAAAAATCTTCCAACAAACAAAAGCCCAGGACCAGATGGCTTCACAGGCGAATTCTATCAAACATTTAGAGGAGAGCTAACACCTATCCTTCTCAAACTCTTCCAAAATATAGCAGAGGGAGGAATACTCCCAAACTCATTCTATGAGGCCAACAGCACCCTGATACCAAAATCAGATAAGAATGTCACAAAGAAAGAAAACTACAGGCCAATATCACTGATGAACATAGATGCAAAAATCCTCAACAAAATACTAGCCAACAGAATCCAACAGAACATTAAAAGGATCATACACCATGATCAAGTGGGGTTTATTCCAGGAATGCCAGGATTCTTCAATATATGCAAATCAATCAATGTGATGCACCATATTAACAAACTGAAGGAGGAAAAACCATATGATCATCTCAATAGATGCAGAGACAGCTTCCGACAAAATTCAACACCCATTTATGATAAAAACCCTGCAGAAGTAGGCATAGAGGGAACTTTCCTCAACATAATAAAGGCCATATATGACAAACCCACAGCCAACATCATCCTCAATGGTGAAAAACTGAAAGCATTTCCACTAAGATCAGGAACAAGACAAAGTTGCCCACTCTCACCACTCTTATTCAACATAGTTTTGGAAGTTTTAGCCACAGCAATCAGAGAAGAAAAGGAAATAGAAGGAATCCAAATCGGAAAAGAAGAAGTAAAGCTGTCACTGTTTGCAGATGACATGATCCTATACATAGAGAATCCTAAAGATGCTACCAGAAAACTACTAGAGCTAATCAATGAATGTGGTAAGGTAGCAGGATACAAAATTAATGCACAGAAATCTCTGGCATTCCTATACACTAATGATGAAAAATCTGAAAGTGAAATCAAGAAAACACCCCCATTTACCACTGCAACAAAAACAATAAAACATATAGGAATAAACCTACCTAACGAGACAAAAGACCTGTATGCAGAAAATTATAAGACACTGATGAAAGAAATTAAAGATGATACAAATAGATGGAGAGATATACCATGTTCTTGGATTAGAAGAATCAACATTGTGAAAATGACTCTACTACTCAAAGCAATCTACAGATCCAATGCAATCCCTATCAAACTACCACTGGCATTTTTCACAGAACTAGAACAAAAAATTTCACAATATGTATGAAAACACAAAAGACTCCGAATAGCCAAAGCAATCTTGAGAACGAAAAACGGAGCTGGAGGAATATGACTCCTTGACTTCAGACTATACTACAAAGCTACAGTAATCAAGACAGTATGGTACTGGCACAAAAACAGAAAGATCAATGGAACAAGATAAAAAGCCCAGAGATAAACCCACACACATATGGTCACCTTATCTTTGATAAAGGAGGCAGGAATGCTCAGTGGAGAAAGGACAGCCTCTTCAAGAAGTGGTGCTGGGAAAACTGGACAGGTACATGTAAAAGTATGAGATTAGATCACTCCCTAACAGCATACACAAAAATAAACTCAAAATGGATTAAAGACCTAAATGTAAGGCCAGACACTATCAAACTCTTAGAGGAAAACATAGGCAGAACATTCTATGACATAAATCACAGCAACATCCTTTTTGACCCACCTCCTAGAGAAATGGAAATAAAAACAAAAATAAACAAATGGGACCTAATGAAACTTCAAAGCTTTTGCAAAGCAAAGGAAACCATAAACAAGACCAAAAGACAACCCTCAGAATGGGAGAAAATATTTGCAAATGAAGCAACTGACAAAGGATTAATCTCCAAAATTTACAAGCAGCTCATGCAGCTCAATAACAAAAAAACAAATCCAATCCAAAATCGGCAGAAGACCTAAATAGACATTTCTCCAAAGAAGATATACAGACTGCCAACAAACACATGAAAGAATGCTCAACATCATTAATCATTAGAGAGATGCAAATCAAAACTACAATGAGATATCATCTCACACCAGTCAGAATGGCCATCATCAAAAAATCTACAAACAATAAATGCTGGAGAGGGTGTGGAGAAAAGGGAACACTCTTGCACTGCTGGTGGGAATGTGAATTGGTACAGCCACTATGGAGAACAGTATGGAGGTTCCTTAAAAGACTACAAATAGAACTACCATATGACCCAGCAATCCCACTACTGGGCATATACCCTGAGAAAACCATAATTCAAAGAGAGTCATGTACCAAAATGTTCACTACAGCTCTATTTACAATAGCCAGGGGATGGAAACAACCTAAGTGTCCATCATCGGATTAATGGATAAAGAAGATGTGGCACATATATACAATGGAATATTACTCAGCCATAAAAAGAAATGACATTGAGCTATTTGTAACGAGGTGGATGGACCTAGAGTCTGTCATACAGAGTGAAGTAAGTCAGAAAGAGAAAGACAAATACCGTATGCTAACACATATATATGGAATTTAAGAAAAAAAAATGTCATGAAGAACCTAGGGGTAAGACAGGAATAAAGACACAGACCTACTAGAGAATGGACTTGAGGATATGCGGAGGAGGAAGTGTAAGCTGTGACAAAGTGCGAGAGTGGCATGGACGTATATACACTACCAAACGTAAAATAGATAGCTAGTGGGAAGCAGCCGCATAGCACAGGGAGATCAGCTCGGTGCTTTGTGACCACCTAGAGGGGTGGGATAGGGAGGGTCGGAGGGAGGGAGACGCAAGAGGGAAGAGATATGGGAACATATATATATGTATAACTGATTCACTTTGTTATAAAGCAGAAACTAACAGACTATTGTAAAGCAATTATACTCCAATAAAGATGTAAAAAAAAAAAGATGTAAAAAAAAATGACAAAATAAAAGAGACTTCGGAAAGTAAAAATAAAATCTAAATCATAGAAATATACTCAAAATATTTGCAATTATTTGCTCACAAGTTTGGTACACCAATCAGCAAAAGCTACAATAATAGAACTCACATCACAATTAGGGATGAAGACAATCCGAAAGTATATGAATGAATATATGAATTTGAGGAGTCAACCTGAGAATTGTGAATGGCCAATATCAGATTACTGAAGAAAGAATGTGATCTATGGGTAGGGAAAGAAGGCAGAATGAGAGGGAGACACATACAAATAGATACACAGCAGATACAAAAAAGGAGACACAAACACTGATGGAAGAGGGAGAGAATGACAAAGACATTAGACTGCGGTAGATGGGGTGCGTGCGTGTGTGAAGGCTATCAAAGAGATATCCAGGTAGAGAGAGTTTTCGAGAAGGAGGGGGACAAGAACAGAGACAGAGAGTGGGAAATAGAAGGGGGGAAATCACAGAGGCTAAGTAAGAGTCCCAGTCAGAAAAATTAAGGAGAAACAGAGACAGGACACAGAGCATAAAGCCTACTAAGTGTCCTAGCCGTAAATGAGCAAGAACCCTTTTCCAGTCTCACTGACCACATTCAGCCCTCCACCTGTAGAGAAGAGCTATTCAGACAAAGGCAGAAGAATGAGAAAGACCCTATTTTACATTGGGTTGGCCAAAAAGCTTGTTCAGGTTTTTCTGCAACATCTTACGGAAAAACCCAAATGAACTTTTTGGCCAACCCCAATATATAGTGGTGATTCATGTATTTTATACATATACATACCAACAGTTCCTCAAAGTCAACTGATTTAAAAAATGAATATTCTAAACAGAAAATCTGGTCAATTACACCACTTTTTTTTTTTTTTTAACTCTGGTTTCTTAATGCCTGCTTCTTCCCCCAAAGTGCACACACCCTGCAGGTGGGTGGGAGAGACAGGCCGCAGCTCCCACTTTGGCTGGGCTGGGCACTGCTGGGAACAGCACAGGCCATGTCTGTACAAGCTCAACATATTCTCCCAGCTGGAAGGGCCCTTGCTAGTCAGTGCTTCCCCAAACTGCACTCCTTTGTCAATGGGTCTCAAATGTTGGGGGGGGGGCACCAGAACCACCAGGTGGGGCTTAGCAAAGTGTAGACTTCGGTTTCCCTCTAGGTCAGAGGCAAGGCCCAGAGGCTACATTATTAACCAGCACCCCGAGAGCTCCTGCTCCACGTAGTCATTGGGCCACATGTGCAGGACGGCTGTGATGGTTAAAGCCATTCCTTAGTCACACACCACACCCCTCTGGAGAGGCACAGAGCCCACCAGTGCCAAACTCACTTGACCTTATCTCAACATTTCCCGAATCTGACTATAACGCTGTTTTAAAAAATGAGAATAACTAAAAAATATTGAACGGCTTTCCCTTCACATGGGGGACAAAGTCCATAGCACTTGCCACTCCAAGTCTTGCCCTTGCCTACCTTTCCAAACTCAGCTTTAAGTTTCCTGAAAGCAACAAGCTGTTTCATGACTCCGACCCCCTGCTCTCCTCTTTCCTTATTCTGTATGGTAAACTACTCCTTACAAGCCCTTAGTCAAGAGTCTTATCCTTTATGAAACTTTGACCTCTCTCCTTCTATTTCAGACTTTCAATAACTTTCTCCTCTGGAGTTCCACTGTATCACAATACTTCTATTATAGCACTTACCACATACTATTTCATTTTTTTATGTTTTTCTCCTCTACTAGACCAGAATTTTATCTCTTTATACCGCTACCATCTAAAGTAAAACCTAAAAGAAATAGGCACCTGGTAATTGTTGAACGGACAGACTAATGTATCAGAGCAAAGAGGAAAGTAGATTTCACATAGGTAGACTAAGGATTAGTCTCTTACCTGTTTGGAGTTGGTTAAATACAGTTTTGCTCCAAGATTTAAAATCTGCAGTTTTACCAGATCATCTTCACCAGTGAAGCTTTTAGCCGTCTTCCTCAAAACATCGGGGGCAATTTTAGGAACTCGTTCACAGTTTTCTCCAATTAGCCAAAGAATACTTGCTCTAGCCACAGGAACCTAATATTAGAAGCAGATTATATACAAATATTACAAATAATATAATCATACTCTCCTTAATATTAACATAGAAAAGGCTTTAAATATTATAAAGGTTTTATCATCTATTAATTTATTTAACATATATCCAGGAAGTCCTCCTGTATTTATGAATTTTCTTCAGTTACCAGAAATTCTGATTAAAACTGATTTCAGAGATAATGCTTAAGAAAAGATTCATAAAGGAAAAACCAGTGGTCTAGAATCTTGATTCTAACAGTGATCCACCAATTCTTGGGCTAAATCTGTCTGGCCATGCCCATTTATTTATCATTGTTGCTGCTTCTGTGCTATAGTAGCAGAAGAGTAGTTGCAACAAAGACCGTAAGGCTGAAAATATTTACTTATCTAGCAATTTACAGAAAAAGTTCACCACCTAGCAATTTACAGAAAAAGTTCACAAAGACCGTAAGGCTGAAAATATTTACTTATCTAGCAATTTACAGAAAAAGTTCGCCAACCTCTGCTCTAGCGCATTCACAAACCTCGATGCCTATATAAAAATCATCTAGGGTTATGACTAAAACTGTAGGGTTTTGGTAACAGTTCTAAGACAGTAGTTCTGTGATGGGGTCCAGGAATCCATGCTTCATGAAGCATTGCAGATGATTCTGGAGACAGGCGGTCTGCAAACCACGTTTTGAGAATCCATGGACAATACAGAAAAAGGAATAGACCCATTAAAGACTATGATTCCAAATCAAAACTGTTATTGTCCTCTATGTATCTATATCTGCAGCACTGGAAATAAATAAAACTGACAAAATCATCAAGGCCTACGTATAAAATCATGAATGCTGGTCTATTATTTTGGTCATCAACAATAGAAATGGGAATAAGATAAATTTGTCCAATACTGCATTTTTGGCATTATATGTATTTTCAATTATCTACATTTCCATATAATTTGTTTCTTAAAAATAAATGCTTTGTTACAAATTGGAAACCTTCCACCAGCACCATTAAGACGAACATTTTATTTAGAGCATGCAAATTAGTTTTATTACTATTTGTTTATTTGTATCCTCCCCCTTTCAATATCCTTCAAAAGGAATTTGAAGGGGTATGTAAATTAGTTGCTGTGAACATTTTCACCTAGTATAGAAAATTTACTTTTAATAATAAATGAAAAAGCCAATGGCTATCATTAAGAGGTAGCATCACAAGAAGAGATAAGACTCTTTATGAAGTCCTTTTCTAATGCCTCAAATAAAGTCCTAATGTTTTCATTATAGTTTCACAGCTGTACACAGTAAGACTGTTAAGGAAGAAAGTGAGAATGAGGACCTTTGCACAGCTAGAATTTTATCACAATATATACCACCTTGAATTCCTTCAAAACACCCATTTCAAGAAATAACATAAAATTATTAAGACACTGCTAAGTCTTTCACCAGAAGGAGAATGAGGTCATCAGAAAACTTTAAAGTATACATTTTCAAATAATGTGATAACAGTATCATCTTTAAATTAATATTAGAATAAGTTTAGTAAGAGAGAAGAAATCAGTATGCTTACATAATAAGTGTAAGTACTAACTATAAGTATTGAGTAAAATACTAAATGCTATTACAGATCTATTCACATAGTATGATAAAACTGATATCCTTACTGTATACCGATTTCTGGAAAGAAAGAGGCTATTTCTAATGTTCCGAAGGTTACACTGCATTAAGACTTTACTCCCAATCTATTATTTTAAATTGGGCTAAAGAACAATAATTGAGTGGTACATTAAATTTTCCAGTACAAAGCAATTCAAGTTGCCTGCCATAACGAAAGGTATGTCTAAATAAGAATATATGGGCAACTTCAGATTTCAGTTATGCTAGATTTATTTTTCTTAAATATTTTATTATAAATTACCAGTATAAAAATTAGATTTCTATGACATATCACATCTGTTACCCCACTTTAAGTAATTTTCCTCTGGTTATACACTTATTTATTTATTTACTTCTTTGCAATTAAAAAGACAACCCCATAAAGGTCTAAGAGATTGTTTATATTCCTATTCATTAATATATCAAGATTAAAATAATAATATTTAAACACTCTAAACATATAATTCATACATTTAAAATATAACTCTTTAAAAAATTAAAAATCAGTAAGTTCTAAAGCTCACAATGAAAATCTCTAGGTGAGGGGGGTGAGCAGGCGTGGCCAGGATCATATTCAGAGAGTCTAGAACTAAGTAATAAAATTTCTATTTTAAAAACATAGAAAATGGCAACTAAGGAGCCTGCCTGCCGCAACTAAGGAGCCTGCCTGCCGCAACTAAGAAGGCCACGAGCCGCAACTAAGGAGCCCGCCTGCCACAACTAAGACCTGACACAACCAATAAAACACACACACACACACACACACACACACACAAAGAAAACTTCTTCACAACAGGAAATAATATCACTATAAATATACTAATACCAATCTTTCCATGATGACATTAGAAAGCTTAGAAAACTGACAAACCCAATGTTTTTGTGCATTTGGCTGGAATCAGAATAAGATTTTCAAATTTCAGCCCTGCCTTTCTCTCCCAATTAAGTTATAAGACTCTTATTTGTACACCACTGATACTATGAATCCGTGGCCACTACTTTCAAAGATTTGAAGCAACTGAAAAAAGAGCAATAAGAAAATTAGTCACTTTTTGTCCTTCACAGTCTTTTCAAACAGAACAAATAGGAACACGGAACACGGAACTAAGGCCAAACTAATAACACACATGTATGCATATAATACTTTCATTATGAACCTTTTTTTTCAATATTTTTGAAGACAAACTGGATTGTAAATGACTTTGCCTGATTCTTTATTCTAAATGCCCTGAGCAAGTGGTTAAGTGCACTTTTTAAACCTTCTACCAGAAGGCAGTTTCCACTGCCATTTTAACCCATTAACTTGCCTGCAAAAACAAATAATGTTTGCTAGCTGACCACAACAGTTAGAGAAAGACATCTAGAAAGATTTTACAGATCACTCTGTAAGCAGTTCAATTTAAAAGCTATTGTGTTACAATACCAGCTCACTGCACAATGCAACAGTGTAAAGTAAATCCTGCAAAAACATCGATTTTGTTTATTTAAATTTGTCAAATGCAAAATCAGTAGACATCTAAACAAACTGCATGCAAACAGCACATCAGACCCAATATTCTGCATGTGGACTCAATATGCATGAAAACCTGAGTGTGGATTAAGTGGGGATGGCAGGGCAAGTGTAGTTAACTTGTGAAATGGCAGGCGCTCATGAGGTAGCTGGGCACAGAGTACATAAAGCTAAGGCGCTACTTCAGTATCGCTCAGTAGTCTACCAAATAACATCTTTCAACTCTTCTTTTATAATGTGAAACCCTCGCCTGTCCCATTAAAGATAATGTGAAATCCTCTTAGAACAATCCTCAGGTAGTGTGCATTTTATTCTAGAAGAACTTTGCTCCCAAAGTAGTATTTACTACAAATGAAGGATACTCCGAAGGATAAAATATTCACAATCAGGACAGTTGAGTGCCCTATCAACATAAATTATTCAATATAAATGAATTTTAAATACAGAATTAATTTAAATTTTAGTTTTCAGATTTTCAATTATGCCACTTACATAACAAATGGAATCAAAGTCTTGAATACAATAAAATCTGTGTTCTCTTTTTTAAAAAATTACATAGCTAACATCTAATGAGTTCCCACCATGTTTTACCGGCATCGTTTTTAAGTACCTTACCTGTTTTCTCAATCAGTTATCACAAAAGCCCTATGAAGTAGACTCTACCATTATCCCCACTTGATATATGAGGAAACTGGGGCACAAACGAAATAAGAAACTTGCCCAACATCTCACAGCTTGTCAGTGATGCAACTAGGACTGGAACTCCAAGTCTAGATTGAGAGTTCGCCATGGGCACTGGGCAGAGACAATGAGTGCGCTATATTCTAGGAAGAATACTGGTCAGCAAGGCAAGAAGACTGGTTCCGGTTCCTGACTGATCACATATATCATGGAGACAAACAATTTCACATCAATGAGCTTCATTTACTCATTAATCAAATAAAAGTTTATTCCTTTGCACCTATTCCTTTGCCACACTGTGCAACGGCTCCCTTAAGGCCTCCTGCAGCTTCCCCAGAGCGAGCCTTTGTTTTCAGGGCAGATCTAGGCCATCTTCTTGACTATTCCCACACTTATGAACATGGGGCATTTTCCCACTGCCTTTTACCTCTGGTTTTATGGATAAGTAAGGTGGTCACGGTGGGAAGAGGTCTAGCTGTCATCTCGGTTCCTCCTCCTCTCAGAGGGTACATGAGCCCAGGATTTCGTCCTGATAAAGTGGCTTAGGTACTGAGGGAAAACATGCTCAATAGTGTCCTCTTGTCCTCTGACACTGGTCAGGTTGGCTTTTTCTAAAATCCAAGGCGTCTAGGATTTAGGTCAAATAGGCAGAGATTCAGTAAGAAAGGGGTCTCATTTAAGGCTCTCAGGCTTCATGTTAGAATCACGTGCCCACATTTAAAGGTCCTCAAGTGCTTGGTCAGATTAATAAAGCCCACTTTCTTTCCCACATGGCCATTGTTCTGTGAATAGGTCTCTTGACTGGAGCAGAGATTCTGGCGATTCACTTCTGATTTGAAGCTGTTGTTGGCTACACCCCTCACCACATTCTTCTGGAGTAACTTGTGCCGCCAATCCCTGGCCATTTTTAGGGTTGTGTCTCACAAACCATCTTGCTTCTTTCTTCCTTGTCCCACTTCAAGCACTTCAGCTTCCTGAGGTATGTTAACGGTAAAAACTCATCACCTTTTCATTCTCCAAAAGTTTGGGGTTTTTTGCTACAGAACTGCATACAGTTTTTCTTATAATTATTTTAATCTCTTCTATGTCACAGTCCCAATTTGTCTACTTTTGCCTTCTCTCCGCCTTATCAGAATCAGGAGGGGTTTTCTACTTTATTGTCTTTCCAAGGGACCACATTTAAGATGTATTGATCAATTTCAACTATCTTTATTTGGTATTCCATTTTACACAATCATCTCTGATCCCTCTTAGGTTTCTATGCTTTCTTTCACTGTTATTTTTCAGATGTCTCAGGACAAATATCAAATTCTTTTATTTTTGGTCTATTTACTTTAAAAATGGTGACAGTTATAGCTTTAGCCATGCCCCACACATTTTGAAATAAAGTATTTTCTTTTTCTGTGCTTTTTGGAAAGCCTGTATTTTTTTTCTTTAAACTTTAATTTGAAAGTGTACTTCTGGGCTTCCCTGGTGGCGCAGTGGTTGAGAGTCCGCCTGCCGATGCAAGGGACACGGGTTCATGCCCCGGTCTGGGAAGATCCCACATGCAGCGGAGCGGCTAGGCCCGTGAGCCAGGGCCACTGAGCCTGCGCGTCTGGAGCCCGTGCTCCGCAACGGGAGAGGCCACAACAGTGAGAGGCCTATGTACCGCAAAAAAAAAAAAAAAAAAAAAAAAAAGTGTATTTCTTGCTTCACAACTGCTCTGGTACCATTTTAAAATATTTAATTCTTATGTTATTGCTTAGGGTTAAAAAATATAAAAGCTTTAAGTTTACTTTATGTCTAAGTAAATGATTTTTTGTAAATGTTCTATGGATACATCCATAAAAGTGGGTATTATCTGTTCAAGAGATATAAGATTTTAGCTATATTTACTATATCAAGTATTGATTCTGTTATTTAATGTCTCTATGTCCTTACATCTACATCTTACTTAAAAATCTATGAGGTATATCTAATTCGAGACAAGCATATTAAAGTCACCCACCAAAACTGTATTTTATCTATTTCTCCTTGCATTTCCAATAGATTTTTCATTTACATATTTATTTGGTTGCCATATTTTTTATGCACATAGGTTTATGTTTCTTAATTTCTTTGTAAATTGGGCCTTTTTTTCATTTTATGATGTTCCATTTTATCCTGTTAAAAGACTTTAATTAATTTTAAATTCTTGTTGGTATTCACTTAATGTCTCTTTCCCTACTTTCTCATTTTCAACCTTTATCACTTTGATTATGGTGTTTTAATTATAAATGGCCTCAGTCTGGCTTTTGTTTTTCATTCCAATTTGAAAGTCTGTCTTCTAAGGACAGAATGCCATCCATTCATATTCAGAGTAGGATGTATTTGATTTTTACTCTTCCATCTTACTTCTTGATTTTAACTGTTCCATTTTAATTTTTAAAAATTTATTATTTACTTTACATTTTGCTTTTCTTTTTTTCCTTTTGTGAATTTGGAATTCCCACCATATTTTGTATTCCACTAATAGTTATCTTCTATCTGACAAAAACAGAAAAACAAGCTTTGCTATATAGATTTGTAAGAAAGTATGTACTTGGCTAATATTCCAACAACTGCCGTAGAGAAAGTCGATGCAAACAAACATTTTCCTGAGCCCCATACAGGGACGTAATCAAATACAACAAATTCTTCTTCCAAGAAAGTCTGTGGTTTGCTTGATATGGGTCGTATATGCTGCCACAGGTTTCATGTATAAGCAGCTGCATTCTCCTGAAAGCCCTAACACTCCCTTGCCTTTGCGTCTTCCTTTCTAACAAGAGCAGAACAAGCTTAAAAGCACAAGTTTTAACTAAATTCTGCACAAGATGATGGGGAATACAGAACTCCACATTCCTATTTCTTTCTCATAACCAGACACACATTTCTCCATCATTCTTTATACACAAGGAATTAACTGTTTTCCCTATCAAAACCCACTGTTTTCACCCTAAGATAAGCTATTTTCACCTTACTATTTTTTAAACAAAATTCACATTTTATTTAGGTTGAAATAAACTATACAAAATTGATTTTCTTCACCAAAAATAACAGCAATATTTTCTGTATTATTCCTAGATAAACTACAAAACACTTATTTTTGTAGTTTTTCTAGGTTTTGCTTGTAAATCAAGATGAGGCAGTAGATACAGTCTTGGAAAAAAACCAAGAAAACAAACAAATTGGTTGTCAGTATCCATGGCCTCTGATCCTGTCCTGCCCATGAAACAGAAGTGTTCAAAAAGCTTATGAGGATGTAGGCTCAATAAAGGAATAGAATGTAAACAGCAACAACCAGATGTGGAACAACAATGGCAGGCTCTTCCATTCAAACTTTAACTATAATTTGTTCCTTTAACTTCATTTGATAAAGACAGAATCTACACTGAAATTCTTGTTTGGTGAGCTCACACATTTCTCTTACAGTCTGAT
Organism: Leucopleurus acutus; assembly: GCF_964270905.1. Lineage (NCBI taxonomy): Eukaryota > Metazoa > Chordata > Mammalia > Artiodactyla > Delphinidae > Leucopleurus > Leucopleurus acutus. Next base: position 114,629,651 of record NC_139145.1, on the reverse strand, counting down.
AATTTTCTTAACTGTCCCTTACGGATTTTTAACATCATACTTAAAACTCCTACCATTCAAAGGTCAGTCATTGTAACATTTTATAAAATGTATTCCTTCCTCCCATACCTCCTCAAAATTTATTTCTTCAAAGAACTGATAACTCAATCCCTGACAACTGGATCCACAGCGATAAATATTATGTCTAAAATGACTTAACTAATACAATTCCAAAGTGCCGTTAGCAGAGATCACACAGAGTGTAACGTGGTACTTTCAATGCTATCTTCTGGAAGAACAGTTAGGTCTCCAAAGCATGGGAGTTCAAACGGGCCATTTAAACAGGCGGATTATCAATGACTAATGTACTCAATGGGAGGCCTACAGATCAAGATATTCAGTGATTAAGTGGCCTACGTACACCTTACAACTTTTCTGTAAGATATTTTCAAATTTCTGACAGATTTTTTCAAATATCAAATATAAGAGAAAGCCTATTTTAAAAGTCTCTTAGGTATTTTCAATGGTTTCTGAATTATCTGTAGGGAGCTCTGACTTACTTGTATAGAGTTTGATATATGTATCCACCATTAAATCCAAATCGTGTTTTATATCAAAATTTATGTTAAGCAAAGCCAAGTTACTTGACCTTTGGTCTGTCAAAGTGTTCCTCAGGTATGCTTTGAGATGATTTCGCCCATTTTCATAGCATTCATTCTCAACCTTTGTCACAGGAAGAATACATAGGACCTTCAGCAATGCATAAACATTAGGGAAAAACTCGATGTCTGGCAGATGAAGGGCTTCATAAATAGTGGATGGAAGTTCTATATGTTTCCCTCTGTGTTTCCACTTGATTCTCCAACAATGCATCATGCTCCTCTGATGTATTGAATTTGAGCTGTCCCATGACAGAGGGTACCAGAGATAAGCATTTAAGAGCTTTGAGGTGCTGTTCTGAGAATATATCTTTCAGTTCCTGAATAATGTGTTTCACTGTTGGAACACTTAAGAGTTTATAGTAACTCGCAGAGGTTAGCTGAGATTTCAGGTTACTGTACTGAGCTCTGCGAAATTTCCCTGGGAGTTTCATCTGAATATCAAGTTTGGTTGCCAAATTTGTGGCTTCCTCAAACTAAAATTCATGATAAACTTCGATATTTTCCATCACTTCATTTAGTGAATGCAGCACTGCAGTCAAACTACTGGCTGCAAAGAAGGCATCAGAGGTTTGCCCCTGAAGATTTTTCCCAAAGGTTCTTGTAAAAGATAGAACATTTTTAAGAACAACAATGGTAACAATGAAATCAAAATCTGTTACCGCACTACAGAGTACAAACGCTTGGCCAGCTATACAGTTATTCCATTTGTGTCACTAATTATACCATCTAAACACGAAACAAGTGCTGGTAGGAGGTCCACTAAGATTCCAAACGCATCATGCCTGCCTGTCCACTGAGAATAGCAAATTTCCTTCAGTTCTTTGCCCCTTTCTTCACTGTTCTGAAAGAGGACAGAAATTACATTGTAAAGCTCTAAAAGCAGTTGTGGTGACTGATGGAAAAAAGAACAAACTTCCTCAATTGTTCCTAATGCGACAGACACTCCCGTAACAGGCACTGATTTTGCCAACCACATATTTAAGGCACAGGAAGAGCAGAGTGTGTAGATAGCTTGGGGATATTTCTCTAAAAGTCTAGAAGCAACAACTTTCACTTTGGAAGAAAATCCACCGGACACAATGTAAGCCTGGCCACGACAGTACTCCATGTTGAATCCCCACTTCTCAGTTATCGTAGTGTGAAATTTCACAGCCAAAATTTCTGCATCGGCTTCATAAGGCAGGAAGCCCACAAATTCCTCTCTCAGGTTGTGAGCTTCGTCAACAAACCTCACCAACACAGACAGGTGCTCTTCCTCTGCTATGTCCACCACATCATCAGTGACGATGGAAAAGAAGTGAGAGTCTCACTTCCCTGAGGGTTTCTTCCCGAATGCAGCTCTCACAGATCTCTAGCATCTGTTTTTGCTGTGTTTTCAAACAGAACAATGTGTTAACTGCCATTGTCTCAAAGCGCTTTCTCAGAACCTCTTCACCAGAACTGATCCGGCACTCCAGCAGTGCCTGAAGGTTATCAGGAGTAAAGAGACCTTCTGGGATTTCATCAGCTTCATGTCCATCCAGAGGTATGTTCTGTTTCCCCATAAGAATTAAAATTTCAAATAAAGATTTTAAGTATTCTTTGTTTTCCTTCTCTTCAAGGGTTAAAGGTAAAATGTCTTCATCCTGCTCTTCACCCCCTTCTTCTGCACTGGGGTCCTGAGCATTGCTGTTGTTTATTTCCTTATGTTTTGGTTCCTGTTCAGAAGTTTCATCAATTTTCTTCTGTTTCAGTGTCCTGATTTCATCTTCACTCAATTCTTTTATTCGTTTTTTCTGTGTCTGTGTGGATTATTCAAATGGTTGGTAAGATCAAATATTGTTGGTATTGCATTATCTCGAAGAACTGCCCTGTAAGGACTAGTTCTACGGATCATATAAGTCTCAAAGTGTTTGGCACACAATCGGTAATGTTAAATTAGTTGATCAGGCGTTTTAACTTCTAAGTCGGCTCTCCTACAATTCTCCACTAACTTCTAGCATCTGGCTGGATCCCGCGGGAACCTGAAAAAGGCCAGGTCCGACTGCGTGCTCTTCCACGTGCAGCTGGGGGCCATGCAGAAACTCCGCATCCTCGTCTGCCCGCTGGCCGGCCCAGCCCTCCCCTCCCCCTTCCTCAGGCAGCCCGCCTGCCCGTCGGGGATGGGGAGGGGAGACAGGCCGGTGTGCCAGGAGGTGGGGGGCACCTTACTACTTTTTAAACACAAGATGAGAATATGAAAATAATTTCACTTCTCTCCCCTCTCTTCCTCCCATGAGACCTTCAAAACACATTTATTCCACCCCAATCCCACCCTACCCCTAGATTTTCTAAGATTGTTCAATATTTTTAGTTCCAGATTATTAGAATTTCCCTTATATTGTGGCCCTTCTTTTTCAAGAGTTCTCAGCACTTTTGTTAGACATTCCTAGTCTATCTTTATACATTCTAACTATGTGTATAAATATATACATATATTTGTGTATCTCTATTCTTTGATTTCCCCAAACTAGAGTTCACTGCTGTGGTTCACTAGTTCTTGCTTAGAAAAGTGGTTCTTACTAGATGATGTAACACTTGTCTAAAAGGTATCTAAATACCTGTAGGAGTATTTGTGATTGTTACAATGATTAAAAATACTACTGAAATTTGATGCCTGGTACACAGGGACGCTGGATGTCTATCTCAGTAGACTTGAGGAAAAGATTTTACCCTCTTATCTCCCATCAATAGATCACTGACAAATAATGTCAAACATTTGTTCCACGTATAGGCAAATATGGACTAATCTAATGCCTAATTTCTCAATGATTTAGGGGAATCAAAAGGAAACAACAATAAAGTCCTGGCCAGGTCAGTGAGTAGGCAAGTGAATTGAATACAAAAAAGAGAGACTAGAAATGGAAAACAGATACAGCATGATGTATTGGTTAAGAAAGCAGACCTACTAGCTATGTGACCTTAGGCAAGTTAGTTAACCTCTCTGTGCCTCAATTTTCTTTTATGTAAAATATACAGAATAGAACGTACCTTTCAGAGTTGTTATTAAAATTAATGATTTATATTTTTAAGGTGCTTAGAATAGTGCCTGGCATATGATTAGCACTACAGGAGTTATGTTAAATAAATTAGTAAAATAGAATTGAAGCAACAAGGATGCTTACTAAATTCAAACCTTATCATTAAGTCCGTCTTCCTCAAAAACTTTAAATATAGCCACGATCATAATTACAGCTTACACAAAGCTCTGTTTTAAGTGTTTCAAATATGTTACTCGTTTATTCCTCGCAACAGATCTATAGTTATTAGTACTACGGTTCCCATTTTACAGAGAAGAAAACTAGAGCAGGGAGAAGTCAAGTATTGCTTAAGATCACAAAGCTAGTAAAAGGCAGAGACTAAATTTGAACACAACTCATCTGGTTTTCAAATCCACTCTCTTAGCCTCTCATACACAGTCTTTGTAATAAGTCCTGACTTTGATGATTAATCAACAATAACAGTAGATATGAAGACAAAGAACAGTGGTGAGAATGTGGTAGAAGATCAGATGCTAAGTGACCCTGTGAGTATTATTCTTAGCTTTAAGATAAATGTGTAACTGCCCTGCAAGCTTTAATAACACTCTGAAGGAAAGAAAACTTTGCCACTAGAGAGATTAAAAATTGGTCCTGACTAGTACGCTCCAAACCTAGCCATCTATTACCTTTAACTACACAAATATGATCCCTCTGAACAGACTCTGAGTATAGATTACCCCATCTTCAAACAAGGAAGAAGGGTGACCCTTGCACAACACGGGTTTGAGCTGCATGGGTCCACTTACACGCAGATTTTTTTTTTTTTCCAAAAAACATACAGTCGCAGGTTTTGCATATGCAGATTCAACCAACCTGGATCAAAATTTCCACCCCCGGTTGGTTGAGTCTGTGGATGCAAAACTTACGAATATGAGGGCTGGCTGTAATATACTGCCCCCTCCTTAAACTACAACCCCTCTAGTTAGGAACATTAGCTGTCAAACTAATCAACATTCAAGGGACAGGCAGAGCAAAAGCCAAACACAATGGAGAAGAGTTTGAAGAAAAACCAGACAGAAGCAATGGAGAGAATGTCTCAAAAGGGAAGCAGTGGTCAGCGAAATCAAATGCTAATGAAAGATCAAGAAAGATGTGGACAGCAAATTATCCACTGGATTTAATAAAAGGAGATAGTCAATGACCTTGCAAAAGTAGAAGTAGTGGAGTGTCAAAATCAGACTGTGGTAAAGCAATTATACCCCAATAAAGATGTTAAAAAAAAAAATCAGACTGTGATGGGTTGACGAGTTGAAGGTAAGGAAATAAAATTCTTTTCAGGTAATTCTTCCAAAAACTTTAGTTCTAAAGGAAGAAGAGAATGAAATAGGACACAAATAACAATAACAGCTAACACATGGTGCTGTGTGCCAGGCAATGTTCTAAGAGCTTTACATTTCTTAACTAACACAATACTTTCAATAACATAGGTTCTTTTACCCTCACCATTTTATATTGGTGGGCAAAGTGATGGGCAAAGTGAAGTATAGCGATATTAATGTAAGAACATGTAATGTGACAGAACAAAAATTAATATTTATTTTTAAATTTAATTTAATTTTTAAACAACTTCAGATATATAGAAAACTTACAAGAAGAATAAAAGGAATTTCTGAATACCCTTCACCCACATTTCCCAAATGTCAACATTTTACTACATTTGCTCTAGCTTTCTACATATACAAACACATTTTGGTTTCCAAATCACTCAAAGTTGTAGATATGCCCTAATACTCTGAAATACTTCAGTGTAAACTACCTAAAAAAAGGAATGCTCTTATATAATGAACACAGTAGAATTATTTAAAAACCAGGAAACTGAACACTGAACCAATACTATCAACTATTCTAAAGATTTTATTGAGATTTTTCCAATTATCCCTATAAAATCCTTTATAGCAAAAGAAAATCCAAAATTATGTTACATAGAGTTGTCATAATCCTTCTAATCTCTTTTAACCTGCAAAATTCCTGAGTTTTCCTTTCCATTTTATGATATTAGCGTTTTTAAAGACTGTAAGACAATTATTTTGTAGAATACCCTCATTTGGTTTTGTCTCATGATTAGATTCAAGTTATTCAGTTTTGGCAGGAATTCAACAGACTTGATGCTGAGTTCTATTTGGTGTATCTTATCAGAAGGTACATAATCCCATTTCTGGCAATGATAACAATGTTCATTTGGTTCAGGTAGTGTCTACTAGGCTTCTCCATTGTAAAGTCAAAAGTCAATAATTTGCCCTTTTAAATTAAGAATAACTTATGAGGTTATTTATACCTTGAAAGTATGCAAATATCCTGTTACTACTCAAGTTTTCACCCCCTAGTTTTCAGCATTTGTTAATGATTCTCGCGTGAATCAATTACTGTTGTGATGGCTATTCTAATTCCATCCTTTTTTTTTTTTTTGCAGTACGCGGGCCTCTCACTGCTGTGGCCTCTCCCGTTGTGGAGCACAGGCTCCGGATGTGCAGGCCCAGCGGCCATGGCCACTCCGCGGCATGTGGGATCTTCCCGGACCAGGGCACGAACCTGTGTCCCCTGCATCGGCAGGCGGACTCTCAACCACTGCGCCACCAGGGAAGCCCTCTAATTCCATCCTTTGTTCTTCCATAATTATTAGTTGTTTTTGCATTGTAAGGAAGAACTTCCCTTCCTCCTTACTCATTCATTAATTCATCCATTCAAGTGTGGATTCAGAGATTCTTACCCTATTCAATAGGTTATAATCCTTTTACCATCATTTATTTTGTTGCTCAAATTAGCCAGTAGGGGCTCCTTTAAGCTGGCTCTTGTATCTTTCTGACACGTCTCTACCATTCTGTGAGCACTGTCTTGTTTTTATGGCCCAACAAGATGTTCAAAGATTATCTTCTTTCCTTGCCCTAGCTCAGAAATCAGCCATTTCTCGAAGGAGCCCTGGTTCCTTTAAAAAATGCTGAATGGAATTTAAAAACCAAAGTCTACCATAAAAGGGGATGCAGTACTACATTCTACAACACGCGTGAAGCTTGAAAACACTCTAAGTGAAAAAAGCCAGACAGAAAAGGCCACTTATTATATGATTCCATTTGTATGAAATGTCCAGAATAAGCAAATCCATAGCGACAGAAAGCAGATTAGTGGTTGTCAGGGGCTGCAGTAACAGGAGGATCAGGAGTTTCACGTTAGGAACTTGATTTTAGGGATGATGAAAACGTTCTGGAATTACAGAGTGGTCATGGTTGCACAACCTTGTGAATATACCAAAAACCACTGAGTTATATACTTAAAAGTGTGAATTTTATGGTATGAAATTATACCTCAATTAAAAAAAAAACCCCAAGATCTGGGCACTAGGTGTGCTCAGCGGTACTGGGGTTTTTATTGCATGTAGGCCCTCTTAAAGGACAGCATTAGGAAACAGATGTTTGTATACTCATGTACAAATTCATATGTGTACATACAAATGTGTGTAGACACACACATACATGCATATACACTCCGACACATCTAGCTATCTATATAAAAACCCATGAAGTTCACATTGGTATCTCCAATTCCAAGCCAATACTGCAGTATTTATTGTATCCTTCCCTTTTTTCAGATTTGTGATTCCCTTCCACAACAGTGTGGAATCTTAGAACAAGGAGAGTTCAGCTCTCTTCACCATTATACTTCAGTATGTCTGTTTATTTTAACAAAACTATAATTTACTGAATAAAATTCAGCTGAATTGGTACAAAAAGCAAAGATCTCTTAATTGGTACTCACAGTGATACTGTCCAAGAGTTTGGCCATATGTTTAATAATTTCACCATGTTGTATGGGTTGCATTTGCAGTAATTTCTTAATAACAACCACACTTTCAGCAACAACTATTTCTGAAAAAAAAATCACATTATGCATATTAAATATGTATAATTCAATTCAAACTCATTATTCTTGGTAAAATGTAAATTTAAATTAGCAAAACATTCTACATGTCTTAAATGACTAGGTGAAAACTATAACCATGAGTGTACACCTAAATTTTGGGGGTGAACCTTCAACTAAAGTAGGAGAGTAAAAAAATAAATAAATAAAGTAGGAGAGTATACTTTAATTTCTAACTTCTGTTGCTGTCTCCTAGCTTCTGATATCCCTTTCTAATCTCTGCTTCTTTAATTCAGAAAAGCAAAGTGAGGTTAGATTACACAATCACCATAATGTTCAACTGTCTTTGACGTTTAATCACAGCTCTCAAATACTGTTCTTTGATTCCTAGCAGTTATATAGTGGTAATCAAATACTTAGAATCTACATAACATTTTTTCAATTCTAAAGAAAATAGCAAACTTTAAAAAAATTCCTTAAGTGGTATGTCTAGAAAAGTGAGTATCACGTATTATTAGTAGTAGGAAAGGTGTTACTATAGAAATAGCATGGACTTCAAGCCAGAAAGGGTGGGCTTGTGAGCTAAACCGTTTCCATTTGATGCATGAATCCACTCTCTGCATTTCTTGGCCCAACTCTGTGCCCTTAGAGGCTGACTTCTGTGGACTGTATCAACCAGATTCCTTTGTCCCTCACTTACAGGTATGTTTAGCCAATAGGAAGCACCAGCAAGAAATCAGGGGGCAGGAGAGAATATTTATTACCCTGGATCCCTCTCCTGCCAGACCTCCCTGGCAGTGCTAGCATTCCTCTATTGAAGGTTTCAGTTCCTATGAGTGGCTCTCTCCTTCAGGGTCTGTTAAGTGTCCCGACTCCTCAAACCGCTTCACTTCAATTCTACATATGGTAAAGGCTTCCCACCTTGCTACCCTGCGAGCCCCAGGGTGTTACAGTATACCTTGTTGGTTTCCCTTAATCCCACCACAATTTATAAATAAACAGTTCCTTCATTAAATTCTCTTCAATTGTCCCTTTTAAGGCATCTGTTTCTTGCCAGGGCCTTAACTAATATAGTAATTGGTACTAGGAGTGGCTCTAGGAAGCAGATCCTCAAATTGGGATTCTGAGATTGAGTTATCACAGGCTAACCACTGGTCCAGAGTTACGATTTTAGTGGCACCGGTAGAGAAATGTCATAAACTAGTAAGAGCACCTGACTTAATGGAATGAATCTTATATAAATGATTACTAACATTACTGATGCCAAAGAAATACACCAACACTGCCTTTACTTATTATTCTGGCATTTTTATTAACTGAGATTCATGGATATTAGAGATTCCCCAGGCAAACACATAGGTTTATTTTAATATTATTCTGGAAATATACCATGACATGTTTTGTTACTTTTTCTCTGAAATACATTTTCTTATCTAGCCCCGTTTAAGTATATAAGCAAAAGTTTTTATCATTCTAATTATTATTAAACATATGTACTTCATATTATATATATGTGTGTATATACATACACACACACACACACACCCCTCTTTCTCCCTGGGAATGATACATTAATATTTCATAATGTTTCAGTTTACGAAATGATATTCTTTTTAATTCTCACAATAACATGTGGTAGGTACCTTATTATCATCATCTTAAAGATGAAGAAAGAGAAATGCACTGAAGAATTCAAACTCAGAACCAGAATGTACCATTTTATCTCTAATGTTCTATGTTACTATGAGCGGGTATTACTTGTATAAAGACCACCTCTTGGAGCTATGAGGAAAACAGAAACAAATCAGAATGAGACTCTGCCCCCATCAAACTTACACTCTGCTAGGAAACATTAAGTGGTTAAGTAAGCAATTACCATGCAAAGTAAAGTATGGTTAAGTGTGGTTTTAAAGAATCCATAGTAAAAAATTTATCTTTTTAAAATATATTATTGCAAAACTAGCCTAAATTAAAAAAAGTTGTATAATTTTAATTATCCACATGTAGAGGCAGGGTTGGCTATAGTTGAAATAAATTTGGCATTATTTACCCTTTGGTGGCACCTTGGTTTCCTATTGTTGCTGTTATAGATTACCACAAACTTAGTGGCTTCAAGCAACACAAATTTACCATTTTACAGTTCTGGAGCCAGAATTTAACACAAGTCTTATGGAGCTAAAATCAAGGTGTTAACAGGACTAAGTTCTCCACAGAGGTTCTAAGGGGAAATCCGTTCTTTGCCTTTTCAAAATTTTAGAGGCTACCCACATTCCTTGGCTCAAGGCCCCCTGCCAGCAAGGATATCATTCTAGCCTCTGCTTTTGACATCTGACTTTCTTGGTTACACTGGGCCCAAGATTATTGGATGAATAATCTCTCCATCTCAAGAGTTTTTTTTTCTAACGTGTTAGTTTCTGCTGTATAACAAAGTGAATCCGCTATATGTATACATATATCCCCATATCCCCTCCCTCGTGCGTCTCCCTATCCCACCCCTCTAGGTGGTCACAAAGCATGGAGCTGATCTCCCTGTGCCATGCAGCTGCTTCCCACTAGCTAGCTATTTTACATTTGGTAGTGTATATATGTCCATGCCACTCTCTCACTTTGTCCCAGCTTACCCTTCCCCCTCTCTGTGTCCTCAAGTCCATTCTCTATGTCTGTGTCTTTATTCCTGTCCTGCCCCTAAGTTTGTCAGAACCTTTTCTTTAAAATTTTTTAAAGACTCCATATATATGTGTTAGCATACGCTATTTGTTTTTCTCTTTCTGACTTACTTCACTCTGTATAATAGACTCTAGGTCCATCCACCTCACTACAAATAATTCAATTTCGTTTCTTTTTATGGCTGAGTAATATTCCATTGTATATATACACATCTTCTTCATCCATTCGTCTGTCGATGGACACTTAGGTTGCTTCCATGTCCTGGCTATTGTAAATAGTGCTACAATGAACAATGTGGTACATGACTGTTTTTGAATTATGGTTTTCTCAGGGTGTATGTCCAGTAGTGGGATTGCTGGGTCATATGGTAGTTCTATTTTTAGTTTTGTAAGGAACCTTCATACTGTTCTCCATAGTAGCTGTATCAATATACATTCCCACCAACAGTGCAGGATGGTTCCCTTTTCTCCACACCCTCTCCAGCATTTATTGTTTGCATCTCAAGAATCTTAATCACATCTGTAAAGTTCCCTTTGCCACATTAGGTAACATATCCACAGATTCCAGGCATCAGGACCTGGACATCTTAGGCGTTGGGTTGGAGGGGGAGGGTGTTATTCTACCCTACCCAGGTGCCTTCTCATTCCCTTTGGGTAATTCCACCCTACTTTTCCTTCATGCTACCTCCTGGTTTTCAAAGACCTCACTCAGTACTGCAGTGGTACTCTACCACAAGTACAAAGTGATCTTATGTTCTGGGCCTTTCCAAGCTTTCTCCTTGTCCTCAACAGAACTTAATGGTCCTCACTCTAAGAAGTATCGCCTACTATTTTTAAACATTGTAACTTTATTTTGGTAAGAACACTTAACATGAGATCTACCCTCTTAACAAATTTTTAACCATATGATACTTTACCGTTGACTACAGGTACAATGTTGTACAGTAGATCTCCAGAGCTTATTCACCTCGCTTAACTAAAAGTGATGCCCGCTGATTAGTAGCTGCCCATTTCCCTTTTCTTCTAGCCCCTGGCAAGTACCTTTCTGTTCTTGGATTCTATGAATTTGACTATTTTAATACGTCATACAAGTAGAAACATTCAGTATTTGTCTTTCTGTGACTGGATTATTTCACTTAAGTTTCTCAAGATTAGTACAGCCTACTATTACCTTCATTTTACAAATGAGCAATCTGAAGCACAGGGAGACTGTGTAATTTATTCAAGACAACATTAACATTCAAACACAGGTAGTCTAGTTCTGCATGAGAGCAGACAGCTGGCAATTGAGTAAGTGGTCAATATACAGGAAGACTGTAGTATACTTGTTTTTTTGTTTTTGTTTTGCGGCCTCTCACTGTTGTGGCCTCTCCCGTTGCGGAGCACAGGCTCCGGACGCGCAGGCTCAGCGGCCATGGCTCACGGGCCCAGCCGCTCCGCGGCATGTGGGATCTTCCCGGACCGGGGCACGAACCCGTGTCCCCTGCATCGGCAGGCGGACTCGCAACCGCTGCGCCACCAGGGGAGCCCTGTAGTATACTTGTTTATTATTGCCTCCCTCCATTAGGCTGTGAGCTCCTTATGGGCAGAAAATTTCTATAGGCTGACGAATATCTTATTCATCTATTCTGCACATACTAAATACCTCAACTGATTCACCTTTTCAACAAATGCCTATTATATAAAACAAAACAAAAAATAGTCTTTGCCCCAATTCTTTTAGTTTACAGTAGATGGTAAGAAGGTTATTCAGACAAGCAAATTTTGCTAATATATTATCTAAAGAAAATTAACTGAGGAATTAAATTATCCTAAGTCAACTGAAATGCAGATTTCTCCTTAAGGTCTTTAAGAAATCTGTTTATCAGTGAAACTTACATAGTGATAATGGACTATTTTAGGGCAACCTTCAAGTCTGCCTACAAGTCCTGTCCATGCCAAGAAGGAAGAAGTCAACAACAATAAAAATCCTACAGGTCAAGAAGAATATATTAAATATATGTAAAAACAATGGAGTCTCAGGGCTGTTCCTGGGGTTGTAAGATACATTATCTAAAAAGATGATGAGGTATTCATACTAATATAAAATCAAAGAGTCATAGACCCTTAGAGGGCCAAAAGATCTTACAGATTTTAAAGAAACTGAGGCCTCATTCACAGCATTTATTCCTAAAAGCAGATCTTTCAATAGGAAGAGAAAGGGGCTCTGTTGTAACAACTGACCATTTTAAGTTAAAAATATTATTACTTTCTTTAATGTCACTGAGCCAGTTTCCAAACTATGAAAGTGAAGCACATATGATAAACAGTTAAAGAATCAGGCAAATGATGACTGTGAAATCAGAACCTGAAAAATACAATTTAACTTTCTTAATATTCAAAGCAGAAAAAAAGTCCACTGTTATAAACAGAGTTTGGTTTACCAAAAACAAAAGCCTGAACATTAAAATGTCAGAGTTTAAGTTAGTAAATCTACCTTGAGGAGTGATTATAAATTATATTAGTTTCCCATTGACTAATTAATAAAATGATCTATTCGTCCCTTAAAAGTACTACAGGGTATAGAATATTCATCTTCTAAATCAAAGTCAATAAAAAATTAAGAGTTTGGGATTAACATATATACATAACTATAAATAAAACAGATAATCAACAAGGACCTACTGTATAGCACAGAGAACTCTACTTAATATTCTGTAACAGCCTAAATGGGAAAACAGTCTGAAAAAGAATAAATATATGTATATGTATAACTGGATCACTTTGTTGTACACTTGAAACAAACATAACATTGTAAATCAACTATACGGCAATATAAAATAAAAATTTTTTAAAAATAGATAAAAGCAAAACTTGCTAAAAAGAAAAAAGTACTACAGGGGTACAGAATATTCATCTTTTAAATCAAAGTCAATAAAAAATAGTTTTTGAGAAATTAATGTGTTAGAAAGCCTAAGTAGAAACAACTGCTTTAAAATCCAGCTTGAAAATTTCACATGAGAAAAAGTGGTCAAAATATAAAATTGACAAACCTTAGATCCATTTTGTATTTGAAAGAACCAGCCAGTATTCTAACTGATTTGTGGTGCTTTTTGTAAGCAATCAAATTGAAGTGTGTCTTAGAAAGTCATTATTAAAGACATAGGAAAATGAAAACATATTTTTTAACTCACATTTTAAAGTGTGACATAGAAATAGAGACAAAGAGGATGTTATTGTTAAAAGTAGAAATAGATAAAATGGATGACATTTAGCACCCTATCCTCTGTAGTTACCTTCTACAGGCAGTTTTTTAAAAAAATCTATTTCCTTGATAATTTTCCTTGCCACTTATTTGAAGTTATAATACTGCATATAGAAAAATGTTCTATCCGTCATAATATCTTGAATTTACAGGTTAAAATTTATAATTTTATGCTTACAGGAAACATCATTCTTATTTGGGGATAAATTTTGTTTCAAATTATTTTCGTTAGAAGTATTTACAATAATATTACAGCTTTCTAGAGATCTATATCTGGAAAAAGACAATTAGGCGTAACGTAGTAAAAAGTTACTTTTCAAATAAAATATAAAAAGTAATCAATTTTGTTATGTTTCACCTTATGGTTGCTATGTCATATATGCCTGGGTCTAGATATGACATAATTATATTTAGAATTCCACAAATAATTTCAATAACTTTACACAGAAAATTATGCTTTTCCTAAAAAAAATCCCTTGTTTTAATCTCATTTTAATTAAATAAATTATTTTAAAGGTGAAAGCGGAATCATTTTTCTTTCTTTCTTCAAAAGGTCTCATTTATTCTAAAGCCATATCATAGAAATAACGGACATTTACCACAGAAAGTATGAAATCTAGATTATGTATTTTACTGGATATTACCTATCCAGTTTTACAAAATGTTTAGATACTGTTTGGCTTAAAACATGAAGCTGTTCCAAACTGATGACTTTTAAATCTAATTAATCTTGAATATAAAATTATTAAGTGACTTTCTGGAAAAAAACTTTGAAGTTACACATTTACATACTTTTTTGATCTAGCTTTTATAACTTCTCATGTTGTAAAGTCATTTGCCTGCTTTTAGCACCCTCTGCAGGTGAACCAATATTATACATAACATATGTCATTAAAAAGCAGTAAAATAGAACCTTTGTGGAAAGGGTGCAATGAAGGTGATTAAATTGTGAAGAAATAAAATAAACAAATTATACTTTCTTAGTTCTGGTCAGGCAAGAAAATTCTGTTTGTAAGTTAATTATCTAATTTACTAAAACAACAACAAAAAACTGTGTGTGTGTGTGCGCATAGTTCAAAGATAAAATGTTACTATTCATTGTAACCATGCTACTGACATACAGGAAAAACTAAAATGCAATACTAAAAAAGAAGTTACAATCTGTAGATCATACCAAGAATATTCAAATGAGAAATTATTTGAAAATAAAATGAAGCTGTCAACTTACCATCCCTGTTGGACAGCAGACACACCAGGCCAGTAAGGCACGTGTCAGTGACTTCTGAGATGTTGGTGGCACATCTGCCTATAGTTTGAATAGTGGCTGCTGCAAACTGTTTATCCTGGCTTTTCACATAGGTCTAAAAAATTATCTCAGTTAGTTCATACATTGGCACTATCAAGTGAACAAAAAAATCCCTAATATATTAAGCTCTGTCAGAATATAAAAATTCTAGAATACATAATCTTCTCATCTAAAGGCATAACAAGAGGTCCAACTCCTGAATTAATTTAGTTCTGCTTTTTCACTTAAAGAATGTGGCTACAGAAGAGGCACATTTTCAAGCCAGGTTCATTCACCTGTGGCTACAGTGGCTTGTGACTCCAGAAGAGATAGTGGGGAGCAGTCACCCAAGGACAGCAATTAGTTTAAGTGCAAGGTTGAAAGAGATGATGAGAACCCTCTCTTTGGAGGTTTCAGTTCATTTAACCAGCAGCATCTGTGAATCTATGAAAAAAGGGTTGCTTTTTCAGAGCTACTAAAGCTAAAAATTGGGAGAAGAGGAGGAAAAGGATCAATATGCTACTGATAAACATTTTATACTTTCAAAATGGTATCTGAATGTTAGTAAACTGCAATAGCTACAGTGAGTAGCGTTTCAATAAAGACTTTATAAATACTTGATTTGCAACAAAATAAAACACCACACTTTTGAAAGAGATTTTCTTGAAAAGAATGCTTTAAAAATACACTGTAAACCATATATTTATATAAACTTAAAAAGAAATTAATCACTTATTTATTACAGACCTAAAGAATTTCACTTTGGTTATAACTTTCCTAATTTAAAAACTAAGCTTTTATTGTATACAGAAACAAATTTATTTTTAATAAATATGCATATTTATATACATTATATATAAATGGAATTTAAAATCCCATTTTCAATTGAAATTTTAAAAAATGACTCCCAACCTCAAATGACAAGTACCTAATGTAGAATTAACACCACGTTCCTCTAACATGCAAAACAGGATATGCATTTAAATGGTGCCTAAATGGCAAATGGAGGAGAAAATCCAAGAATATCTAAAAGACACACGAATTTAGTGAAAATGGTACCAAAACACGATTAAATGTTGAGGAAATAAATTAAACAAATTAAACTCTCTTAGTTCCATGTAGGAAAGATCAACTGTATTTAAAACCATTTCCCAGTTGATTACCTAATTTCCTCAATTACAAAAAACTGAGTCTTTAGAAAATTTCTCTA
Source organism: Leucopleurus acutus (assembly GCF_964270905.1). Lineage (NCBI taxonomy): Eukaryota > Metazoa > Chordata > Mammalia > Artiodactyla > Delphinidae > Leucopleurus > Leucopleurus acutus. The sequence continues at coordinate 114,613,694 of NC_139145.1, read as the reverse complement.
TTTTCTCAAAAAGTTATGAATGAACTGTACACATCTATGAACATAACCCATAAACACAGAAATAAGGTAAAATATAGACAGTGATAAAAAAGGATACATGAAGAAAGAATATATTAAAAAGTCTGACTAAACAGTGGACCTTACTAAACATCCTGATATTAAATGAAATGACTAGATCACCAATATCCTGAAACAGGTAAATAATGCCATAAAATTACCTGAGATTCCTTCCCTAAAACCCCAGTAACCCTGACATAAGCAGAAAACAGACAGCAAAAGGACACCCAAACAGATTACACATGATAAGAGGAAAAGCAAAAACTGCAAACACAAAGACAAAAACTTTAAAACAAAGTCAAATTTAAGCAATGTTCTATACCACAGATTACTAGATAAGAACTTGAGATACTATATTTTCTGGTATGTGAATATAAGATGAGCAAATACCCTAATTTTACAAGGAGTTTTTCTAGAAAAATATATAGCATGAAAGTATAGTAATTCAGTTACAAAATTATAAAGCATGAGTATGTTATAATATTCTACTACTCCTGTTAAAAGTGTAAGATCATACAGTTAAAAAGAAATACAATGTCTATATGGCTAAAAAGAAATTTAATGCAGGCATACAGAATGACTATGGCAACAGAATAAGTTAAATCTAGAAAAGCTGGGAGTTGACAAAAATTCTGTGATTAGTGTGTAGCATGTGGTACACTTTTGCTAAGAAAACTGCTGATGAGATGTAAAACCCATAATACTGATATGAGGTTTTCTATTACTGTGCTCCACCACTAAGTCTTCAGAGCTAACCCTTTCATCATAAAGGGCATATGATCCATGAAGTAACTTTTTAGTATTTTGGGGTGATGTGTAGCTGGGAAGCATCTCATCCATCAGCACACATGATTTAAAAAATACAGCAAAACAAAACATTAACAACAATTTAAAAACTCATGATGAGGCCAATTTTAAACCAATTTTTTGGAGCTATACATGAAGCTAAGAGGACAATGTCTAAAACAGTAGTAGGCCAATCAAATAGGGACAACCATGTAAGAAGTGAAGCCATTTTCATGAGAGTATAGCATGGACTACTGATGATGACAGCACAAAAAGACAGAATCCTTACAGTGACTTATTTTCAAACAAGGAGTTATAAACCAGTCTCTCAAATTCTATGATAATGAAAACATGAAAGGGACTACCATTTCATTTCTCTTAAATTTTAGATTTGTAGTTAATGTTTATTCTTGAAAATTTATAAATTTATTAGCTGTCAATCTTGCCCCAAATCACTGTTTTATTTATACAATTACACATATCTAAATTGAGAAAGATATATATCTTACTTAAAACTGAACAGATGCTTTAGAAGTTACTGTATAATTAGCACTGTACACAAACCTGAAATTCTCGAAGAAGAGTTGATATGTTGGCTTCATTTGCCAAGTTTGTCAAAATTTCAAGCTATGATAGAAAAAAGAGAAAGTAAACAGGTTAAAACACAAATAAAAAGGATGAATTTAATAAAGGTTATGCATTTAACAGAAAGGTAATTTCTGTTTTTAAAAAAAGTTACACTATTACAAATGGGAGGCATTATACCCTTCAGGTGAACTTTGTCTCCCTACACCTACAAACAGAATAATTATATAGTGCCTAAAAGTAATTACAAAAAAGAGAATCATACGTCTTCCTTAGTTGTTTGTCCCAACTTTATAATTTATATCTAATTAACCTAAACAACTTTAAGGTAGTTTTTTTTTTTCTTTTAATTAAATAAAGTTAGAAAACAACTTGCCCTCCATGTAATACCTCTATATTCCAGATACCAATTAATTCCTTTATTTAGTTTTTCTTCATCCTACCATCTCAAATATTTAGACAGTTTAATTCTCTCTTCCAGATTTATAGTTACAAGAAATATGCAATTAAAAGCTCATCTCCAATAGGCTTGCTAAAAATTTTCAGTTTCTACTCATAAAAAAATATTCAATTAATCTGAAGGAAAGCATCAGAAAGGAAAAAAGGAACAGAAACAGATGGGACAAACAAAAAACAAAACACAAGATGTAGACATAAACACTCTCATATCAATAATTACATTAAAAGTAAATGGTCTAATGCTCCAACTAAAAGGCACAGATTGTAGCAGTTCTTTATATATTCCAGATAGTAGTCAATTTTCAGATATATATACTGGAAATATTTTCTCCTAGATTATGAATTGACTTTTTATTTTATTTTGATGAGAACATTTTAATTTTTTGTACAATTTTAAAAAACAATCTCTAATGTACAGAAAACGTAAAAAGCAGTTTTTATCTGAACCATTTGAGTCCAGAGTCATCAAAATGATACCACATCATCTCCAAACACATCTGTACATATTTTCTACAAACAAGGACACTGTCTTACAGACCACAATACAACCAAGAAAATCAGGGAATTAACACTGATACATCACATCTATGCAATAATAACTTACATTTAAATTTCACTAATTATCTCAACAATGTATAAAAGAAGAATCCAGATCCATATCATACATTGTATTTAGTTGTCTCTTTAGTCTCCTTCAGTCTGAAAGTTTCTCAACCTTTCTTTTGACCTTCACGAAGTGGACACTTTTGATGATTATGAACCAATTATTTTGTAAATTTATCCTTCAATTTGGGTGTGTCTTAGTTTTTCGTTTTTTGTTTTTTTGTGATTAAACTCAGTTTCCATGTGAAGAACCAATCATTCCAATATTTACTGAATAGTCTACTAATGAATAGTCCTCACTGGTTTACAATGTCTCTTCTGTTATGTGGTACATTTTGATATGCAGAGATCTGTTTCCAGGCTTCATTTTCTATTCCACTTATTTTTCTATCTAAATATCACACTGTTTTAATCATTATAACTTTATACCCGTAACTACATTCTATACTGTAGTTATCATTCCCTGAACACAACACTCTTTCATAATCCCTTGTGTTAGCATAAAATGTGCCTTTCTCCTATACCCAATGCTACAACCTCGCAATCAACTTACCTACCAACAACAAAAAAATTGACGAGATCATGTTATTCTTTTTAGATCCAATCAAACATCACCTTTTCCACCAGTCTTTTCTAAATATCCCAGAGAATTGGCCCCATCTTTCTCTTTTTCCACAACACTCAATTCAAACCTCTTTATCACTTAAAACACATAGTGCTGAAATTATCTGTTTCCATGTCTGTCTCCTTCACATACTGTGAGTTATTCAAGGTATAGGTAGCATGTCTTAACTTTGTATTATTAGAATGTAGCACAGTAATTAGTATAAAATAATGTAGTTTAAAAAGCATAAAGAAAATCCCTCAATGTATCTATTTAAAAAAAAAACCACAGGTCTCCATTTTACAGATGCTAAACCAAAAGTTACAGCAATAGCGTCAAAGTAAACATGCATTAGAGTATCTGAAAAATAAGAGCATGCATACCTTCAGTATCTTGATCATAGTTGGATCGGTTGACCTAACATAAAAACTCTTCAGATAAGGTTCAAACATACCCTAGATTACAAAAATAAATATATAAATACATTTATGGTACTAGTGTATTCATTTCTCTCTTGAATTTTGTGTTCAAAATGTACATACCTTTCTTTGAATTGACATAGTTGCTATATTCTGTAGGACAATATACTGCACCTCCCTAGAAATTAAAGGAGAATTTTCACTGGGTATATTCTCCAATGAAATATCTCTAAGTAAACAGTACATTAAAGAAAGAAAAATCAGCAATAAGACTCATACTGAGTGGAACTCTTAAATATAATATTGAAAAGTTTTTAGTAAATCTTAGATATTTATGCCTTCTTTTAAAAATACATTTTCCCTATAAACTATTAAATTAAATTTGATTTATCACGAGGAAGAGTTAAAACAAGTTTTATAATACTGTATTCCTAAGATGTAGAGTCAATACAGTAGCTGCTCTGAACACGTGCAAAGAAAGTATTCTTAGGGCTAATGGAACAAACATGACTACAGTGTTAATACAAACTCTTGATTGGAAGGCTCACCATGTGACTCAATTCTGCCCAGAGTGAAAGATATTTTTTAAAAAGCCATGTTATTTTACATCCAATTATCTAAGAAATGAACATGGAACTGAATCTGGTATAATGCTCCACGTGAAAGATGCATTCCAGATCCTTCTTTGAACCAGCAATGGAAAACAAAAATTATTGAGCTGTTAAAAGGGAAAGAACGACTACGTATAAAGACAAAGGAAACAGTATCTTACTAAAGAATGGCAAAAGCCAAACTAGGGCTAAAGTTGTGGCACTAAGTTTGAGTATGGATGAAAATAAATATTTATCTTTCTCCTCCCAACTCCAACAGCATAAGTACTCAATGGAAAATTTTTTTTTAATTTAAAATAGCTAATTACTGCAAAATATCCAGGGTAAGATAAATAGCTTGAAACAATAGTATTCTTAAATATAGAAAACAAAACAAATGGCAAAATCTTTTTAAACACTGAAAGTATATGCCACAGGAACTCAAAGTTTTCTGAATTGTTGACCTGAACTGCAGAATTATAGAGAGGTAAAATTAAAGAGAAAAGTATTCTGCTATCTATCTATCTACCTACCTACCTACCTACTTCCTACCTACCTATCTCCAGGAAATGAAAAGAGTATGCATTTCTTTAAAATAAGTAGCTATTAAGAACATAGCTCTTTTCTTAAATAGAACAAACTATAGTAATTAAATATTGTAACTTTACAGGGAGCCGTAATTCTGTCATAAACTACATAATTCAGCATATGTATTGCTTTATATAAAGTCATGTATAATTACACTAAGTCAATCTGATAATACATTTAATATAGTTTTTCAGTGATTCCAGACTTAATAGAACTCCCAAACATTATTATCGTCACACCTAGAAATATCAAACACTAATACTAGGCTACTGGTAACAGTATATACTATATGCCAAAAAAATATTTTCAACTTCTTTGGGCTTGAGGTTAAAAAAACCTTCAATATTTAGCATTAACTTTGAGATCAGTAATCTAAAGGCTTTTATAATAATCCCCTTAAGTATGAAATCTCATTGATAAAATACAGTCAGAGCTGCATGTTAAATGCCTTAAGAGACACATTTTATTTGTTCAAACATTACTTTTAAAGTAATACAAAAGAAAACACATAAAAAATCATGTCCTACCTATTGCTACGAAGTAAACGCACTAGTGATTTAGAAATAATGCCAGCTTCCGATTTTGGTGCTATGTGCCAATACAGCTGAGCAACTGCCATAACCACCTAAAAAGTAAAGCAGAGAACAATAAGAACTATAACAGTTTCATACAGTTTCAAAGTATATTCTTACACATTATTTCCTTTAACTCCTACAAAATTGCTGTGAAATAAGATGAATATGTTGTTACCCTATGCAGCAGGTTGAACAGTGTTCCCCTAAGAGTATCTACCCTCAGAATGTGACTTTATTTGGAAATAAAGTCTTTGCAGATGTTATTAAGGCAATGACCAAGGTGAAATCATACTTGATTGGGGGGCCCTAAATCCAATGTGAGTGTCCTTATCAGAGACAGAAAAGGACACACAGAGAAGAGGCAGTATGAAGATGGAGGCAGAGACTGCACTGAGGCATGTAAGTCAAGTAATGCCAAAGATTGCTGGCAACCACCAGAAGCTAATTTCTCCCCAGAGCCTCCAGGAGGAACCAATCCTGTCAACAACTTGAGTTTTAGACTTCTGGCCTCCTGAAATGTGAGGGAATACATTTCTATTGTTTTAATCCACTCAGTTTTTGGTAATTTGTTACGGCAGCCCTAGGAAGCCAATAAATCCTCAGAAAGGAAAATGAATGTTACACGAACTACCCAAAGTCTGACAGCCAATACGGCAAGGCTCAACACACACTCCAAATGCCATACTCTTCCTAGTGCTGCTGCTGCTCCGAGACGGAATGAAACCAGACACTTAAAGATAACAGCAGTAAGTAGGTTAAAATTTTTAAAACCAAAGAAGGTCAGTATATTTAAGTTTTAATTAAGGGGACTCTATTAAAACAATTCCTCTAAAACAGCAGCATTTGAAATGATCTTGCTTTTCAAAATGCAGAACCTTAAAAATAGTCTTCGGTTCAAAGCTATTATAGGGGTAATCAGAATTTCTCTGTCATAAAATATAAGAGTACTATGTTTCCCCTACATGTCTCTACACTTAGATCCAGAGATCGAAAGTCCAGACCTCCCACTTGCTGAAAGTATCCAGTTCAGCGTGTGGCAACTGCAGATAGAGAGCTACAGAAATTAATCATCTTACCACCTTTGGTTAGGAAGATATATTACTACTACTTTACTTCTACTTGAACTATAAAGTTCTAATAAAATATGGCAGGAGTTTTACATATGCCTAAAGAGTATATAGTACCTGAGGGTGCTCGAAACAAAAAGAGTTTCTTCTAAAACTAAGAAACATTTAAGAAAAATAGAGTTACAGGATCCTCAAGTTACTGCTGTATGGTATTTTTGTGTACATTTTTTTAGATGACTGATTTATAGCTTTCAGACATTACTTGGGGGTTTGAGGAATTTAATGATATCTTATTTCTTCACTTGTGATCTACAAATACACTTTAATTATACAACAAACTTCTGAATTTAAAATCTTATTAAGAAAAACTCAATTAATGATTGACTTAATCTACAAATAGGTGACAGTCATTTTTTTAAAATATTAAAGCATACAGGTGGCTAATAAGTATTAGCATATGATAGAAGAGAAAGCTGAAGCTTAATAAACTGTACTTTCTATATGTGTCAATGTTTTTAAGATTCTAGATTCCACTTAGTATGTCATCTGTTCTGATACATTAATTAGGGCACTTCCAAACACAAAAGGGATAAAGGATCTTCTTTTCCCCAATATTTACAAATATAACAGTTTTTAAATCTCTTCAATACCCCAAATTTGACATTTATAGTCTAATTTGTAAAAGCCATGAGGGAAGCTCCCATAACTCCAAACTCCAAAACAACTAAAAATATACCTCATAGGCCTTCAGCAGTTACATTATGTATGTTCATAAGAAAGTACATCCTATAAGAACTTTTCTATTTCTAACCATTCCTCCTCTATCACCTTACCTAGACTGTCCAAATAGCCTCCCAACAGTGCTTCCAGTATCTCTTATCGCCAATTCAATCTACACAGCACTGACAGACTAGGTTTCCTGAACAAATTCTCAAAGTCTCTCTTGCAAGTTGAGAATAAGGCTAAAAAAAAGAACCTCTATTCACAATTCTTCAAAAGTCAACCTTTATATATATTTAGCATCATCAAATAAGCAGGATACTAAAAGGTATTGGAACAAAAAATAAACTACCTCTATTTGGTACACAATCAAACAAGCGGGGAACCAAAACATACTGGTACAAAAAGTACAAACTACCTCTATTTGTTTCACTATTCAAGAACATTTTTCATCAGTGAGTATTTGAACTATAAAACCAATTTCCAAGACAAAGTTAAATTAACAGTGAGTCAATTATAAAGTAGTTTTAGGTGGCAAGTTACAGTACTTAAGTACCACCAGGTCAAGCGAGAGTATACTAAAATATAAGCATATTTTACAACATTAATAAAATAACATATGTGCTATTATTGTACATAGTACTTATGATTTAGAAACTAAGTACTAGGTATTAGATAAAAACTTCCTAAGATAGATATACAAAGCTCTAGGGACCAAATTCTCAAGCATCAGAAAACAAAGGAAACTCTCATTTTCAAAGTTTTTACTACTTGAACAGAACGATTCATTAAGAACTTTTTTTAATTGAAAGAAGTTTAAGAAAATGTTGAATTTGAATTCATCAAGCCTTACATAAAACTTCCAGTTAACAGGAAACACAGGATACAGAAAAGGAAGCAACCAGACAAATCCAGGGGAACATTCTGCAAGACTTGAGAGGTTTAAAAGATGTAACAACCAGACCCAATGCAGCGCAACTGGTTTAGATGAACGAGTTATAAAAGAACTTAAGACAAATTGGTATTAAATGAGATGAAATTTTACTGAAATAGAAATAGAGAACTGACTAGAAAAAAAAACAGGTTAAAAAATACTACGTGTACTATGATTTTTATCTTGGTTTTAAAAAATATATATATGTATAGACATACACACATGTGAAATAGGTACATTTATGCAGAAAAAAATCTGGAAAAAACTGCATTAAGATATTATAACAGTGATTCCTGAGTGATGGGAATGTAATGGTTTAATTTTATTAAATTTTGCTAGTCTGTATTTTCTAATTTTCTACTGTGCACATGTATTCTTCTAAAATAAAAGGGTTATTTAAAATAAAAAGATGTAAACAACAACAAACTTAGGACCCAAGTAAGGATGATTTTTAGTTATTCCTACCAGCTAAAATTTTTATATGAGGCATTATGCTAGGTGCTTTTACTATATGTTAGTCTCTTCAAAACTCTTATCAGGTAAATACAAATATTATGGACTGATACCAGATTAAGTACTCACAACAACAATCCAGCAGTAGAGAAATATACACAGTCCTCCAATCAACTGGTAAACATCTTGAACTTATATCTTAGGAAACCAATTAACAAAACCACAAAAAGGAAATGAAGTCCAGTAGGCATACAGCTACCAAACCAAGTAATCCTATTAAAACCTGTTTTTTAGTATATAAACAAAAAAACCAACAAACGCTCCATTAGCACACTCAAAAATAAAGACTTATTTACTGAACTTACATATTTTTAACCACTGTTTTAAAAAATCTGTGAATTATTTCTTATAGTGGTTTTTACATACCGCTGCATTCCTGCTCTGAAGCAAAGGCTTTGTATTCCGAATTAAAAGTCTATGGTCTGGATCCATAGTATATGGCTTCTTCCCTCTGTCAGTCTTTTCCTTCTGTTCCTCATCAGAATCATAGAAATCCTTTTCATTGTCCGCTAGACCATCACCCTACAGGAAAGAAATCCAATCCCAAGATTAGTTCAGACCTGGGACAGCCCAAATATTACACAAAGAAAACTTTTTTAAAAACACTTACAATAATGATATTTTACTATAGAATACTACTGTTGAGGCAATTTAAAATTATTATGTTACCTATATGGAAGAAAGGCCTTGCTTTTTCTCATATTTTATGACACAGTAACTGTCTTTTAGTGCAACAGTTAATACTTTTCTATAATATAGTAAACCTCTGAAAATATTAAATTACCATAGAAATACCCACAGCTGCCCAAAGGGAAAACCTAACCATTAAATTCTAACAAAGCCGAGGATATGAGACTACCCAAAACCTGAAAACTGTTTCCATAAATTATCAGTCACTCTGTAACTGAATCAAAGGGTCAGAAGAAAGAAGAAAATTGTTTGGACTGCAACACATATAAAAGAAATCATTAATAAAGTTTGACAGGTTAAAAATTGGTAATTAAGCAGATCCCTGTGTTGTCAAGACTCAGCTAGAGATTTATGTGTATCCCTGAGAGTTGACTCTATGTTTTTGTTTTGTACTTTTCATTTGAATTCTTTATTATCTCTGTCAATAAAATCAGCCTTATAGGGATTTAGTCCTAAAAATAAATAAACAAACAAACGAAAAAAGCACACAAAGACAATAATATTTAAGTGGATCCAATGCAACTACCATTTAGAGGTAATTTCTGTTACCAAGTACTTGAAACATACTTTCCACTTCTGGGAAGATGGAATAGATATACTTTTTCCTATTCCTCTTGCTAAGTATAACTAGAAACCCAAGACATTACGTATAAAACAAATATAAAAAAGAAAAGACAGAGAAGAAGAAAGACTGGATAGGGATCTCAGGATCCAAAGAATGACACAACAGTGAGTTCCCTGGATTTTCATTTTTACCTCATATATCAAAGACTGGGTGGAAGAGAAGTGGGTAACACAGAAAACCAACAAGTATACATGAAACAAACCCTCCAAAAGCCTGTTCTCTGTAGCCAAAGGACCAAGAAAGGGAAATGGAAAGTCTAGCAAGACAGAAAACTTTTTAAGAAAATAACTGCTCTAGTGCAGCCAACACTAGAGAAAAAAAACATGACCTTACCCCTAACCCCACCAGCAAAAGCTGACATGGAGAGCCTAGATTTCCACCCCTCCCCGCAGGATGTAATAAGAGCCCCGACTTTCCCACTGGGGTGGTATCAGAAAAGGCCAAGATGGAACTGAGACTTTAAGCTCCACCAGTTAATGAGGCACCTCCACGGTGGGGAGACCAAGCAGGGAGCTTGGACATCCAAGCCTACCTATCAGTTGAGGTAACTTTATCCCTCCCCACTGGGCTAGTACAAGAGGATGCTTAGTGGACACTTCTCTCAGGACTTGAAACATCACGAGCCAGTGGTAACAAGGACACACACTCTGTGGTGTCAGTGGAAGACACATGTGGAACAGTAATGAGGCACTTCTATACCTCCCAACCAGAAAGCTATCAGGGGAATAATAGTGGGGAGCCAGATCCCGCATTCACCCACAGTAATAATGAGCACAGTCTACCTGAGATATCAATGGAGGCTGAGTGGGGAACCAGGATTTCTACCATGACCTGGCAGTAATGAGGTGGCATGCACCCCACCCTTCTCTGCTGGAATGGTGTCAAACAAACCAAGCTAAAACTGAAGGCTTGAATAAGATCCATAATCTCATAATATCCAAAACATCCAGGTTTGGGGGAAAAAAAAAAAAATCACTCACCATTCCAAGAGCCAGGTAGATCCCAAACTGGATGAAAAGAGATAAACAGTAGATGCCAACACTAAGGTGATAGGGATATTAGAGTTATCTAATAAAGATTTTAAAGCAACCATCATAAAAATGTTTCAGTGAGCAACTAGGAACATCCTTGAAACAAATGAAAAACAGAATGTCTTAGAAAAGAATTATAAAATCTAAACAAAGAAATAGAAGCTATAAAGAAAGACCAACAAGAAAGGTTACAACTGAAAAATACAGGAACCAAAATTAAACAATAAATGGGATCAGAAGCAGTACTGAGAGGACCAGGTCCTGAGAGGACCAGGAAACCATCAGTGAATTAGAACACAGAACAACAGAAATTACCCAATCTGAACAAAAGAGAAAAATGGAGAATGGAATGGAAGACCCATCTGTCTCCTCTCCAATCCCCCAAAAAAGAAATCTTTTTCCATGGAGGAGCTGGTTAGTAGTGATCTTGAAGAGACAGCTGGCAGTGGACGTCTTGCCAAGAGGAATAAATCTTTCCCCAGAGAGGGAACCAGTTAGTGACCCTGAAGAGTCAGGAAACAAGACGGTCCCCAAGAAATAGAGGAAATTCTCTTCCAAGGAGGAGCCACTCAGCAGTGGACCTGAAGAGGCTGCTGCCAGCAGGAGCAGCAGCTCCAAGAAAAAGAAAAAGCTCCGAAAGCTGTCCCAGGAAAATTAGAATGGACATTTCCCTAGTAGGGCATAACTTGCAGAGATATTTCCCAACCCATCCCCTATAGTCCAATAAAATTAAAAAAAAAATACATGGAGGACAAAGATATGGGGGAAAAAAAAAAGAACTTCAGGGACCTGTGGAACTATAACAAAACAGCTAAAATATCCTATCATCTGAACCCTGGAAAGATTCAGATGGTGGGTGGGGCTTAAAGAGTACTCCAAGAAATAATGGCTGAAAAATTCCTAAATTTGGCAAAAGACCTAAAAGTACAGATGGAATAAAGTGAGTAAATCCTAAACAGGATAAACCCGAAGAAATACAAAACAAGACATGTAAGTCAAACTTCTGAAAACTAAAGATGAAGAAAAAGATCTGGAAAGCAGCATTACAGAAAGGACACTTGAGAGGATGAGGCAATGGATCAGGGAGTGTCAGTGACAAGGATGAAAATGCAGGATAGATTTAAGAACTACTTAGAAGCTGAAGTCAACAGGATGCAGTGACTGAACGTGAAGAACAACATCGGGGCACTTAACAAGGATGCCCCCATTCCCAGCCTGGATGACAAAGCAGATGATGATACTACCAGTCAAGACAATCTTGTCTGGGAGTATCTCTCTTTTCCAAGGCTGCCTGCTAAACAAACATCCTTAAAAGATAGTCCAGAACAAAACCTATCTATGCCATTACATAGAAGAGCAGAAAAAATGAGAAAAACGCATGAAGGATTATCTCCCAAGTGTTTATTTTGTTCATGACTGATCTGCCCCTATTCTTCAAAGTGAACCTTCTTTTTATAATTAACAATTTCCCCCAGCAAAAAAAATTTATAATTTGTGATCTCTAATCATTTTTCCTTCAACATGGCATAGCATTTTTTTAAAAAAACATTTATATAGCTAGGTACAGAGTTCTTAGGGTTGACAACAAAAGCACAGCCCATAAAAGAGAACACTGATAAATTGGATTTCATCAAAATTAAAAACTCCTGTTCCATTAAAAAAAAAAAAACCTCTTAAGAGGAAGAAAAAAACAAATTACACATTGGCAGAAAATATATGCAACTACATATGAAACAAGGGGCTAGTATCTAGAATATAAAGACCACTCCCAAAACTCAACATTTAAAAAAACAATTCAGTTTAAAAAAGGGCAAAAGATATTCTTACGGACTGAACTGTGTATCCCCTAAAATTCACATGTTGAAGCCTCAATGCGACCATATGCTAAAGTTGGGACCTTCAAGGTTAAATCAGATTATATCAGTGGTTCCCTAATCCAATACAACTGGCATCCTTATAAGAAGAGAGAAAGGCATATGAGAACACAGCAAGAAGGCAGCCATCTGCAAGCCAAGGAGAGGAGCCTTGGGAGAAACCAAACCTGCTAACACCTTGACCTTGGACTTCTAGCCTCCTGGAGGAATTGTGAGAAACTATGAGAAATAAATTACTGTTTATTTAACCAGCCTGTGGTATTTTGTTATGGCAGCTCTAGCAAACTAATACAGACATCAATAAACGATTAAAGGAGATACACAAATGGCAAACAAAGCACATGAAAAGATAATCAACTTCATTAGCTAATAGGGAAATGCAAATTAAAACCACAGCAAGGTGGTTTTGTTATGGCATACATATCAGAATGGCTCTCATCTAAAATTAAACTTAAAAAGAGTGACACCACCAAATGATAGTAAGGAAGTCCAGGAAAAGGATCACTCATATGCTGGTGGTGAATGTAAAAGGTTACAGTCATTCCGGCAGGTTGTCAGTCTCTTACAGAACTAAACCTGTATTCACCATACAACCCAAAAATTGCACTCTTGGGCATTTATCATGGGGAAATGGAAATTCTCACAAAGATCTCTACACAAAATATTCATAGCAGTGTTATTCCTATTAGCCAAAATGGAAACAACACAGATGTCCTTCAATGGATGAATGGTTAAACAATTGGTTAAGCAAATGGTTAAACATCTATGCCATGGAATACCATTCAGAAATAAAAAGAAACAAACGACTGATACACACAATGCTGATTAATCTCCAGAGAAGTACACTGAGCTTGAGAGAGCAAAATTAATCCTAAAAGGTTACATACTGTATGATTCCATTTATATAGCATTCTTGAAATGACAAAATTATAGAGATGGAGAAGAAATTAGTGGTTACCAGGGGTTAAGGGGGAGCAGGGTTAAGCACAGGGAAGAAAACGGGTTTAACTATAAAATGATAACATGAAGGATACTTGTGATAGAACTATTCTGAATCATGATTGTATCAACATCAATATCAAGGTTGGAATACCTTACTATAGTTTTGCAAGATGTCACCACTGGAGGAAAATGAATAAAGGTTACACCAGATCTCTCTATATTATTTCTTACAACTGCATGTGAATCTACTGTTATCTTAAAAGAGAACATTTAATTAAATAAAATTAAGGAGAAAAAAATCAGTAAATCACTTGAAAGAAATTTGCATATATTTATTGTTAGATAACAATAAAATAAATTATTTAAATTGTTATAGGTTAATATCACTTAATGAATTATGTTTTCCTTGTTAAGTGCTTACAGTTAGGATACAATCTTTGCTTAAATATCACTGAAAATACTTTTTATCAAAAAATATGACCTTTAGTTTTCTTAGAAGTAAGCATAATATTATCTGAGTGTTTTTTAAATCCACAATAAAAACAAAATCTTAAGAAATTCTCCAAACAAAAGAAACTCACCAAATTTATGTTTTGAAAACAAAAGACACTTTAAAAGTAATACCCATATTTAAAAGTAAACTATAAATTATAACATTTATCATCTTCTCTGAATACACAATTCAAAACAAATTACTTGTCTCTTAGTGCTTAAAAAAAAAAAAAAGGACTATAACTGAGACATACTTTTCTATCAAGGCCAGACTTGAGGGTCTTTCTCCTTTATGGAGTTTCAGACTAAACTCATTCTATTAAGTGCATTAGTAAACCAATAAAATGATACACAAATAATCTCATTCTTTAAGCATAAGCACTCACCTACAATCTTTACTGAATGTTAATCAAACAAATGTTCAAAATATACCTAAAACTGGTATATGATGAAACGGCTGTATTAACACAGCACTTTCCAGTTCTCCTTCTCTAACACTTTATTAAAGTTCAATTACATTAGTTTAATAAATATTTGTATTGTTTATTTTACTGTACAAGTATTTAGGATTATGGTAATAATTATAGTAAAAAGATTATAAAGGAGTATTTTTTTTCTTTAGTATCTTTCCCACATCCAAAGATTTTACAAAGCTATTAAGTAAAACTTCTACAGATTAATGCTTCACGATGTTTTATTAAAGATCTGTAAATTAATTCTTAACATTTAACATTAAATAAATTAGTATAATTTACTAAAATGAAAGAGATTCTTTGAAACAGTACAAAGTTTTAACAACCGGATTATTGGATAACAAACACGAAGAACATGTTGCTTAATACTTAAAATAATTATTGATATCAATTATTATTTCAAAGTATATTCCCCTCAAAAGAAACTTTCTCTTATACTTTTTATGAAATTTCAATTTGGTTCTATTGCTATGAGAACATCAATGGCATGGCTTTTTAGATCTGGCTGCTAATTACTAACTGTATATATACACCAACAGCATAATTCCTTTAGTTGGAATTAAAAGGAAAAAAATTTAAGGACTGATGTTTTCATGAGGTTAATGAAACAAAAGAGATGAGGCTTCCACACAGGATGGGAGCCAATCTCCAATAACTTTATATCTGAATCTGTGTCACTGCTAGCTGTTTTCTCAGGTTTTCAACCAACAGGAACAGACATTGGCCAAAACAGAATGGAGCTGGATGCAAACAGCCAGAATGGGTAATACTAGGTCATGCCAGTTCAGTATCGGGGTTGCCTCTATGACCATGTTAAATTACTTGACCTCCCCTTGTCTTAATTTACTCATTTGTAAAATGGAATAAAAGCAGTATCTATATCATGAAAGTGTTCATAAAGATTGATTAGTTTAGTGAAGGTTATATAAGCCCTTAGTGCCTAGTGCATATTAAACACTCAAATAGTAGCTATTACCATTGCTTTTATTATTAAATTTTTTCTAGAAACTATTACCTCACCGTAAATCAAATATCCCTAGATGCCAAATATGAAGAAAAATGTCCCCCTAAAATTATCCCTCAGAAAAGAAACTGCCTCATATTTGAGAATTTACAAAAATATCATGAGGCTTTTGTACAACTGCTTCATTTTGAACCAAAATGTACTGTCTGGGGAACTCATTACACTGAAACAACTTTAATCAATGCCAGTTATAGATGCTTAAAAGAAGTCACAAACTCCAATGACACAATGTCATTAAAAGTAAGACTTGAAAGATTACTTTTTAAAAACACGTAATACAGGATTACAGAGTTCTGCTTCTAGAAATAAGCAAATTGGAATAACCCTTATAGCGAGCTAGGGAAGAAAAATGAAACACACCTGTTTGAAGGCACTTAAAAGTTAAAAGAACAGTGATGAATTATGCAGGCAAGATCCAGAAGAAGTAGTAAACCAAGAAATCTGACCGACCTCAGGCATTGTTTTTTCCCCCAAATCACTGTTATTACATAGCAAAGAGCCAAGAGGCCTAAAGAGCTTTTAGCAGATTCACAAAAATTACAGAAGCAAAAGTTGGAGGTCAGGATCCACCAAAACCAAGACTCCTAACTCTCCCTAGTCTTTGGTTTAAAATCCTGAGAGTCTATATCCTAGAGAGTAAAGATGATAAAATTAAAGCCCACCTTTCAATCATGTCAAATCTGTAACTGAGGTGATTAAAGGAACTCAGATTGCTGATACCCTTACCTAGTAATATCCCACAAGCAAACCAAACCCATCATCCAAAGCTTCAAACTAGTTCAACGATTTTTCAGACAGTAAGTAAGGAAAGAGGAAGGAAAATAGGGAAGAAAAGGCAGAGTCATTAAGGGTCAGGATATTGTTTCCATCTGGGAGGGAAAGAAGGCTATTAAGTGGAAGGTGTCAAAGGAGGGTCTTCTGAAGTATCATTACTGTTTCTTAATCTGAGTACTTGTTACATTGGGGTCTTCAGTTTACAAAAATTCATGAGACCATTTGCTTCTGACACACATTATTTCTACTTCAATAAAAATCTTAAAATTATGCATGTAAGAAAAAAAGACAGGAAATTCCCTGGGTGCGCAGTGGTTAAGGATCTGCCTGCCAATGCAGGGGACACGGGTTCGAGCCCTGGCCCGGGAAGATCCCACATGCCGCGGAGTAACTAAGCCTGTGCGCCACAACTACTGAGCCTGCGCTCTACAGCCAGTGAGCCACAACTACTGAGCCCACGCGCGGCAACTACTGAAGCCCGTGTGCCTAGAGCCCACATTCCACAACAAGGGAAGCCACCTCAATAAGCAGCCTGCGCACTGCAACAAAGAGTAGCCCCCCGCTCGCCGCAACTAGAGAAAGCCTGCACAGAGCAACAAAGACCCAGCAGAGCCCCCCCAAGCCCCGAATAAATAAATAAATAAATAAATAAATAAATAAAATAAAATAAACAAGTAAGGTAAACAAGATATAATCAGAAGGATGTTTAGTCTGCTTAAGGATAAATAGAGATAAAATAGGTTTCAAAGATGCTGAAATCTATAGAAAAAAATTTCCATTTGCTGAACTTAGTATACTAATTGTACATCATATACCTAAAAAAGGAAGATGAACCAATTTTAATACAGCACCATGTGTATTTGAAAACAATATTTTAGAAATACTTTGTTTTTAATGGAACTGCTTAATTTTTTAATGTATTCTGTACCTTCTGATATATTTCTTATCTAGAAATTGATACAGTGCAGTTTCAATTTACACAATACATCTATGAATTTGGAACTAAGTCGAAAGGTCTCCCCTACATAGCTGAAACAGCAGTTATGAAGACTTGAGGTATTATTCTAAGTATAAAGTTCTTATGCAGAGTATATTATGCCTTTAATTTTAACCATTTATCTCCTGATACTCAGATAATATATGGTGTAATGTAGAAAGAAAAAAATATTAAGTTATGTCTTCCATTCTCTGTCAAGGGGCTGGAAAACAGAAAATTGTTTTAGAAGTGTTCGCATCAAAAAGGTTTAAAAAAATCAATTATTATATGTATTGTTTGTATTGAGCCTAGAGAAACGAGGCATTATCATAAAGGGGTTTTTAATGGGTATTAATTAAAATATTTTATATTGTGGCTTACGTTGGCAATTTTTCTAAGCCTCATGGTCATTTAAGTAATGTCACCTTTACTCCAATAAATTACTGATATGATTATTACAAAGAGAACCATTTAACAGCAATCTGACTGATGTAAAAAACATTAATAAACCTGTAAAACCTGCTCTTTTGCACCTTGGAAAATGGCTGGTTCTAAAACTAAGGCAGTTAAAATAAATCCAGATCATCAGGTACTTAAAAAACAAACAAACAAAAACAACTCCCTAAGACCAAAGCTGAAAAATTTTAGCAGTAGAATAATGACAGTATTAGTTCATAACCCAAAGGATAAAATAAATATCTAGGAGTCCATACTTATGTAAATAAATGACTAAAAAATAAATAAATGGGAGAGAAAAGTCAAGTCTTCCTTACAGAAGAATTCTGAATAATAATTATGCTAATATCATGTGAATGAGTATTGGAGGCTTTAATTTCCATGTCAGCATCCTATCCATATTCCAAGGTGATGCGCATCTCAAACAACCTATAGAGAAGTAAAGATGGCTCCCTATGGAAAAGTATTAAATGACTCAAAAAGGAACCCTGGTAATAATAAGGACACAAATACATAAAATCTTTGTGATGAAACTCACGAGTATAAAAAAGTTATATTTATTAATGAAGATTTTTCTGTTATTTCTACACATATCAGTATGTGTAGAAAATGAAATCATATACTAGAATGAACAACTTTCTCCATCTTTCTAAAAGAGTATACATTCAAGCTGAACCAAAATAAAAGCTTTAAATCCTCTTATTTGGAAAATGGAGACAGCTTTGCAGTTTCTTTAAAGTGAAGACAGTGTTTTAGAAATACATCCTGAATAGATATGGATAGAATTATATAATATCTTGAATTTCATATGAAATTTGGGATTGAAGTGGGAAGGGGGTTGAGTTAAAGTTGAGAGCAGCCATGAGCTGATGAATGTTGTATCTAGGTGATGTGTACATGAGGATTCATTGGACTCTTAGCCCTATCTTTGTGTATGCTTAAATTTTTCAATAGTTTAACATTTATACAGTGAGTTTCACTTCAAGATCTACTATAAAGCTACAGTAATCAAAATCAAGACAGTGTGGTACTGGTGAAAGAACAGACAAACAGATTAATGGTACAGAACAGGGAACCCCAAAATAGACCCACATAAATATACAGTTAACTGATTTATGACAAAGGAGCAAAGTTAATACAATGGAGAAGAGATCGTCTTTTTTACAAATGGTGCTGAACATCAACATGCAAAAAAAATGAATCTAGACAGACCTACACCATTCACAAAAATTCACTCAAAAAGGATTAGAGACAAATAAGGAACACAAAACTATAAAATTCTAGAATATAACATAGGAGAAAATCTAGATGACCCTGGATATGGGATGACTTTTAGATACAACACCAAAGGCATGACCCATGAAAGAAATAATTGATAGGCTGAACTTCATTAAAATTAAAAATGTCTGCTCTGCAAAAGATGTCAAGACAAGTCACAGACTTGGAGAAATATTTGGAGAAGATACATCTGATAAAGGGCTGTTACCCAAAATATACAAAGAGCTCTTAAAACTCAACAATGAGAAAGCAAACAACTCGATTAAAAAATGGGCCAAGGACTTGAACAGACAACTCATCAAAGAAGATATACAGATGGCAAATAAGCTTATGAAAAGATGTTCAACATCATATGTAATTAGGGAAGTGCAAATTAAAACAAGATACAGGGACTTCCCTGGTGGTCCGGTGGTAAAGAATCCGCCTTCTAATGCAGGGGACGTGGGGTCAATCCCTGGTCAGGGAACTAAGATCCCACATGCTGCAGGGAAACTAAGCCCACATGCCACAACTACTGAACTCACATGCCACAACTACTGAACTCGTGCACCACAATGGAAGAGACCACATGCCGCAACTAAGACCTGACACAGCCAAAAAATAATAAATAAATAAATATTTTTTTAAAAAAGATACAACTACACACCTATTAGAATGGCCAAACTCCAGGACACTGAGAACACTAAATGTCAGCAAGAATGTGGAGCATACAGAACACTCATTCATTGCCAGTGGGGACACAAAACAGTACAGCCACTATGAAAGACAACTGGGCAGCTTCTTACAAAATTAAATATACTCTTATCAAATAGTCTAGCAATCAGAGTCCTTGGTTTATACCAAGATGAGTCCATACAAAAACCTGCACAAGGTTTATAGCAGCTTTATTCATATTTGCCAATTTATAGAGGCAAACAAGATATCCTTCAGCAGGTGAATGGATGAATAAACTGTGGTACATCTTGACAATGGAATGTTATTTGGCCCTAAAAAGAAATGAGCTATAGAGACATGAAAAGACATGGAGCATCCTTAAATGCATATGACTAAGGCAAAGAACTGAAAAAAAAAAAAAACTATGGAGATAGTAAAAAGACTAGTCATTGCCAGGATTTGTAGGGGAACGGGGAATGAATATGCAGGACATAGAGGATTTTTAGGGCAGTGAAACTATTTTGTAAGATATCACAATGGTGGAGGCATGTCATTATACGTTTGTCAAAACCGACAGAATGAACCCCACCAAGAGCAAACCTCAGTGTAAACTATGGACTTCAGGCGATAATGATGTATTAACATATGTTCATTGACTGTAATAAATGTACTACTGTGGTGAAGGATGTTGATAGTCAGGAGGTGGGTGGGGGCAGGGAGTATATGGGAACTCCCTGCATTTTCCACCCTATTTTGTCATAACCTAAAACTTCTCTAAAAAAAAAATTAAAACAAATTTTTAAAAGAAACAGTGAGTTTAATACACCTGAGCTATTTCATATGAAAATAGGTCTCCCTCCACTCATGTGTACTGATCACCCCAAACGCTAAAATAAAAACATTAGAATAAAATTAGCTTTTCACCTTGCTTTAAAACATTCACTTTCAGTAAGAGAAATGTTGTTACATTAAATATAAGCTCTATGAAGTCCAAAAAAATTACCTTTTATTTCATAAATCATATTTTGGAAAGGCATAGTTTATAAACTTTATTCTTCATCCTGCCATCTCTTTTATTTTATTACAGTGGTGTTTGTCGTAGTCGAGAAAAAGACACTGAATGTACCCACTTCTCTTATGAATTCCAAGACAGCCTGGAGGGCACTAGTACCAACTTAAGACTTGTACCAGGACAATACCACATCTGTTATCTTCTGTGGACACAGACTACTTAAGAGCTACACAGGGGAACACATCATGGCATTGTCATGCCATAAGACACTCATATTAGCAAGCTTGGGCTACTATAACAAAATACCATAGACTGGGTGGCTTAAGCTACAATTTTTCACAGTTTTGAAGGCTGGCAAGTCCAAGATCAAGGTGTTGGCAGACTCGGTTCCTGGTGAGAACCCACTTCCTAGCTTGCAGCTGGCTGCCTTCTCGCTATGTCTTCACATGGGCAGAGAAAGGAAGCAAGCTCTCTGGTGTGTCATCTTATAAGGGCACTATTCCCATGACGACAACCCCACACTCACCAATCCACTGAAACCGAATTACTTCCCAAAGTCCCTACCTCCAAATACCATCACATTGGGAGTTAGGACTTCAACATGTGGATTTCGGAGGACATAAACATTCAGTCCATAGATACCATAGCAGTGTATTGGTGGTCCATCTCTCTGACATTGGGTTAGATTTCCCTGACAAGACCAGAGTGGGTAGGTGATTGGCAATATCATAAACAATTAAATTATTCAGTATGGATAGCACATGTTTACTTTTTTTAAAAAAGTCATGTTTAATAAATTTTTTAATTTAATATTTTTCTCAAAAAAAGTCTCTTTCCCCCCTGATTAGGCCTATGTAAAACAACACATTATATGAATACTGGTTTGAGACATTTTTTCCTTCCATGAGGTAACTGCTATGCTCTTCACTTTACATGTTTTATACTACAGCCCAGTGACCACTATACCACACAGGTGGAAGTATGGGTTTGAGGATCATTGAACACTGAATCTCCCCCAATACATCACAATTACGGAAACACCTGTGCCCAGTAACTTTGAGTTGAGCCACTCTGAAAATTCAGAGTGCTCAATTGCCCACAACACTTCTCATTTCTTATGACTATATGTTCAGCACCAGTATACAGGAAACAAGCTTTCCGAATGCAGTGGTTTCCAAATTTTGTTACTGAGAAATCTGAAGAATCTACATAAGGCATTTTTTCATGTTTCTCTAAAGTAAAATATACTCATTACACAAGTTGATCTTAGGTCTAAGAGTTCTAAGACATGAGAAAGAAGGGTTCCAGTCATTTGAAAACTAATCTCAATCTAATTACAGGGATAAATAAGAACTGTTTTTTGTTAAGCAGAATGCATTTTAGAGTGGTTCTCACTCAGTCATAAACTACAAAATAAAATTAAGCCCAACCTAGGTAGAACTAATCATAATTCCTCAAGTATTCACTCCCTCCTTACCTAAACCCCTGAAATAAAGAGAATGTATTAAAGAAGGTAAGTGTCTATTGACTTGAAATTGATAAATTTAACTATCCTTTAGGACATTAAAAAAAGAGGTTAGAGGATTAGAGCAGAGGTTTTAAAATACTGGTGGACATTCATGGTGGAGGGGATAAAGCAGTAGTTTGTTTTAATCTTAGGGTGAACTCTAATAGTTAAATAGAAAAAACAAAAGCAAAAATCTGTACTCTAGATAAAGTGGGGGTAGGAAACTAGGGCTCCAAGAAACAACAGTTAAAAATTTTTAAAAAGCAAATAATCTAGGTTATGAAAAACTTTTCATATAAAACATAAAATTTTGTAAAGGGACTGTTTCTTCTTCATTAATCCCCAAATATTTATATATCTAAATTAAATAATGCCCTTTGAGTCACTAGAAAAACATATATAAACAAGTTGTTTTAAAAATAATATGAGGATAACTACTAGAAGATAAAGCTAAAAGAGTTAGAACTAGTTGCATCTGGAGAGTAGGAACTGGAGGTGTAAAAAGGAAGGACATATATTTACTATACATCCCAGTAATTCCACTCCTAGAGAAATGAAAACATTTTATGTCCAAACAAAGACTTGTGGCACTGGAGGGCAAGGTCACAGCTCCATGGATGTACAGAAAATTCAGAGTTTAAGCATAAGCAAGTACAATCTTTGCCGAGAAGACATAGCGACAGATAGATAGACAGATAGATATATATATATGTAACATCTTTTGTGTGTGTGTTACAGAATTATGTTAAAGAAATTAAGAGAAAAAAGTTTCATTTTTAATATTTACCTACATATATATCATTTCTATCATTCTTTATTCCTTTCTATAGTTATAAATTACCATCTATTATCATTTCTCTGCAACCTAAACAACTTCTTGCAGTATCTCTTGTAATACAGTTCTACATATCAATTTTTCAATTTAGTTCATCTGAAAACTTCTTCATTCCATCTTTATTTCTGAAGAATGGTTTTGTTCAATATAGAATTCTTTGTTGACAGATTTCTCTCAACAATTTAAAGATGATATTCCATTGTTTCCTAGACTCCATTGTTTCTTATCAGCAGTTAGTCATAATCATTGTTTCTCTGTATATAATGCATTGTTTCTCTCTGCTTTCAAGGTTTTCTCTTTCCCCTTTGATTTCAGAAGTTTGACTATGATGTACCTAGGTGTGACATTTTAATATTTTGCCTGGGAATTTGATGTGTTTCCTGGATCTGTACACTTGGTTTTTTCCCCCCCTTAAACTAAACTTGAAATTTTTTAAGCTTTTATTTCTTCAGGTATTATTTCTACTCCATTCACCCTTTTCTCTCATTTTGGGACTTCAATTACAAGTATTTTATTCTGTTTCATATTGTTCCACATGGCTCTGAGACTGTTCACTTTTCTTCACTTGCTTTTCTCTTTGTTCTTCAGAATGAATAATTTCTATTAATCTATCTTCAGGTTTCTTAACACTTTTACAGCCTCCTCCTGGCTATTAAGCCTATCTAGCTTATTTTTCATTTAATCATTGTATTTTTCAGCCCTAGAATTTCCATTTCGTTCTTTCTTATAGTGTCTTTCCTGTTAAGATTCGTTTATTCAATCAATACAACTATGTTGCTTTTTAATATTTTTGCCATATATATATAATAGCTGCATTATTTGTCTGATAATTGCCTCTTCTTGATTATCTTTCTATTGCCTACTTTTTCTCTTCAGCATTATTTTTTTGTTTCTCATGTCTGCTGATTTTTTCAAATTGTATTCTGAATATTATCAACCATACACTATAAATTCTTCCTTGTGTTGCATTCCTCTGAAGTGTATTAATATTTGTTTTAGCAGGCATCTTACTGGTTTCAAACTCCAAACTCTGTGTATCCTAATACGACCAGCAAGTGAAATCTCCATTTAGTTTCCAGTTGCTTTTTTTTTGCTAGACACACTGGAGTCTTCTCCACACATGGAGAGTTGGTCAGCCAATGACTTGAATGGTGTTTACATGCATTTCCAGGGGTGCACGCTCCTGTGGTTCCCACACCTTTCTGGAATTTCTGCCAGCCTTGAAGTCTGTTCTCTAATACCTAGGTAAGTGAGGCTGTAACTTTTTCCATTTTTATATGGGATAGGCGAATTCCCCCAGGCAAAAACCTGCAAACTCACACCTTGAAATTTCAGTCCTTCATGTGTGGAGTCCTCTCTAGTTTTGCCTACTTTTGATCATCCTATAGTACACCTTTAGCTGCTATTTTTCAAAATAATTTCCCAGGGAGTTAATCTGATCAAGGTATTCCATCAATGGAAGCGGGAACTGTAAGTCCATGAAGTACATCTCAGCCGCAGGTCAGATGTCTTCATGCTTTTTATGTGAAAGTAAACCTTTCACATACACTCCTCTATACCCCACTTTCGTCATATTTCCCATTACTTCACATTAGCCAGAATGGTGTTATATGCCCATTCCTAAACCTATCACCTACAAGGGGAATGTAATTAACATTAGTCTAGTTTAGGCTGGGAAGCAACATGGTTTCTGCAAAGACACCTGGGTGCTCAATCCCTGTAGAACATCTGTCTGCAAGGAAGAACTTTTTGCAAAGGGGTTGTCTGCTGGAGACAATCAACAGTGTCTGCCACATTCTCTATACCACCTAGACAACAATGCACTAGCAGAACCTGTCTGACGTAACCATTTTGGAACTCTGGAGTCTATCAAAGGCTAGCAGCTTCCAGTAGGACTGCAGTAATTTTAAGATATGTATCAGAAACTTAAAGTCTTGTATATATACAGCTAAATGAATAATAGAATAAAATTGACTGTTTTAAATTACCACATTAGATTACATAAAATCATAATCTTTTCTGAGATGAATATAGATAACTACTAAGCAGCAAAATCACAAATTTAAAAATTAAATAACTGACTGGTCAGAGATAAATTCAATATTAATCATATTTACTCCTTTATGCTATAGTAATAAGACTAACACAGAGAAAAATATAAGGAAATAAATGGACTATAAGGTCGAGAAAACACAATGATATAAATATCTATAACAGAATGTCAAGGAGAAAAGCACAGTGGAAAAAGGACAGACATCAGAGGAGGGCAGCAGAATTCATCACATTTCTTAACATCTTAAGCTCTAACTTTCTCCTCCTAAAATTCATTTAGTACCCGTTAAAATTCATAAAATACTTTTATTACTATGAACATTTTGGGGCTACTAGGTAAATATGGTGAGAGAAAGACAGAAAACAGAATTTCTTTCCCCAATATAAATAATATGCGGAAAATAAAAAATTAAAACTAGCAAAAATAAGTCAGTGGAGAAAGAAACAAGCAGAGGGTCACAATCTAATGGCATAAACTTTTTTAGAAGTTTTTTTAAAAAAAAAGACTCTAGAAAAACATATTCCTCACTTCTTGAGACTGTTCATGATTAACTCTTGCCTGCTAGACAGAAGAAAACTGAGGGGTTACTCTTACCTTTCATCCTACTTGGGGTGGTGGGGTGGTGAGGGAGGTTGGCAGTGGAAACAGGTGGTGAGGAGAAGCAGGTGGGAGAGTAAACAACAAGCCTGTCTCTCTCTGAAAGAACTGATGACTCTGGGGCAACACTGCCCAATAGAAAATTCTGTGATATCGGAAACATTTTATATCACACTATCCAATACAGTAGGCACTAGCCTCGCATGACTACTGAACCCTTAATGTGGGGCCAGTGCAACTGAGGAAGTGATTTACAATTTCACTTAATTTAAGTTTAAATAGACACATGTGGCTAGCAATGACCATATTGGACAGGAGAATTCCTGGGTTAAACAATAAATAAGAACAATTTAAAGGTCAAGAAAATTTCTCCACAGGAACATAGTAGGTGGCATCAATGTCACTACAGGACATAAGAAAGTTCCCGAGACTTAAGGGGAAGATGGCGGAAGAGTAAGACGCGGAGATCACCTTCCTCCCCACAGATACACCAGAAATACATCGACACGTGGAACAACTCCTACAGAAAACCTACTGAACGCTGTCAAAAGACCTCAGACCTCCCAAAAGGCAAGAAACTCCCTAAGTACCTGGGTAGGGCAAAAGAAAATAGAAACAACAGAGACAAAAGAATAAGGACGGGACCTGCACCAGTGGGAGGGAGCTGTGAAGGAGGAAGGGTTTCCACACACTAGGAGCCCCTTCGTGGGCGGAGACTGCGGGTGGCGGAGGGGGGAAGCTTCGTAGCCACGGAGGAGAGCGTAGCCACAGGGGTGCGGAGGGCAAAGCAGAGAGATTCCCGCACAGAGGATCGGTGCCGACTAGCACTCACCAGACCGAGAGGCTTGTCTGCTCACCCGCCGGTTGGGGGGGAGCTGAGCGCAGGGAGAGGACTGGGGTTGGCGGCGTGAACACAGCCTGCAGGCGGTTAGTGCACCACGGCTAGCCGGGAGGGAGTCTGGGGAAAAGTCTGGACCTGCCGAAGAGGCAAGAGACTTTTTCTTCCCTCTTTGTTTCCTGGTGCGTGTGGAGAGGGGATTAAGAGCTCTGCTTAAAGGAGCTGCAGAGACGGGCGCGAGCCACGGCTAACAGCGCGGACCCCAGAGACGGGCATGAGACGCTAAGGCTGCTGCTGCCGCCACCAAGAAGCCTGTGTGCGAGCACAGGTCACTATCTACACCTCCCTTCCCGGAGCCTGTTTAGCCCGCCACTGCCAGGGTCCCGTGATCCAGGGACAACCTCCTCGGGAGAACGCACGGCGCGCCTCGGGCTGGTGCAACGTCCCGCCGGCCGCTGTCGCTGCAGGCTCACCCCGCATCCGCACCCCTCCCTCCCCTCGGCCTGAGTGAGCCAGAGTCCCCGAAGCAGCTGCTCCTTTAACCCCGTCCTGTCTGAGCGAAGAACAGATGCCCTCCAGCAACCTACACGCAGAGGCAAGGCCAAATACAAAGCTGAGCCCTGGGAACTCTCCGAACATAGAAGACAAAGGGAAATCTCTCCCAGCAGCCTCAGAAGCAGCGGATTAAAGCTCCAAAAACAACTTGTACCCTGCATCTGTTGAATACATGAATAGACAACGAATCATCCCAAATTGAGGAGG
The DNA here is from genome assembly GCF_964270905.1 of Leucopleurus acutus. Classification (NCBI taxonomy): domain Eukaryota; kingdom Metazoa; phylum Chordata; class Mammalia; order Artiodactyla; family Delphinidae; genus Leucopleurus; species Leucopleurus acutus. The sequence continues at coordinate 114,586,301 of NC_139145.1, read as the reverse complement.
TGGACTTTGAGAGCAGGATTTATTATTTTTTCCCCTTTTCCCCCTTTTGTGAGTGTGTATGTGTATGTTTCTGTGGGAGATTTTGTCTCTATAGCTTTGCTTTCACCATTTGTCCCAGGGTTCTATCTGTCCGTTTATTTCTTTATTTTTAATTTTTTTTAAATAATTATTTTTATTTTAATAACTTTATTTTATTTTCTCTTTCTTTATTTTACTTTATCCTCTTTCCCCTTCCTTCCTCCCTCCCTCCCTCCCTCCTTCTCTCTCCCTTTCATTCTTTCTTTCTTTCCCTCTCTCTCTCTCTCTCTCTCTCTCTCTCTCTCTCTGTCTCTCTTTCTACTTTTTCTCCCTTTTATTCTCAGCCGTGGGGATGAAAGGCTCTTGGTGCTGCAGTCAGGAGTCAGTGCTGTGCCTCTGAGGTGGGAGAGCCAACTTCAGGACACTGGTCCACAAGAGACCTCCCAGCTCCACGTAATATCGAACGGCAAAAATCTCGCAGACATCTCCATCTCAACACCAGCACCCAGCTTCGCTCAACGAGCAGCAAGCTACAGTGCTGGACACCCTATGCAAAACAACTAGAAAGACAGGAACACAACCCCACCCATTAGCAGAGAGGCTGCCTAAAATCATAATAAGTACACAGACACCACAAGACACACCACCAGACATGGACCTGCCCACCAGAGAGACAAGATTCAGCCTCATCCACCAGAACACAGGCACTAGTCCCCTCCACCAGGAAACCTATACAACCCACTGAACCAAATATAGCCACCGGGGACAGACACCAAAAACAACGGGAACTACAAACCTGCAGCCTGCAAAAAGGAGACCCCAAGCACAGTAAGATAAGCAAAATGAGAAGACAAAAAAACACACAACAGATGAAGGAGCAAGATAAAAACCCACCAGACCTAACAAATGAAGAGGAAATAGGCAGTCTACCTGAAAAAGAATTCAGAATAATGATAGTAAAGATGATCCAAAATCTTGGAAATAGAATAGAGAAAATGCAAGAAACATTTAACAAGACCTAGAAGAGTTAAGGATGAAACAAGCAATGATGAACAACACAATAAATGAACTTCAAATACTCTAGATGGGATCAATAGCAGAATAACTGAGGCAGAAGAACGGATAAGTGACCTGGAAGATAAAATAGTGGAAATAACCACTGCAGAGCAGAATAAAGAAAAAAGAATGAAAAGAACTGAGGACAGTCGCAGGGACCGCTGGGACATTAAACACAACAACAAGAATTATAGGGGTCCCAGAAGAAGAGAAAAAGAAAGGGACTGAGAAAATATTTGAAGAGATTATAGTTGAAAACTTCCCTAATGTGGGAAAGGAAATAGTTAATCAAGTCCAGGAAGCACAGAGAGTCCCATACAGGATAAATCCAAGGAGAAACACGCCAAGACACATATTAATCAAACTGTCAAAAATTAAATACAAAGAAAATATATTAAAAGCAGCAAGGGAAAAACAACAAATAACACACAAGGGAATCCCCATAAGGTTAACAGCTGATCTTTCAGCAGAAACTCTGCAACCCAGAAGGGACTGGCAGGACATATTGAAAGTGATGAAAGGGAAAAGCTCAAAACCAAGATTACTCTACCCAGCAAGGATCTCATTCAGATTTGATGGAGAAATTAAAACCTTTACAGACAAGCAAAAGCTGAGAGAGTTCAGGACCACCAAACCAGCTTTACAACAAATGCTAAAGGATCTTCTCTAGGCAAGAAACACAAGAGAAGGAAAAGACCTACAATAACGAACCCCAGAAAATTAAGAAAATAGGAAATAGAACATACATATTGATAATTACCTTAAATGTAAATGGATTAAATGCTCCAACCAAAAGACGCAGACTGGTTGAATGGATACAAAAACAAGACCCATATATATGCTGTCTACAAGAGACCCACTTCAGACCTAGAGACACATACAGACTGAAAGTGAGGGGATGGAAAAAGATATTCCATGCAAATGGAAACCAAAAGAAGGTTGGAGTAGCAATTCTCATTTCAGACAAAATAGACTTTAACATAAAGACTATTACAAGAGACAAAGAAGGACACTACATAATGATCAAGGGATAGATCCAAGAAGATGATATAAGAATTGTAAGTATTTATGCACCCAACATAGGAGCACCTCAATACATAAGGCAAATACTAACAGCCATAAAAGGGGAAATCAACAGTAACACATTCATAGTAGGGGACTTTAACACCCTACTTTCACCAACGGACAGATCATCCAAAATGAAAATAAATAAGGAAACACAAGCATTAAATGACACATTAAACAAGACGTACTTAATTGATATTTATAGTACATTCCATCCAAAAACAACAGAATACATATTCTTCTCAAGTGCTCATGGAACATTCTCCAGGATAGATCATATCTTGGGTCACAAATCAAGCCTTGGTAAATTTAAGAAAACTGAAATTGTATCAAGTATCTTTTCTGACCACAACACTATGAGACTAGATACCAATTACAGGAAAAGATCTGTAAAAAACACAAACACATGGAGGCTAAACAATACATTACTTAATAACGAAGTGATCACTGAAGAAATCAAACAGGAAATCAAAAAATACCTAGAAACAAATGACAATGGAGACACGACGACCCAAAACCTATGGGATGCAGCAAAAGCAGTTCTAAGAGGGAAGTTTATAGCAATACAATCCTACTTTAAGAAACAGGAAACATCTCGAATAAACAACTTAAACTTGCACCTAAAGCAATTAGAGAAAGAAGAACAAAAAACCCCCAAAGTTAGCAGAAGGAAAGAAATCATAAAGATCAGATTAGAAAAAAATGAAAAAGAAATGAAGGAAATGATAGCAAAGATCAATAAAATTAAAAGCTGGTTCTTTGAGAAGATAAACAAAATTGATAAACCATTAGCCAGACTCATCAAGAAAAAAAGGGAGAAGACTCAAATCAATAGAATTAGAAATGAAAAAGGACAAGTAACAGCTGACACTACAGAAATACAAAAGATCATGAGAGATTACTACACGCAACTCTATGCCAATAAAATGGACAACCTGGAAGAAATGGACAAATTCTTAGAAATGCCCAAACTGCCAAGACCTAATCAGGAAGAAACAGAAATTATGAACAGACCAATCACAAGCACTGAAATTGAAACTGTGATTAAAAATCTTCCAACAAACAAAAGCCCAGGACCAGATGGCTGCACAGGCGAATTCTTTCAAACATTTAGAGGAGAGCTAACACCTATCCTTCTCAAACTCTTCCAAAATATAGCAGAGGGAGGAACACTCCCAAACTCATTCTATGAGGCCACCATCACCTTGATACCAAAACCAGACAAGGATGTCACAAAGAAAGAAATCTACAGGCCAATATCACTGATGAACATAGATGCAAAAATCCTCAACAAAACACTAGCAAACAGAATCCAACAGCACATTAAAAGGATCATACACCATGATCAAGTGGGGTTTATTCCACGAATGTAAGGATTCTTCAATATAAGCAAATCAATCAACGTGATACACCATATTAACAAACTGAAGGAGCAAAACCATTTGATCATCTCAATAGATGCAGAGAAAGCTTTCGACATATTTCAACACCCATTTATGATAAAAACCCTACAGAAAGTAGGCACAGAAGGAACTTTCCTCAACATAATAAAGGCCATATATCATAAACCCACAGCCAACATTGTCCTCAATGGTGAAAAACTGAAAGCATTTCCACTAAGATCAGGAACAAGACAAAGTTGCCCACTCTCACCACTCTTATTCAACATAGTTTTGGAAGTTTTAGCCACAGCAATCAGAGAAGAAAAGGAAATGAAAGGAATCCAAATCGGAAAAGAAGAAGTAAAGCTGTCACTGTTTGCAGATGACATGATACTATACACAGAGAATCCTAAAGATGCTACCAGAAAACTACTAGAGCTAATCAATGAATGTGGTAAGGTAGCAGGATACAAAATTAATGCACAGAAATCTCTGGCATTCCTATACACTAATGATGAAAAATCTGAACGTGAAATCAAGAAAACACTCCCATTTACCACTGCAACAAAAAGAATAAAATATCTAGGAATAAACCTACCTAACGAGACAAAAGACCTGTATGCAGAAAATTATAAGACACTGATGAAAGAAATTAAAGATGATACAAATAGATGGAGATATATACCATGTTCTTAGATTGGAAGAATCAACATTGTGAAAATGACTCTACTACCCAAAGCAATCTACAGATCCAATGCAATCCCTATCAAACTACCACTGGCATTTTTCACAGAACTAGAACAAAAAATTTTGCAATTTGTATGGAAACACAAAAGATCTCGAATAGCCAAAGCAATCTTGAGAACGAAAAATGGAGCTGGAGGAATCTGGCTCCTTGACTTCAGACTACACTACAAAGCTACAGTAATCAAGACAGTATGGTACTGGCACAAAAACAGAAAGATAGACCAATGGAACAGGATAGAAAGCCCAGAGATAAACCCACGCTGATATGGTCACCTTATCTTTGATAAAGGAGGCAGGAATGTACAGTGGAGAAAGGACAGCCTCTTCAAGAAGTGGTGCTGGGAAAACTGGACAGGTACATGTAAAAGTATGAGATTAGATCACTCCCTAACAGCATACACAAAAATAAACTCAAAATGGATTAAAGACCTAAATGTAAGGCCAGACACTATCAAACTCTTAGAGGAAAACATAGGCAGAACATTCTATGACATAAATCACAGCAACATCCTTTTTGACCCACCTCCTAGAGAAATGGAAATAAAAACAAAAATAAACAAATGGGACCTAATGAAACTTCAAAGCTTTTGCAAAGCAAAGGAAACCATAAACAAGACCAAAAGACAACCCTCAGAATGGGAGAAAATATTTGCAAATGAAGCAACTGACAAAGGATTAATCTCCAAAATTTACAAGCAGCTCATGCAGCTCAATAACAAAAAAACAAATCCAATCCAAAATCGGCAGAAGACCTAAATAGACATTTCTCCAAAGAAGATATACAGACTGCCAACAAACACATGAAAGAATGCTCAACATCATTAATCATTAGAGAGATGCAAATCAAAACTACAATGAGATATCATCTCACACCAGTCAGAATGGCCATCATCAAAAAATCTACAAACAATAAATGCTGGAGAGGGTGTGGAGAAAAGGGAACACTCTTGCACTGCTGGTGGGAATGTGAATTGGTACAGCCACTATGGAGAACAGTATGGAGGTTCCTTAAAAAACTACAAATAGAACTACCATATGACCCAGCAATCCCACTACTGGGCATATACCCTGAGAAAACCATAATTCAAAGAGAGTCATGTACCAAAATGTTCACTGCAGCTCTATTTACAATAGCCAGGAGATGGAAACAACCTAAGTGTCCATCATCGGATGAATGGATAAAGAAGATGTGGCACATATATACAATGGAATATTACTCAGCCATAAAAAAGAAACGACATTGAGCTATTTGTAACGAGGTGGATGGACCTAGAGTCTGTCATACAGAGTGAAGTAAGTCAGAAAGAGAAAGACAAATACCGTATGCTAACACATATATATGGAATTTAAGAAAAAAAAATGTCATGAAGAACCTAGGGGTAAGACAGGAATAAAGACACAGACCTACTAGAGAATGGACTTGAGGATATGCGGAGGGGGAAGGACAAGCTGTGACAAAGCGAGAGAGTGGCATGGACATATATACACTACCAAACGTAAAATAGACAGCTAGTGGGAAGCAGCCAGCATAGCACAGGGAGATCAGCACGGTGCTTTGTGACCGCCTAGATAGGGATAGGGAGGGTGGGAGGGAGGGAGACGCAAGAGGGAAGAGATATGGGAATATATGTATATGTATAACTGATTCAGTTTGTAATAAAGCAGAAACTAGCACACCATTGTAAAGCAATTATACTCCAATAAAGATGTAAAAAAAAAAAAAACAGTTACTGCCAGCTGTTACTGCTGCATTCAGATCTTCCTGGCTTTTTAAAAAGTTTATCTCAGGGACTTCCCTGGTGGTCCCGTGGGTAAGACTCTGCACTCCCAGTGCAGGGGGCCCAGTTCGATCTCTGGTCGGGGAACTAGATTCCACATGCAAGCCGCAACTAATAGTCCGCATGCCTCAACTTAGAAGCCCACATGCCGCAATGAAGATCCTGGATGCCACAACTAAGACCCAGCATAGCCAAAAATAAATAATAAATAAATATTTTTTTAATGTAAAAAAAAAAAAAAGAAAATTCCCGAAGAAGTGCTCAAGTATTCTAAAAACGAGATCCATCTCTGCTAAGACTGAATTTACTATCCCACAAATTACTCCTTTCCCCAAATGCCCTAAGGCTACTAAAGCAAAAAGGCACAAAATACCCACAATCAGATTGAAACTGAGAGGAAGAAACAAACTGCCTTTAGGTGTGCTGGGACAGAATTAAGAAGTCACACTATATCAGAGCAAATAAAATATCTATACCAGCACTTCCCAAGTAGTTGCAATATGAAAAGTGCATAATAACTGTGCAATACATTCACAGCACAAAAGGGGGAAAGAAAAAAAACATGCAAAAAATAAAGAAATCATTCTGGAAGAAAATTCTCCATATATCAAAAGATATTCTCCAGCAAGTTACTAAGAACATGAACTCAAAAAAACCACATGTTCGAACCATAGAATAAAGGAAATATAAGATTTAAACCTGAGTAAAGAAAGTTAAAGATGAAAGCCATATCATTACCAAATTAAGTAAAAACTATAAATAACAGATTAGATCACTGAAAATCAAATTACTGACAGAAAAAAAAAGACTGGAGATAAAGGAATGCAAATAAAAAGACAAACATCAAAGCAATTTTTTAAAGAGGTGAAAGATACTTTAGGCAAAGATTATAAAATAGAACAGTTGGTATTCCTGAAGCATATAATTGACAAAATGGAGTAAGAAAATAAGTTTCAATATCAAATTTAAAAATTCAAACATAAAAGGCAATTCCCTAAAATAAAGGAAGAAGTGAATATACAGAGCATATAGAATGATCCACACTGAGAGGCAACCTTGCTAATCTTCAAACTATTTTAAGAAAAAAAAAAAACACCAGATTTTTGAGGATACAAACATATAAATCAAGTTACCTGCAAAAAAGAAAAATCTGTGGCTACAGAGCTCTCAAAAGGTATCCCAACATTTATATCCAACCAAGAAGTCAAGTGTAAAAGTAGCAAGACATTTCAAACATATAAGACCTAAGAGAATACTGATCCAAGAGTCCAGGCAAAATATCAAGTGTGAGAGTGACACTGCAAAGTCTCGAAATTTTACCTCTAATCTACCCATTCTTAAGAAGGTACTGCAAGATATTCTCCATCCAGGAAGACCAAAAAAGAAGACACTAGGGAGATGAAGGCCTAAGAAATAGAGGATTTAACACAGAAAAGAGAAGAAATTATGTTCCAGAACAACAGCTGTGTAGCAAGCCTAGCAAGCAATCAGGTTAGAAAAGGAGGGTAAAGCCTCCAGGAGAATGTCTCCTAGAAGAGTATGAAGTTATTGGAATACTGGATATATGACAACAGTACTAACTAGGACTGTGTTCAGCTATATATAACAGAAATATCAAGTTATCCATAAGGAGAACATTTTTTTTTTCTCAGTACCATCTACTTTCAGAGTGTGGCTTCATCCTCATGCCTGCAAAACGGCTGCTGTACCTCTAATCATCACACATATATTCCAAGAAGAAACAATGAAAAAAGGCAAAGGGTAAAATATATATGTCAAGTAAGCCTGTCAGAAAAATAATAGCTGTCCTAGAATCTCTGCCAGAATATTTCTACAACTATCTCAGTTTCTACAACTGGGTCATATAGCCATTTCTGACTCCAAGGGTGTTTGAAGAAGTTGGTTATTTTTAACTAGACTTATCACTACTCTGAACAAAAACCAGGATTCTCTTATTTAGTAAGTGGAGTTGGAGAACTGATATTAGGTAGGCAACTAGTAGTATCTCAACAACTGCCTATAAAATCATATTTGGAGAGGATTTAATTTTCTGATGGAGAATTTGGAGTGCTTTTGTAATAGTGACATGATAAACTAGGCAAATTAAAAATGAGGCAATTTTTAATTCCAGGAAGAACTTAAAGTTCCACTAAAAAGGAGATGAAAATGTTACTATACAGTATAAATAACATTCATAGTCATAATTAAATGAACAATAAACAATGGTTGAAAAATTGTAATACAATTAAATTGCAAAGATGGAACAGGGAAAATGGAAGCATACGGTAATACAATAGAAGAATGCTAAATCCTCCATTTCTATAATTGGAAGTCATGTCTAAAATTGATAAATCAAGAAACAGCAATATATGTATATTACTCAGAAATGGAGAAAGTTAAATGCATACACATACACAAAAGCCTAAAAGAATTTGAAGGAGCTAATTCAGGCATGGGAAAGGTGGGATAGGAAAATATTGTTTCTTATAAGCCTTGTATTATTTAACTTCTTTTTTTTAACCACATACATGTTACTTGAATAAAATTTTAAATGTTTCTTTAGAAAAGAAACTATGTAAGTTTAAAAAACCCAATCAAAAATAAACTATAAACAACAAAAAGAAAAAGCAATCTTTAAGATAAATGCTCCATAACCAATGCAGGGAGCAGAGACCTCATTTCAATATCAGCACATGGTCCATAGTTTCCCATTAAACTGCACACTGAACACTTCCTTCGTCAATAGTTGCCTGAAAGAGTGAGCTAAAAACTTTTTTATTTGCATTGTAAAGCACGAATTCTACCACAACTCTTCACTATTTTGTTTTTTAAAAATTCCGCAGAATTGCAAGTAAGATTCAAAAACAGCCCATTAGTAAGACAAAATACAAAATTTATTTTACAAAGAAAGTTAACCTGTAAAGAAAAAATAAAAAATAATCTCTAACACTTGGGTCCTCTAAAACAGGGCCTGGATGTGGAGTTTCGAGTCTATTCCCAAAATATTTTTGCACTTGCAGAAAATTACTAATCAAGAAGTATGTCCATGAATTTTGTGTTCTGATGGGTTCTTATTTTATAGCTACCCTTGAAAAACTTAAGAAACGTATCTTAAAAATACTTGAAACAAAATTGTAAACTTGGAACTTTCTTACACCTATATAAGGTTTTATCATTGAAATACAGATATGAGAGGAAGAAAAGTAAAATCATCATTTTCAATTTCAAAATGGCATACATATTCCCACCAGAATGTTATTACCTAGATTCATATGCTAAAAAGTAACTGTGAACATACATAATTTTAAGTTCTAAATTAGTGAAGTAAAATATTTTGATAATTCTTCCAAAACCATCACATCCTAGAGAAAGTTCAACTTTAATTCATAAAATGAAAGACATTCCTGTCAGGCCCAGTTTCACTTCAGTTTATAATTAATGCCACTAATTTTTTTTTTAATCACTTAAAATTTACTTGTTTTTTTTATAACATTTATTTTTAAAAATCTATTACTTCTACAAAAGCACTTTAGACTTAGAGACTTGCATTTAGGCTTCAAGAATTCTCCTACAATAGGCTTGAATGATACAAAGAAAACATTTAAGTAATTTTATATCCTGGAAAATTATACAAAGTTGACCTAGAATAAAAAAAAAGCCACTTGGACTGCAAAGAGTAAGGTAAATTTAAGAAAATAAAAATGCAAATAATGCATTTTAGCAGTCTCTTGAATTTATTAACCTAAAAGGTTTAATTTCCATTTTCCTGCATCAGCTGTATTTATAAAATGTCGTGCCCTATAAACAACGCTGTTATTTTCTATAGTCAAGCAGCCTCTTAACAAATCTTCTCATTAATATGTAAATTCAAAGTCAATCGGTCTTCTCCCTGACAGCCCCATGAATTCCTAGTGCACTGTATAATCGGCTTTGACTTGGCATCCACTATTTATCATCAAAGATGTCAGTTAGAAAAATTATGGAAAATGCACTGCAATTGATATGACTGCAATCTACTTTGTCAACACTTAATTGTTCCTCAAATCATACATTTACATATAAACAGGCTAAGTACTGATCTATAATGATGCAAATAAACTAAATTAAAAATCGCTTCTGCCCCTGAAGAAGCTTGTTTGTATCTGATGTGTTCATTTGAGGACTTACTGACAAAAGCATGTACATCAGCTCATCTCAAAAAGTACTTCTACTAATTTTCAATTCCTCAAAAAAACAATTTTGCTACGCTTCAAGCGTATGAACACAAAAAATGTTTTAAAGAATTCAATGAGAAACATAATTTTTCTCTTTGAAAAGCAAATGTAACTATGGTTGTTAGCTAATTGCAATGTCTGAGCACTAAGGATTGGGGAGGGGGCTTCAAAATTAGCTTTGACTAGAACATGATAAGCAAACACTGAGAAACTTATTAAAGTGAGCAAAAATATATTTTAATTTAAAAGTCACGAGTGAACAGATATAAAGGAAGAATGTTGACCTAGGGATTAGATTATTCAGTTTATATTTCTGGCTCCACCTTTTATAAGCAATATTATCTTAGGTGAGTAATTAAAATCTATACATCTCAGTTTTGTCACCTATAAAATGGGTATAATAATTCCCACTGCCCTATCTCAAATAAAATAGAACATAAGAAAATACACCAAAATAATAATTTGCTAAATATTAAGTATCACAGTATTACTCTTCACTTTTTCTTAGTACTTAAAAAGAGAAACCTCTTGATTTTAATGAATTTGGTATTTATTATTTTAGGTAACTTTTAAGTCAATGAATTATTTTAGTGAGTTTTCTCACTCGTAAATCCTTTCACTTCAAGGTAGATGGCTCTTTATACATCATAAAATGGTGTTTACATAGCATTTATGCAAGTGACTTCTGCCTTACGTAGTAAAGTGATGGGATGCTAGAATGAACATCCTTCTGCTAATTCTGTGAAGAAAACACATTCAAGTGTTGATGATTAAGAGACATAAAAGGATATTAACAACTCAGCACTAACTCTGCTGGAGTACTGTTCCAATTTCTTTCTATTCTATAATACTTTAACAGTTCTTTACTCCATCGTATGCTTTTTACAACATGAGAAGTGAAGAATGAAAGCAGATATAAATGCTGAATACTTCTCAGTTTCTTCCAGGTATGGTCAAACTTTGCTTTAGAAATTGGCAAACTGAATCATAAAGTTAAAATTACCCTGGCTAGACCTAAAAAGCTGGATGCAACTTGAAGTCTAGGCCAAAAAGTCCCCAAGACTATAAGTGGCTGGACTGCTCATTCAAAAGTTTCTCCGTTAAACAGAATTAACAGCTAGTCACTGAGATGGGTTGACTGAAAGAGTAAGCATGGACACAGTCTAAATTATGATAATCCACTTGAACTTTCATTTTATAAAATATATTTGTACCAAAAGTCTTACAGCTTTGACAATCCCTTACTGCTAACACTACAATGAAGGATGACACTTTCAAATCTTTCCCGATGGTACTTAACAGAACACATATGTACACAAGGAGACACAAGCCTGTTATCCTGATTATTTTGGAGTCAACTGATATCATTTTTTTAAATAGCTTTATTGGAGTCTGATATTTTAAATCAATAAATAAAGTGAAATGTATTATTCAAAGTAAAATTTATAACCACCAAAACAAGTGAAATTCAGTGGTTGCCAGTAATTGTCTCTAAGGGGTCAACCAAGAGTTATGAGAAGGAAGACTTATTTTTTATTTCACCATGTGCTTGAATTGCTTCTATAACTAAAAAAAAAAAAAAAAAAATACATATGATTATAGTTAGCTACACCCTTATAAATGTTCTATTGAAGTGGTTTTCTTTCTTTTCCTTCCTTAAGCCAAGGAGTCTTTCTCAAAGGGAAATCATATGCAAAGCTGCCTATGAAAGGCAAGCAAAGGTGAAGATGCTCTGTTGGAATGGTGGCAAGAGCCAGAGTTGCACACTCGAGAGCGCCACTGCCCCCCGTGGTTGCTGCTGCAGCAGTGCTAGCTTCCTGAGGACAGAGCTGCACACTTGGAAGCCACAAAATTAGTCTACTAACCACATAATTTAGAATAATGCCAAAGTCAGATTGCAAATAAATGGCAAAGATAAGAAATGATTTAGCACAATTCCAGTGTACCCAGGACAATGATCAGACTTCATCTCGTGTTTGTAAAAATTAACGTTCACAGAGTTACATGTGAAAACACAAAGAATGCATTATAGTACCAATTTTTAAAACTATCTGTCGAAAGAATAAATATATATGGTAGTGTAGAATTTAACTCTCCTGCTTTGTGCATAGCTTTAAAAACTAATTTTATCTAAAATAAGATGAAACAAAATTCAAGGAACAGAAACACAAAGTACAAAAACAGAGATTTTAAAGTCTACTTTTAGAAGATAAGGTAAGGAAAATACATTTTTGAAACTCCAGTTTCTATATAATGATAAAGCAGGGATCACTTGCATACAGCTACTGAAAATGATTTGATGATGACAGGAAAGTAAAATTTAAAATTTTAAATAGAGACAGTGGCTAGATAACATAAAATTACCTATAATCTTACACAATAAGAAAAAAATATATCTGAATAGCATTCTGGAAAGGAACTGGCTGAAATCAAACAGATAGCTATTAGCAACAAAAATCTCTCTCCAAAGTTACCACTGACACAAAAGGGGCAAGACACTTGCAGCATGGACATGCTGCTTAATCCAGCAAAAGTGCCATCAAAAGTTTACTTCGTTCAATGATAAAATTTCATCAATCTAAGAGCCCTGTGTGGCATTAGACTTTTACATACAAATACTTTAAAACGTACTTTGAATTTTAAGTAGAATAACCCAATCACTTTTTTTTTTTCCAATCACTTTTTAAATACTAAAATTAAGATAGAGTCAATATTACAGATAGCCTTCTGGATAAAGATATATTTTTAAAAATTTAAATACTTTTTAATACTAACAATACTTAGTAAATGCAGAAAACACTGATGAATATTTTAAACATTTAAACTCCTTAAATATCAGAAAACTTGACATGTCACCTAAAGCAAGAATTATGAACATTTTTCCATTTTATATACATTTTTCTCTCACTTTAATATTATTTCTAATTAACAAAAGCAATTAGTACTGAACACTCAATCAAAGCCTATTCATAACTTTGTATAAAAAACACTATGACATAATTGGGAGATATCTCGTCTTTTCCCTTCTATACTGCTTTTAAAATCTATAATACTGCTTTTTAAAAAGACAAAAAAGAAATATCTCAAGACTAGAATGAATGAGAGTGCTATACTTAGAATATTTAATGATTTCTTTAAACAACTTAAAGCTTACACTTAAATCTTATACATACATTGAGAGATCTCTACTGCAAACTGTGTAATAAAGCCTTCTAAATTGTTAATATAACGAAAAGAATAAGGTATGCTTCTAATTTAATCTGCACAAAGAAAACAAATAACTTCACTGTAAGATATACTTAATAATTTTACTAAAATTCTACCAGCTTAAGTGAAAAAAAGTAAAACAAACATATTTTAGAAATTTAAAACTACAAAAAAGTAGTTTAAAAGTTCAACAATAGGGCTTCCCTGGTGGTGCAGTGGTTGAGAGTCCGCCTGCCGATGCAGGGGACACAAGTTCGTGCCCCGGTCCGGGAAGATCCCACATGCCGCGGAGCGGCTGGGCCCGTGAGCCATGGCCACTGAGCCTGCGCGTCTGGAGCCTGTGCTCCGCAACGGGAGAGGCCACAACAGTGAGAGGCCCGCGCACCGCAAAAAAAAAAAAAAAAAAGTTCAACAATAATTTATCTGTAAAGGTGAGAAATTATCTTGGGTATAAATTAACTTATGTTAGAGTCACATTACCTACTTCACAAGTGAGTACGTGGAACAGCTGGGTCTCAAAGGTATGAAACTGACTAATAACCAAAATAGCCATGATCTGGCAATGTCACTGCAAACATGGTATCATGCTGCCGCTCCTAACAAGGGGCTCTTGCCAGGCCTCATACTAAAAGTTTATACACTATGCCATTAAATATGCATCAATCAGTGCCAAAACAACGAACAATTATCCTTGCATTTATATTGGTTTCCTGCTTTCCAAAAGAACATGAGAAAAATTAGTCCTCCTTAAACATGCAGACTTCTATATCTTTCTACTCTTAATTTTTTGTACACATTTTAAAAAACTCAACCATTTTCTTAGTATAATTTTTAAGTGTAAGATTATTCAACACTTACCTCTTTCCAAGGACTGACAAACTGTGTACGAGCATATCGAGTTAGCATGTGGATTATGACAACCTGCCCCCACTCTTCTACATCAACTAGTAAATTACATAGCTTGCGGTAATTCTTGTGAATGAGATCTATTCTATCCGGGCATACTTCTTCAAAAGCCATGACAACACTGCCAGCCACCAACTAGAAAAGAAAGAAATAGTAACTCATTAAAAAATGTTTTCCTTCCATCAAGGATTCCATTCAGGCATTACAGAGATGCAATCAGTGTTATGGCAATCAATATTAAAAGTATTCAGTCGTTTGATTAATAAAATGTTCCTGTTTGAATAACAAATTTTGAAGAGTCACTCCCTCAAAGAATAACTTTGATAGCTGTAACATGTCTGAAAAATGAGTACTTTTCTAAAGTATTTGAATTAGAAGTATTAGCATTAAAAAATCATAATATTTTTTATCTCATCACATAAAATTTCAATAAATTGTTCACATGTGGATTAGACATATTAATCATGCAGTTTTCATTTTTAAAGCTTACCTGAACTCTAATCTAAAGATTCAGTATTTAGTACAATAACAAGGACCGTATCATATCAGTTTAAAATGAGAATGACCACAATTCCACAATGAACTTATCTTAAAGCGTGTGAGGACCTCATAAATGTCTTTAGTATAAAAATACTTTCAAATCTTACACACTTTAATCAACCTGTTAATTTTTACCGATATAATTTATTTACAAGGAAAAAATACTGGCTAAAATTTTAGAACATTATTATTACTTATATAATAATGTGTATAAATTGAAATAATATATTACCAACAAAAGGTAGCTTTCTCCAAGACCAGTTAATGAAACATAAATGTTGTTTTTGGAATTGCCATGTTTTTGCAAAGTGGTGAAATTAAGATTTCTTTGGTATGAAGATACAAGCTAAGCAGAATATATAATATACAAATATTTTTATATAGGTACACTGGTATGTCTGCAGTTAGCCCACAATATAATAGGGTTTTGAAAAAATAAATTAATATCATATTCTTTCTGAACACTAGGGATCTTCATTTTAGTATATAAAATTTCCCTAATGTCTTAAAATAAGCAATTAAATAGAAATATAACTTACTGAAATGGTACTTTTTGAAAAATATTAGATACAATGATATTCATATTTTTAGTGTTTAGTGTCCCTCTACTTGGCTGACATTTAGCTTATTAATGTGCAACCAACAATACAATTGAAAGAAAACAGCTCAGAATATAGACTTGCTATTATGCTAAACAAGTTTCCAGTCCTGTGGGGATTTTATGAATTACCAATCAGTATAAACGTGAAGCTGCATTTATTGACTCCAGCCCTGCCCATGTACTGGTGCCTGCTGGTCCCAGCATGTATGCACCTCAATCGAAAAAGCAAAGAATTGATTATCTGTGTGAACTAAATAAAAATGTATTATATGTATAATTTTCTATGTGCTATTGATATGGGAAGGAAGTTATGTTTGTGTTTTCAACACCACATTTTGATGTCTTCTGCACAAATCACTCTCCAGAAATTATATTCTGTGATAATCATATTTCTAAAAGATTAGAATTATCATTTAAAAATCTCTTAAAACAACTAAATTTATGACATCAAACTATAGGGTAACACAGTATTTCTGAAATACATTTATATTTATATATGTCAATCTTATATTAAGATATATATTTTTTAATTGGCAAGGGTGTTAAAGTACAAAAATAAATAATACCACTTAGAATAAAATAATCTGTGAAATTGAAATGGGAATTCAACAAAATTTCGATTTAAGGAATACTATGTAAAATCAAGTTATTCTGCCCAAACCTAGAGATTATCTTTTTCAAATATGTTTAGACACCAAACAATTAAAAGGAAAATCAGCTCCCACATGGTACTAAATTTATCAAAACAAGAGCTACAGGTACAAAATAGTTCTAAAGTATTAACAAATAACATGAAAATGAAAGAAAATAATTCATTACTTAAGTAAAGATAAAGTTCATTGAAACACAAAAATAATTAGGAAGAACATAAAGAAAAGAACCTTTACAAAATAAAACTGATGATTTTAGATGTTTCATTATATGGTTTTAACAATCGACTCTAGCCTAAACACTGCCAGAAGAATTGATTATTCTGGTATATTAAATATTCAATATTCTATACAACTTACAGAATTAAAATAAAATGATCTACTCAGATTTGAAAAACAAAAATATTGGTTTCCCAAAAACAGACAGTTAATTTCCATCTCACTGTGTCAATAGTAGCTTTTTATATAAGGGGAAAAATAAATCACTCCAAGAAAACTAGCAATGAACTCATCAAATTCAAATGCAGTTTTCCATTTACGTATTTTTTATATTAAAGCAATAAACATGGTTCATTTATCTTCCCTTGGTTGTCACGTTTTTCTGTGCTGTTGCTATGAACTTCAGCCATTAGCTGTGCTCCAAGGTAAACTACATGAACCATCAACAAAAGTGACACTCCATCTATGGAGTTCATATTTTCGCCAGATTATCTATGCTAGTTGACAAGCTGGTAATGAAAAAAATCACACTAAGCAAATGGTTCCTCTAATAACAATAAATTTTCTATAAAATTATGAAGGGTACAAAACGTTTCCTTGCATCTATTTTGTCATGAATTCTAATTAACGTTGCAAAAAACTGAGAGTGCTGGGTCATCACAAGAAGTGCATCAAGGTTTGATTGATAATATGGTGTAAGCTGGCCAATGCAGCCAAGATTTTCTTCTCTTAAATTAATGGCCATCCAACCTGCCCTAATCATACAGCCCAAATGATATTCCCCTTCTTATTTCAATTTTCTTGAGGCATGGAAAATGGGAAAGATCAGTCATTTATCTTCTAATAGCTGGATAATAGATCTAACACAATAAAACATCTGCACAAACGAAGAGGTGTGTTTTTTTGCCCACAATAGTGAAGCTTTTACCAACATTAAACCAATAACTTATAAAATGGTGTCTTACCCTCACAGCTTAGCTATGAACTACCAATATATTCACTAATTAAGAAGAAACTCTGTCATCAAAAAAATATAAACAACTCAGATTTTCAGTAGGCACTGACCTAATTTGTTTTCCTAAGAAACTCTGTTTTCTATTAGAAAGTTAAATGCTACAAAAGGATTTCTTTAAAATTAACCTGAAAGGAAAAGGAAATAAACTCCTTTTGAGGTGTTCTAAATAAAAGAAAGAAGGTTCATTACAAAGCTTAAATTGCTCAACAAGTATGAATTTCTACATTTTAAAGAAAAACAAGAGAAAGAATTATAAATTTTAAAAAGGAATTTATACCTGAACATTAGGATAGGTTTTCAATAAAGAAAAGTGTTTAGGATATGTTAAATAGAGAAAATATGATGAAAATGATAAATCTAGGAATATACAATGAAGAAATTATATTAAAAAAAACTTATAACAGTTGACTGGGTATGATCAAGGATAAATAAAATGTTCCCTTTCAATTATACTGACAATTATAAGCTTCTATTATACCTTTTAGAATTTACAGATACCTTCAGACAACAGTTATCTAAGTAACTCCAAAATGTTCTTCTAGTTACATTACCATAACTGTATTCCTAACCCCAAAGTGACTTATTTTGGGGAAAGGACTATTCATATGACAAATACTGGTCTTTCTCCAGTAAAAGGGAAAAAAATTTCTATTATATTGTAATAAGCTTTTTATTTCCACCTTTCCTTAACATGAGAATTATACAACTAATTTTCTTTGAGATCTCAACTTCAAGAAAATCTTCCTTTAGGCTAAAAGAAGCAACAGAAGGTATATCTCATAATTAACAGAGGTTAAAGAAAGAAAAGTTTTTAAACATGTTAACACCTTTCAAATTTATATTTATCAGTAGCAAGAGTAATGTTATCATCATCATCATAATGATCCCAAGAAGCTCCTGCTGACAGCAAATAAATTCCTTTTCAAAATGTGGAAATAAATTAGACCTGGTTCATTTAATTAGGAAATTTTTAAACAAAAATGATTCAGGATTACTGATTTCAAATGTCAATGCTAACATTATTAATTGGGGGTGGGAAGAAATATAGCTGTATCCCTTCAATATATTATACATTACAAGAAAAAGTAATGATAAGATCCATAAATATCTATATAGATATCAGAATATTTTTAACCTTTCTACATCAAATTATAACTATACAAAGGAAAAAATTATCAGAAAACATTCACAAAACATAATTAAATACTGGGTAGACAAGTACCTAGGGAAATCTGTATCTCTCAACCCAAACTCAGAAAAAGCAAAAAGATTAAAACTTAAGCTCTAAGCATAATTAAAATACAGAGACTCTCCAAACTTCGATTATATATAAGTAGAAAAATAAGTCCTAAATCCCAGAGTGTTATCTTTCATGTATACATCATAAAACCTCACAAAGATCTATGACAGTCTGAAACAACTGAAGGGGCATTAAAGAAAAGAACAAAAAGAACCAAAAGAATGAAAATGAGATAAAGAAGTAAAAAGGTTTAGAGAGATAATGGTTGAAATGTAAGACAGGCAAAGAAGATCCAACTTAGAGAAAATTGAAATCCCTGAAGAAGAAAAAGTAACAATTGAACAGAATTAATATTTAAAACTTAATCTTAAACAACAACAACAACAGTTTGCCAGAAATAACATAAATTCTAAATCTATATTTTAAAAAGCCTCACCGGGTACTAGGAAAAAAATTGACCCATATCAACTAACCCTGAGACACCAGGTAAAACTATTATATTTCAAAGATAAAGAGAAACTCCTCACGGTCAGCATCTTACTTAACACAGACACATTACAGGCATTTCCTTTAAACTAAAACAAGGCAAGGATGCCCACCATCTCCACTACTATTGAACACTGTACTAAAGTTATAAACCAATATAATTAGACAAGAAAAATTAGAGTCATAGGTATTGGAAAAGAGGAAGTAAAATTATCTGTTTGCAAATGATATGATTTATTTTCCAGAATAAAACAAATGGAGATTGAAAGATAAAACTAAATCAAACAATAAAAGATTTCAGTTAAGAAGCAGGATATAAAATTACCACACAGAAAATCAATAGCTTTCTTAGAGAACAATATAACAAGTTCAACCATACAATGATAAAGCGATTTCAATTTACAACAGCATTCAAAGAAGTAAGGCTAACAATAAATATAATTCTAAACCAATATTTAACTCAGTTAGTAGTCCCCATCTCACTACTCTTCGCAGAGTACATGCTAGCAATTCTGAAACAATACTTTATCTACATTCTGGGACTGAGTAAATAAGTAAATATATTGTGGATAATGCAAGTCACATTTCTTAATGTTGGAAAAAATGAAGTTACAAATATGAAAAGGTAGGACACTGGAAGGAACATTGTGCTCTTGCTCTGGAATTAGAGAATTCAGTATAAACTACTGCTGTTTCATATGGATAGAAAAATAGATATAGGTGGTTTTTTAATTTTTAAAAAATAAACGTATCCTATATAACACTTTAGGAATGAAGAGTGCCTTATAAATGATAGACAGTCAAAGCTCCCAAAGGATCTACCTATGAACTCTGAGCGTGACACACACCATTTGGGAAGCAAAACACTGAAAATAATAAAAAATACCTAATTACTATCACCAAGAATATTAACAAATTAATTCTCACAATTATTCAACAACTATTAAAGACCTACTATGTACAAGTACAATATTTTTTTCTACTGTATTTTGGAAATAAATGGTCAGAACCCAAGAACAGACATTCTAAATTTACAAAGAAATTGTATTCTTTACATTTCTTTTTGAGTCATTTGTTTCTTATTTATCCTTTTATGGTGTCAGGCACGTGCTGAGGATTTTATATACAACAGCTCTTTCAACACAAACAAAAACTTTATACATGGGAAATTATAAGCCCTAAAAATTTGCCCTAAAACAAAAACTGTTACTAGAGATTGAGACATTTTACAATGACAAAAGGAAGGTAAAACAATTATAAATACAGATGCACCAAATACCAGAGCTCCTAAATATATGAAGTAAACACTGACAGAATTGAAGGGAGAAATAGACAGCTCTATAGCAATAGTAGACTTCAACACTCTGCTTTCAATGAGCCACAAGAAAGAAGATCAACAAAGAAACAGAAGACTTGCACAACACTATAAACCAATTACGCCCAAGAGACATCTACTGAACACTCCACTCAAAAAAAGCAGAATATATTGGGTTGGTCAAAAAGTTTGGCTGGGTTTTTCCATACCATCTTATGGAAAAACCCTAACGAACTTCTTGGCCAACCCAATACACTCCTCTCAAATACACACTGAGCATTCTCCAAGACAGACCATATGCTAAGCCATATAATATTAGCTATGTGAGTCTAGTGGTTACTGTATCAGATAGCTGCTATATACAGATATACGTGCACCTGGGTGATACTATCCTAAGATGAGCTGGAATCCTTTTCCTGAATAGTTTTGAGCCATATATATGGGTGCAGAAGCCTCCAGCAAAGATACCATTACACCAGCTCCTCCAGAGGTCTGCTCAGAGACCCCACGCATCATCACTATTTCTAGACCTCATTATCATGTCACTACACACAAAGAATAGGAGTGGAATAGGAAGGAGGAAGAGACATGTACATTCCCAAAAGATGGGAAATTTACCCAGTAAGATCATTCTACCCAGCCAATAAAACAGTGTTATACATATGAAAACATTTTAGTATTTAAGAAAAAACAGCACACTTGTAATACTAAAACACACTCCTCTAAATTTTCATTATCTCTTTAATACTGAATACTTCATTTTAAAATAATTATTTGTTCCCAAGTGATTCAGCCTTTAAAAATCCTAATAAATCATTGCTTAAAATAAAAAAGCTGACCTTAAAAGCAGTCAACAATTTAGCCACAGGTTAAAAAACGAATTTTCTTTCCCCAACTTTCTCTTCTTCAGATTCTGATGAAGAAACATGTAACGAACTAAAATTCCAAATGCAATCTTTCTCTTTACCTAGATATTTTTATTCTTCAAGGATTTTAATGAGCTCCATTAATATTTATACCATTTCAAAATAAATAAGAATAATTATATCAAATATACAACAGTAAAATGATACTATGTAAATAAAGCACAATTTTACTTGGACATAAAAAGATATTACTTACTGTGCTTTTATCCTTCAGAAGTTTTTCAATTATTTCAATTAACATTTCCTTCTGCTCTGGATCAAGGCTAAACCATAAAAAGAAAAAAATTTACATTAAGTTTTTTTTCCTTTAATTCTAACTTTAAATGAAGCTAATCATTTCAAGGATATTGAAAAATTTTTAAAGTGGGGGAGACTTATGTCTAGACAAAAATAAACAGAAAACAAATTTAAAGTGGAACGGGTTGATTTTTCCCACAGATGTGTCCTAATCTTTCTATCTAAAGTTGCTCATATTAATTAAACCCAGATACCAATACTGTTAAGAAAATATTTAAAGAACAAATCCACTTCTTAAAAAGAAGATGGAAAGCCTTAAGAAAGTAATTGCAAGTAGATAAACCACAAAATCTTTTTTTAACTGGGGGGAAAATAACAGGATAGCAATCATTTTTGAGCATGGACACATAATTGTCAAAAAAATATATACAGAATTTCCAAATAAGAATTTTGTACCGTTCTAGTTTACTGATAGAGACATGTATAATAAAACCTGCCATCTAAAACCAAGAAATATAAACAAAGGTCCACATACGCACAGAATTGACAGATGCATCTAAATAGCAGCTGTAAGCACTGAAATACTGTTAATAATATAATTTCTTCCTAGCATAGAATTCAACTGTTCATTTATTGAGAAGCTAAACGATGGGCATACAAAGATAAGTAAGACAGTCTAATAAAGACAGTCCCAAACATAATCATACCATATAATGGAGGTATATATAAGGGGTTATGGGGATAAAGAAGGACACCAATGGAGGCAGGAAGGTTGTGGAGGGTTTCTTTTGGGAAGTGACATCTCAGATGAATCTTAAACAACTTGACTTTAGAGCTGGAAAAAGTAGGAAATATTCTAGGTAGAGACTAAAGGAGGAACAAAAGATGGTAATGAGATAAAAACATTTTATGTAGAGGACTAATAGGCAGTACTGAGCTACGAGACTGTAAATTCAAGACAAAGAGAGGTTAAATGGAGCCCAGTGATGGGCTTTTAAACTATCGTAGTGAGCTTGGATCTTATTTTGTAAGTTGATAAAAGAAAGGATAATGACTAAGAAGTGTGAGATAACTTTGTCTGACAGTTAACCTAAGAAAATGATTTTTTACTTTTCACAAACATCATATAAGTTTTCTACTGACCATTATAATTATCTGAACATTCAAACCTTTCAATTCTTTCAAATGCCAACAAGTGTCTCCCTTCTCCAGTCTTTCCTAACTAATCTCATTTCATTACATCTTTACTTTATGAAACCGTATATGATAATCTCTGAGCCCTATCCTATCAAAGGCATTGTTAGTGTGCCTTTGTATGTACATATATATCATATAGCAATATCTTATTCAATTATAGATTGCCTTTAATTATTTGGCATACGTTTGATTTTTTTCCCTCAATAGGGATGTGATACCACATTCTCTATCGTTTTCATACATCTTATGCATGTAACACAACACTAGAAACACAAAATGATCTTGATAAAAGTTTGTGGAATAAATGGTAACAGAAAATAATACCAAATGATTACAGATAATAATTATTTTATTTAGGCAATATGTTTTCCACAGAGATCAAGGTATCGTATGATAATTTAATAAATATATAAATATGGTATGGTGCTATAGTTAAAAATCAGTATTAAAATAATATTTAATAAAATAGCTCTGGAAAAGAATCAGGCAAGGAAGGGAACAGCAGGATCAAAGATGGAAGAAGGGGTAACAAAGTGAATTGAGACAATAACACACTTAAGATTCTACCCTGCAATAAATAGGGGGAAAAAAATCTTAATTTTCTAATAACATATGTGTATGTGTAATGAGAGATAGACTATATAAATGATAATTCAACTTCTGATTATTTTTAAGTTATAAAATCCATAAATTATCACAGGCCCTAACAGGCTCACAAATAAAAACCTGCCTTGGGTTTCTATAACCAAAATAAAATTAAAGATGTCTAAAGAATGTTTGTGGGCAGGGGAAACAGTCACTGAGTTTACTTAGTTTAAGGACAGACTAGTTATAAGCGCTAATAAAATAAGCCTCCAGGGGCTTTAACATTCCACACAACATTAGGGATCTTTGGTATTATTTACAAAGTACCAACCTGTACAATTTTTGTATCGCATGGGCTGCATTCTTCCTAACGTATGGTGATAAGTCAGCAGAAGCTTCCTTAATAGCAAGCATCATAATAGGTACAATAATTGGCACTCTAATACTTGATAGAACTCTCAAAGCACTTGCACGAATTAGTTGATTTGGGTCCTAAAGACAGTACAAAAATATTCATCAAAATTTCAAGTTTTCAATATTTTAAATACATCTTTATGATACAGTTAACAGGTGCTTATAGGATGTAATACAACAATAGCAAAAAAAAAAAAAAAAACAAAGAAAACCAGGCTACTTAATTTAAATACCCAGTATATGGAAATGGCTAAGGAAAAAGAGAATTAAATAAATGTTTATTTCTCTGAATAATGTTTTAACAAGAAAAGTAATGGTTATAATTCTACTTGATCACATATTACTAAACATGCTGGGGTTTTAGAGTTTCATAATAACAAAATGCTGCACGTCATAAATTTTATCTTTAAAAAAAGTCATGTCCCTTGTGCTCGCTTCGGCAGCACATATACTAAAAAAAGTCATGTCCCCTCTTTGTACACTTTCAACAACTAGTTGGTGTAATGATGAAGAGCTCTTTGAGGCACAATAATGATTATATTGAACATAAAGGAACATACAAGGCAAAGTCCAGTTGATTATAATAATAAATTATTTTCTAAGGGCATTGAATAGGGACCGTGAGAGGCCTTTTAACTCTTTCAAAACATGACTGTACCATTTAGTGGATTATTGCTCCACTTCTTTAAATGACACACCTTCAACTGTGCGGAAACGTTGCAGCTATTTGCCTACTCACTCTATTATTTACCTTCAGAGCTCGCTGAAAAGTGCTTATGGACAAGAGTGCCAGATCCTGCTGTTCTTCAGCATATCGGACCAGGTAAACATATACTAACTTCTTGATCTGTGAATAAGAAAAAATAATTTAATCCTAGCCAGAGTGAAAATTAAAAATTTAATATTTTCTATACTAAAATCCACACTCAACTTTCCAGAACTAAATAACTGAACCTGCTCATAGCCTAGATGGTAAAATAAAGACAATGTATTGTAGGATAATGAATAGAAACAGAAAAAGCTTGTGAAGTAAGCATTTTAATAATCCAATCCACAATAGCAATATCCTATCAAGTTGTCCTTCCTCTTGATGGGAAAAAAAGTTCTTGAGCAAAACTCATACAAGAATATTAAAATATTAACTGATTTGGAACAGTATTTTCAAAATGAGGGATACAAATAATATAAAGACCTTGGGCTCTGTCCACTAACTATATGGTATGGGAGCTTATGTTTCCTCATCTGTCAAAAGGTGCTGAGGCCCAACTCTGATTCTATGGTAATAGTCACATTCCAATATACATTACCTGATATTTTCAGCTCAGTAAGAATAATGTGTGACAATATCAATTTAATGTAATAAAAATTCCAAAAGGATGGAAGTGTGTTCTGAAAACTGTTTTCAAAGTCAATTTAATCACTAAATTTATAACAAAATTATGATGAGCAGAAAAATTAAATGAAAATTGGAATTTGAGTTGAAATTCTTCGACTGCTTCCTTCTGACACTGCTTGTAGCTTGTATCTGCCTTCTCAAATATCTTCAGATACCATTGCCTGATTAATTTTCTGATATATCCCCATAGTACATATCTAAAAGTTAATGGAAAGTTCAAAGAGCATGGGAAATGAGGGGAAGTAGCTGGAAATAGGTGGAATCAATGCAGAAAAGGAA
Organism: Leucopleurus acutus; assembly: GCF_964270905.1. Lineage (NCBI taxonomy): Eukaryota > Metazoa > Chordata > Mammalia > Artiodactyla > Delphinidae > Leucopleurus > Leucopleurus acutus. The sequence continues at coordinate 114,560,828 of NC_139145.1, read as the reverse complement.
AACAGTGCTATACTGTGCCATACTTTATGTCACAGTAACCAATCTGGACTTCTTTAAAGACAACTGTCATGGCCTTCTCTCCCTTACAGTCCAATTTCCCTTGACACAGCAGTGTTTTGAGTTCCTTCACCATCCTGTCTGTTCCCTTCTGAACTCACTCAATTTGTCTATGTTTTTTTCAGTACAGCACTCCAAACTACAAATGAAGTCTAAGCAAGACAAACTAGTTAAGATTTTGAAAAAAAAAAGCGAGGGCTTCCCTGGTGGCGCAGTGGTTGAGAGTCCGCCTGCCGATGCAGGGGACACGGGTTCGTGCGCCGGTCTGGGAGGATCCCACATGCCGCGGAGTGGCTGGGCCCGTGAGCCATGGCCGCTGGGCCTGCGCGTCCGGAGCCGCAGCGGGAGAGGCCACAACAGTGAGAGGCCCGCGTACCGCAAAAAAACAAACAAACAAACAAAAAACCCATATACTTTTTCCAAATGCGCTACTGACTAAATCAATCCATACTCGAGTAATCGTCCTAGTAAGGTTTCTTCTTTTAAAAGGAGGGCAATATCTTACTTACCTATAGACATTTTCAACAACTTAAATTCAACACATCACGGCACCCTCCTCAGATAATTTTAGATCTTAATCTTTAATTGAACCTATTTTGCTGTTCTTCACAATTTCATGGACACAAGTGAAAACTTAATGAACATACTTTCTGCGTCTTTATCATTGATAAAATGCTAAACACCCTTTTAAGATGAAAGCCATCGATTCGTCTGTACTATATTGACAGGGTTATAGGTGAAACTAACAAAAAACATATTTCCAATTACTCTTCAGTGCTGAATAGATCCACAAAATCTTAAAAACGAAACCTAAAATCCTTAACTCAGTATTCAATACAGCCCATAATCTTCGTTTAAAGTCAAACAAGGAAGAGTCCCCAAATATAACTTGACTTTTTGTCTCAATCTCCACTCAGTTTATCAATCCTACTTTCTCCCAAGTTCTACTAATCAAAATCTTCCACAAAAGCAAAAATGAAACAATAAAATTTCCACTAAGAGAGGAACAGTACAACAAATTACAGTACATCCATATAATGCTGTACTATGTGGTCACTATATATAATTAAGTAAATCTGTACTTGACATTGAAAATATGTCCTTGTAAAAAATTTTAAGGGTGCAAAACAGTATGCACTGTATGATCGCACTTCTGTGTTAATAAAAAATAGATACACATATATTGTATTTTATCACTAAGATAAACCACCAATTGTAAGATGTACATAATTTTACAGACCTCAAAGAGAGGAAGAAAAAACCCTGCCAATTGTAAGCCACCCTCAATTGTTAAGATAAGTTCCAACTGCATAAACTTTAAAATAGAAAACAGATGTCTTAGAATGGACATTATATGGTAATAGTAGCAAATATTTATACACTTAACTATGTGTCAGGCACTGTTCTACATGTTATATTTAGATTAATTCATTTTATATTCACAACTCAATGAACAGGTATTACCTTTCCTGTTTTACAGGTGAAGAAACCGAAGCACAGAGAAGTTAAGTAACTTGACCAATATAGAAATCTATTAAATGAAGAAGCAGGATTCAAACCAGGTAAGCACAAAAGTTGAAAAAATTTATATAGTAAAATGTTAACAGTGACTAGCTCTGGGTGACGGCATTAACCAGTGACCCTCACTCTTTACATCTTTCTATATTATTTAATTTTTTACAATGAATACTAATTTTATATTCAGATAAAATAATAAAGACATTTTCATTTTAGGGGTGAATCTCATCTTTCTAGAAATCCTCCAACACAGAATAATAGTACTTTCTCTGATTATAAAAGTATTTTAAAATGTTCATTATAAACAATCTGAAACTGAAAATATTTTTAAGTTCCCACATTCCTGTGATGGCTTTTTCTATAGCATTGGTAACATGTAGCCACCAGAACTATTTTAAACCTGTTCAATAGACAAAAACTCAGCTAAATCAACAAGTTTTTGCAAGTCAACCAAACTGTGACAGCCCCTTGCTTCTGAACATTAGCCAATCAGGAACAAATTCACTCTAAAAAAACACACCTCTTAGTGCCAATCAATGAAAAGCAGTCTCACCCAAGTGACCACTCATCTACAGATGATATCAACCCACTTAGGCTCCTTAAAGTCCATGAAATTTTCAAATGATCATGGAATCAAGTGATCTCACACAAGAATACAAAAAATGGGTTCCAATATTACGTGGTACTAGTATACAAGATGGCAACCAAATGATCCAAAATATACCCAATGTTTTAGATTATATTTAAATGGAAATATAAATTTTAAAAATTCTTAAATCTCAGTTTAGAAGCACTTATCTAATTGTTTGAGTTATAAATGATTTTCTCCCCAACCAGATTTTAAAGTTCCTAAGTTAAGGATATATGTATATGCATAGATGGGATTCACTTTGTTATAAAGCAGAAACTAACACACCATTGTAAAGCAATTATACTCCAACAAAGATGTTAAAAAAAAAAAAGTTCCTAAGTTACAACAGTGCCAAAAAGCAACCAACACTTGCTGGTTGACTGATTTATACCAATTTAAATATATCAAATCAACACACAAGATGTATTTTAAATAAGATATTTCTCAAATTCACCTTGGAATGAACATGAGGTTATTTAGTACCGGAACCATTCCTTATTAATCTATATACTCCCACAACCTATCACATAGCCTGGCAATATAGTAAAAGCCCAATAATTATCAGCTGAATGCAACATCACAGCCCAATGAGAGACTGGAAAAAGAAAAAAGACATTTCCCATTAGATTGCTATACCTAGGATCTAACTTACCACCAATAGATATAATTCATGAAGTAGATGTCTAAAAGGACATCAACATACTGTGAGAAAACAATAGGTATTAAGACTGCCTCAAAAGTCTTTAACTTGTTGGGTTTTTTTAGAAAATTAATCATTTAAAATATTATTTCTCTTTACCAATTATATTCGGATCTCAGTCTACAGTTCTCAGGAAACTTTTGAAACAAGAATGGGTTAGGATCCACCCACCCCATCATCTTCTTGGGACGTATTTTCTCAGCAACACCTTTACTTACTTAACTGTACAGCCAACTTGTAAAGCTGAATTATGAACTCCAGAATATATCCAGGAGTTTATACTGGGAACACTGAAACGTTCAAACCACAGCTGAGCTACCAGGCACTGCTATAATTACTCACTATTGAAGAAGGATTATTGTGACTGTTATAGCAAAAAGCATAACGTTATTAAATCACAGAAGGTTGCAAAACACTAAATTTGTTCTAGTTCTAAGAATCAATCAAAATTGACCACAAGAGGCCTATGCACTGACTGGCTGCAGGTGTGCAGAGAAAGCCTACTTTCCCTGAAACCATTCTGTGATCAGAAATGGGAGTACTTAAAGCTCCGTGACTACACCATTCTCTTATCAGTTACTTTCATTCAGTGTTACAATATTCCTTGCTGTAAAGCTAATCATAGCAGAGCCCCAGTAGGCTGGAAGAACACAGGCAGATCTGTTTAATTAGTTTATCAATACTAGTACATCAAACTTCATGAGTTATTGACTAAACCTTTGATTATTTTAGTACTATGGCTTACTAGGTCACTTTTGGTATCATTTGACATCGAATGGCAGATGACGTACAGCTCAACTGTGTGTCTAAGGCAGTATGTACTGGTAAAAATGAAATTTTGTACTTGATAACAATGAAACATCAATCAATTCTGAACACAAATTTTAAGAAGCTTATGTCAGTTTTCCCACAACATTAGAGGATTAAGCATGTTTCCATGAACTAACAAGGTATTTCAAGAACAAAAAAAATCCAAAACAAATAGATCAATAGAGTAGTCCCCCTCTATCTGTGGGGGATACGTTCTAAGACAACCAGTAGATGCCTGAAACTATGGACGCTACCAAGTTCTATATACACTATGTTTTTTCCTATACACAGATACCTATGATAAAGTTTAATTTATAAATTAGGCACAGTACGAGGCTAACAACGATAGCTAGTAATAAAATAGAACAGTTGTAAGAATATACTTTAATAACAGTTATGTGAATGTGTTCTCTCTCTTTCTCTCTCTCTCATATTGGACTGCACTTACCCTTCTTTTTGTGGTGATGTGAGATGATGAAATGTCTGTGTGATAAGATGAAGTAAGGTGAATGAAGTAGGCATTGTGATGCAGGGCTAGGCTACTACTGACCCTCTGATGGTACATCAGAAGGAGGATTATCTGCTCTAGGTGATCCTGGATCACTGAGCATGACAGTGTCAATGGTTAGATGTCAGGAGCAGATGATGTCAATGGTTGGGGATCCCAGACAGAACAGCACAAAATTTCATCACACTACTCGTAATAGTGTGCAATTTAAACTTATGAATTGCTTATCTCCAGAATTTTCCATTTAATATTTTTGGACTGCTAACCACAGGTAACTGAAACCGTGGAAAGTAAAACCACAAGGAAGGGGAGACTACTGTAATTATGTTTATAGTGACATTTTTGTTACAGAACATTAGATAGCATACCAGAATCTGATTGTAAAGGATAAAGATGAATAGAAAAGTTCTACTGTTGATAACTATCTGAACATTACAAACAGCCCTGAATAAATAATAAACAGCACAGAATTTTCTGTTTACAACAAGAAGACTGGAATTCCAGAGTGAACTACTTACAGCATAACTTATTACCAATATCTCAGGACTTGGTCATTTCTACCCACATCTAAAACATAAAAAATTTATACCCAAATGGGCAGAAGACCTAAATAGACATTTCTCTAAAGAAGACATACAGATGGTCAACAGGCATATGAAGAGGTGCTCAACATCACTAAATATTAGAGAAATGCAAATCAAAACTAGAATGAGGTACCACCGCACTCCAGTCAGAATAACCATCATTAAAAAAATCTACAGGGACTTCCTGGTGGAGCAGTGGTTAAGAATCTGCCTGCCAATGCAGGGAACACAGGTTCGATCCCTGGTCTGGGAAGATCCCACATGCCGCGGAGTAATTAATTAAGCCTGTGTGCCACAACTACTGAGCCTGTGCTCTAGCCCGCGAGCCACAACTACTGAAGCCCACGTGCCTAGAGCCCGTGCTCCACAACAAGAGAAGCCACCGCAATGAGAAGTCTGCACATGGCAAGGAAGAGAAGGCCCCGATCGACGCAACTAGAGAAAGCCCATGTGCAGCAACGAAGACCCAACACAGCCATAAATAAATAGATAGATAGATAGATAAAATTGATTCTTAAAAAAAAAAAAATCTACAAATAACAAATGCAGAAGAGGGTGTGAAGAAAGGGGAACCCTCCTACACTGTTGGTGGGAACGTAAAGTGGTACAGCCACTCTAGAAAAAAGTATGGAGGTTCCTCAAAAAACTAAGAGTTGCCATAGGATCCAGCAATCCCACTCCTGGGCATATACCCAGACAAAACTATAATTTGAAAAGATACATGCATCCCTATGTTCATAGCAGCACTGTTCACAATAGCCAAGACATGGAAACAACCTAAATGTCCATTGACAGACGAATGAATAAACAAGATGTTGTAGGTATATACAATGGAATACTACTCAGCCACAAAAAAGAATTAAATAATACCATTTGCAGCAACATGAATGGATCTAGAGATTATGATACTAAGTGAAGTAAATCATAAAGAGAAAGACAAATACGATATGATGTCACTTACATGTGGAATCCAAAATGTGACACAAATGAACTTATCAATGAAACAGAAAGAGACTCACAGACATAAAGAACAGACCTGTGGTTGCCAAATGGGAGAGGAGAGGGGAAGGGATGGATTGGGAGTTTGGGATTAGCAGATACAAACTGTTATACAGTATGGATAAACAACAAGGTCCTGCTGTACAGCACAGGGAACTATATTCAATATCCTGTGATAAACCATAATGGGAAAGAATATGAAAAAACATATATACATATGTATAACTGAATCATGTTGCTGTACAGCAGAAATTAACACATTGTAAATCAATTATACTTCAATAAAATAAAAAATTATAACAATGCCAGATACCTCCAAAGGATAGCTAATACCAGATGATGATAAGAGGTCAAAGACACTAAAGAAGAAAGAGGAAGAAGGAATCAAACAGGAAGGATGGCTCTAAAAGGGGAATGACCTAGAAGGATTTCTGAAGCCAAGCTACCTGGCTTTGGATTCTGACTGCCACATAGTAGCTGTGTGACCTTGGTCAGATAATCTAACCTCACTGCTACCTTATCCTCATATGGAAAATATGGAAAATGAAAGAACCAACTTCACAGGGTTATTTGTGAGGATAAAATGAGTTGATATAAGTAAGGCGTTAACAACCTAGCACAGACGGCATTTTTTAAGTGTTAGCAATCATTGTTGCTACTGAGAGACTGCATTCCCAGTAACGCTAAGACAAGCTTTACCTACAGCTCACAAATTTTCTAAGTGAAATCTTGATTTTTCTTTTTCAGCTACTTGAACTTTCTTATACCAGAAGCCATAAAACTAATGTACATATCAAATTAGAAGCTCAGATATCATGGCCATAACAAGTCAAAGACAGTTTAACTGAACTATCAATTCAGAATTATATTTTTTAATAAACTTTTTATTTTATTTATTTTTTAACATCTTTATTGGAGTATAATTGCTTTACAATGGTGTGCTAGTTTCTGCTTTATAACAAAGTGAATCAGATATACATATACATATATCCCCATATCTCCTCCCTCTTGCATCTCCCTCCCACCCTCCCTATCCCACCCCTCTAGGTGGCCACAAAGCACTGAGCTGATCTCCCTGTGCTATGCAGCTGCTTCCCACTAGCTATCTATTTTACATTTGGTAGTGTACATATGTCCATGCCACTCTCTCACTTCACCCCAGCTTACCCTTCCCCCTCCCAGTGTCCTCAAGTCCACTCTCTATGTCTGTGTCTTTATTCCTGTCCTGCCCCTAGGTTCTTCAGAACCATTTTTTTTTTTTAAGATTCTATACATATGTGTTAGCATACGGTATTTGTTTTTCTCTTTCTGACTTACTTCACTCTGTATGACAAGTCTCTAGGTCCATCCACCTTACTACAAATAACTCAATTATATTTACATGGTAACAAGCACATAAATAGTGCTTAATAAGTATCTACTAAATTAATCATAAGTAAACTTTGCAAATACTATAAGATTACATGTGCAGTCTAGACTTCTCCCATTAATTAGAATCTTAGAAAGGATGGTTTATAAAGTTATTTAAATCAATATTAATTAATTTATCTTAGTTCCTAAGTTGACAATAAGTGTACAAGTGTTTTGATTTTAATTTACCCAAGTTAGTCAAATTCACTTTATAATGCCTATTCATTTTGGCAGCAAAATTCACCTATTTGAAATATGTAATGTACTTACTATCTAACAAAAAAATGAAGTGTACTTTAAAATGTATCTAAAAAGTAGTTTTAAAGTACATATCTTTAAAATTCTATAATATAAATTATTCTAATAAAAAAGTTATGATAGGAAAATAATTCATTTTGTATATAGAAATGTGTACTCTAGAAACTGTATAACATATACTTCAGTGTACTTTTCCAGATTTTGAACATGCAAATGCAAGATTATTTAAACTACTCATTTTCCTTATAGGAGATACAATAACATCCAATCTACTTCACAGTGTAAAAATAATAGCTTAGAGTCTACATCGTATCAACCTTGTGTTTGTATAATACAAATGAAGTGTGACCTGGCTGATCTTATTGCTCCACTTAAAAAATTCTACCATCATTCTCAGGTCATGATTATTTTATACACTCTGTTTTTTTGTTTGTTTGTTTTGTTTTGTTTTGTTTTTGCGGTACACGGTCCTCTCACTGTTGTTGCCTCTCCCGTTGCGGAGCACAGGCTCCGGACGCGTAGGCTCAGCGGCCATGGCTCAAGGGCCCAGCCGCTCCGCGGCATGTGGGATCTTCCCGGACCGGGGCACAAACCCGTGTCCCCTGCATCAGCAGGCGGACTCTCAACCACTGCGCCACCAGGGAAGCCCTATACACTGTTTTTCTTGTACCGATGCAATCTTTTCATTAGAAAATGCCTTGTTTTTCAAACTATAAATACCTAAGTACTGACTATAAAACTGCTAATGACATGTGGCTCACTCGGTATATTCTGGCTATAAAGCATTACAAGACACCGTTACAGAACTCTGATGTAAGGACGGAAAAGAGGAAGAGAATTTTCAAGTTATGTCACCAGTTACAAACTGAAAATTCTGCATGGAAAGTAGGGAAAACTGAGACTAATGTTTTCATTTGACTGGTAACATTCCGTATATTTTAAGGTTTTAACAATATTTACAGATTATGATATAAAGCTATAATATAGAAATAATAACTGAGAGATCTGATTTACCCTTCCTACCTTAATGAAACAGAAAATCAGGGGCAAAAAATGAAACAGAAGTTTTCGTATGTTGGACAACAGGCAGCACATTACTGTGAACCCTGAGAGAGGGAAAAAAATCAATGTGAGCCCTTCAACTGACGGTAAGTCTACCAGGAAAGGGAGGCAACTCAAACAGAATCCAGAAGACTCACTGTGCTGAGGAGACAGTGATCAAAGTTCACAGAGGCCAAGGTTGCTAGAATTTGCAGAGCAGAATAACAAAGAGGAGGGCACTTCAGAGAGAGAGAGAGAGAGAATGCATTCTGGGGAGAAGTACCATCTACCGTGGGCTAAGCACTGTCATGCACATGAGTAAGATGAAACTACCTGAGGCCAGACCAAAAAACACTGGAAAGAAGTAGGCAGAACAGGTCTCAAAGATCACAAAAAGCTGGGAAAAGTTCATATTCCCACCAGCCAGAGAGAAAGTATCTCATAAATACATGTATCATTGAGCAGAATCCTAAGAAGGGCATTGCTTTAATAATGGGATTACATTAGTCTAGACTAAAGGTGTTTCCGTATCCCCTACTAAAGATTGAAAGTATGCTTTGAAAGAATCAAATGATTCCATATAACTTAATTGTGCATCACAAGAAAACCCAACACAATTTAAACAAAAATCAGGACAATATGAATCATAATTACTCTTCAAGTAATCTTTACCCAACTCTATCAAACTCCTGAACCATGCAAGATCAGAATAGACTCAAAGCAGCTCAGCAAAAGACAAAAAATATGAGACTGAAGTTGCTGCCTAAGCAACAGAATTTGCAATTTGAACCCTGTCAAAATAACTGCTTTCTAAAACAAAAACACCACCTATGGAGTAAATATAAAAGAATACAGAATCAACATAATTTAATATTCATAATGTCAAAAGATACAACTCAAATTACCCAATATATGAAAAACTAAAAAAATGGAACATATGCACACAAGAAAAGGAAATTAACTAAACGAAAGCCTGAGAAAAACATACTGGAACTAGCAGGCGAGGATTTTAGAGCTACTATTACTTAAAAGAAAATGTGCTTTCCATTAATAAAGAATAGAGGAAATCTCAGCAAAGAAACAGAAAGGATAAAAAAAGGACCAACTGAAATTCTAAAATGAAAAAATACAATTTCTAAAATAAAAATGAATGTACTTAATCAAATGGAGAGGACAGAAGAACGAGTAAGCAAACTTGAAAACAGGTGAGTAAAAATTACCTAATGTAAACAACACACACAAAAAAAGATCTAAAAAAACCAACAAAGTTTCATGCATTGGCAGGCAAAAATAAAACAATATAATATATATGTAATTTCAATACCAGAAAGAGAAAAGAGAAGGGGGCAAATATTATCTGAAGAAATAGTGGCCCAGGGCTTCCCTCGTGGCACAGTGGTTAAGAATCCACCTGCCAATGCAGGGGACATGGGTTCGAGCCCTGGTCTGGGACGATACCACATGCTGTGGAGCAACTAAGCCTGTGTGCCACAACTACTGAGCTTGTTCTCTAGAGTCTGCGAGCTACAACTACTGAGCCCGAGTGCCACAACTACTGAAGCCTGTGTGCCTGGAGCCCATGCTCAACAAGAGAAGCCGCCCAATGAGAAGCCCGCACACCACATCGAAGAGTAGCTCCCGCTCGCCCCAACTAGAGAAAAGCCTGTGTGCAGCAACAAAGACCCAATGCAGCCAAAAATAAAAACAAAAAAATTTATAGAAAGAAAAGAAAAGAAAAGAAATAATGGCCCCAAATTTCCTACTTTTGATCAAATACAGTAATTTATAGAACTAAGATACTCAACACACACAAAACCAAATGAACAGGAATATGATCACACCAAGGTACACCAAAGTCAAACTACCAAAAGCCAAAGATGGAGTAAAACATGAAAGTGTCAAGAGAAAAATTACAAATTACATAGGAAGATGAATGATCCAGTTAACAGGGACTTTACATAAGAAATTATGGAGGGCAGAAGAGTCTTCAAAGCATCTTTAAAATGCTGAAACAAAAAGAAACTATTAATCCAGAAGTCTGTGACCAATGAAATAATTCTTTAGGAATGAAGGTAAAATGCAAACATTTTCAGATAAAAGTAAGAGAATTCATCACTAGCAGACCTCCATTACAGAAAAAGCCAACAGAAGGTCTTAAGGCAGGAGGATCATGATACTGATAGAAATTTGGATCCTTAGAAGTCAAAGAGAACACTGGACAGGATAAATATCTTAATAAATGATAAATACTCTTTTCTGTTTTTTCTTTTAATTTCTTTATGTCATAAGTATTGATATTTAAAGGAAAAATTGTACTGTTTTATGATGCTTGCTTATTTTTTATTTATTTATTTGTTTACTTATGGCTGTGTTGGGTCTTCTCTGCTGCAGGTGAGCTTTCTCTAGTTGTGGTGCACAGGCTTCTCATTGTGGTGACTTTTCTCGTTGCGGAGCATGGGCTCTAGGCGCACGGGCTTCAGTAGTTGTGGCATGCGGGCTCTGTAGCTGTGGCTCGCGGGCTCTAGAGCGCAGGCTCAGTAGCTGTGAGCTTGGCTCGCATGGGCTTAGTTGCTCCACGGCATGTGGGATCTTCATGGACCAGGGCTTGAACTCGTGTCCCCTGCATTGGCAGGTGGATTCTTAACCACTGTGCCACCAGGGAAGTCCCTTGTGATGCTTTTAACTTATATAAATGTGATAAATTAATAACTAAAACATAAAAGGAGAGATATGGATGTATACAGTTGCAAGATTTCTATATTTTATGTGAAGAAGTGCAGCATTAACTATAATCCAACTGTGAAAAGTTAAGAATGGATACAGCCAACACTTTAAAAAAATGCAAAGAAGTACAGGTTAAAAATAAAAACAGGAAACATTTAAGTGTGATTTCCTCTATAAAAAGGAGGAAAAGAAGAAGAGAGGAACAAAAATAAAGGAGACAAATTTTAAAAAAGAAATCATGTAATACTACACTCAAATCCAACCACATCAATAAATACATCAAGTGTTAACAGAATAAACACTCCAATTAAAAGGCAGAGGCTGACAGAATGGGTGGGAAAAACATGGAACTAGATGCTGTCAATAAGAGACACAAATAGATATGAAGACACGGGCTAGGAACAAATGAATGAAAACAGGATATACCATACAAAGAGATGAGAAGGCTGGAATGACAATATTAATAACAAGAAATCAAATAGACTTTAAGACAAAAAAGTATTACCAGAGAAAAAGAAGGGTTTATTTTAGGATAAAGGGGCAATTCATCAGGAACACCTGAAAAGAGCTATGCCTAATAGGAGTGCTTCAAAATATAAGCAAAAAATGACTAAATTAAAGGGAAAAATGAACAATTCCAGGATCATGATTGGGAGATTTAAGATCCCTCTCTCAGCAACTGGTAGAACATCTAGACAAGAGGTCAGTAAAAACATTTTAAAAATCTAAACAACACATTTGCTTAAATAATATTTATAGAACATTACAACCCAAAGTGGAATACACATTCTTTTCCACTGCACGTGATATGCATACCAAAACAAACTAGATGATTAGCTATAAACAAGTCTTCATAAAATTTTAAGAGAATGATGTTTCCTGACTAAAAAGAAATTATATTACAAAGCAATAACAATATAAGATAATGAGATAACCCTCCCCCAATATCTGGAATTTAAACAACATACTTCTAAATACACCATAAGTGAAAAAAGAAATCATAAAATAAGAAAATATTTTTAGGGGGATGGATGGAGCGGGAGTTTGGGGTTAGCAGATGTAAACTTTTATATATAATGAATAAACAACAAGGTCCTACTGTATAGCACAGAGAACTATATTCATTGTCCTATAATAAACCATATGGAAAATAATATTTTAAAAAAAGAATGTATATTTATGTGTGTGTGTGTATATAATTGAACCACTTTGCTGTACAGCAGTAATGAACACAACATTGTGAATCAACTATACTTCAATTAAAAAAAGAATTTAAAAAAGTACATAGAGGACTTCCCTGGTGGTGTGGTGCAGTGGTTACGCACCACAGGTTATTGGCGCCTGCCAATGCAATGGACAGGGGTTTGAGCCCTGGTTCTGGAAGATCCCACATGCCGCAGAGCAACTAAGCCCATGCACCACAACTATTGAGCCTGAGCTCTAGAGCCCACGTGCCACAACTACTGAAGCCCACGTGCCGAAAGCCCGTGCTTCACAACAAGAGAAGCCACCACAGTGAGAAGCCCACACACTGCAATGAAAAGTAGCCCCTGCTCTCCGCAGCTAAAGAAAGCCCGTGCACAGCAACAAAGACCCAATGAAGCCAAAAATAAATAAATAAAGATTCTTAAAAAGTACATAGAGAATTGTAAAGTGCTGTTAAAAATGACAGAAATGAAAAAAAAGAAAATATTTTTAACTGAATGACAATGAAAACAAATCAAGTAAAAATTCAGGAAAGTAACTAAAGCAGTACTTAGAGGAAAAGACACAGTATTAAAGCCTTATATTCACAGAAAGATTTGATCTGAGTTCCCAACTCAAGATGATAGAAAACAACAACAAAAACCCAAATTAAGTAGAAGGATGAAATAAAAAGATAAATACAAAAGTCAATAATCATACCAAAAAGAAATCAATGACACAGGAAACAGAAAATTGATAAAACCAAAAGCTGGGTTTTTTTAAGTCAATAAAGTTGATAATCCTCTAGATAAACTGATGAAGAAAAAGAGAGAAAAGACAAAATTACCAATATCAGGAATGAAAGAGGAAACATCACTACAGAAGCTACAGACATTAAAAGGATACTAAGGAACTATAATTAACAACTTTATGCCAATAAACAACCTAGATGAAACAGATTCATTTCTTAAAAGAAAAATTACTAACACAATCCAATAAGAAATAGAGAATCTAAATAGCGCTGTGTTAGGGATCCACCAAGACTACCTTCAGGCTTAATGACTGCCTAGAAGGACTCACAGGACCCAGAAAGTTGTTACACTCATGGTTATGGTTCACTACAGTGAAAGGATATATAGTAAAATCAGCAAAAGGAAAAGGCACATGGGGTGAAGTCCAGAGGACACAAGGCACAAGCTTCTAAGAGTCCACCCACAAGCATAGTCACATAAAAATACTTCCTTCAGCAACAACGTGTGACAACACGTACAAAGTGGTGCCAACCAGGGAATCTTGCTTGAGACAGACGGTCCAGGGTTTTTATTAGGGATCAACCATGCAGGCACTGTATGCCTACATATATTGTCATCAGTAAGTAAGAGATCAGTAACTGAAGCTCCAGACCATGATAAGGAAAGCAGGTGTTTACCACAAACACTTTTAGTATATATTATTTGGATAAACTGACACAGCATGGCTCACTCTTATCTGACAGAACACTCAAAGAGATCAGTTCACCAGAGCCAACCAATAAACAATCATGAAAACAGACCTGGAGGGCTTCCCTGGTGGCACAGTGGTTAAGAATCCACCTGTCAATGCAGGGGACACGGGTCCAATCCCTGGTCCGGGAAGATCCCACATGCTGCGGAGCAACTAAGCCCGTGCACCGCAACTACTGAGCCTGCACTCAGAGCCCACAAGCCACAGCTACTGAGCCCATGTGCCACAACTACTGAAGCCCGTGTGCCTAGAGCTCGTGCTCCGCAAGAAGAGAAGCCACCGCAATGAGAAGCCTGCACACCGCAACGAAGAGTAGCCCCCGCTCGCCACAACTAGAGAAAGCCCATGCATAGCAACAAAGATCCAACGCAGACAAAAATAAATAAATAAATAAAAAGAAAAAGAAAAAAAGAAAACAGACCTGGAAATGTTCAGGGTTTGCACAACCCAAGCCTGCTGAGTTTAGTTTCCACACAGGCCTATACCAATAAACAACTTGAATTCATAATTTAAAACTTTCGCATAAAAGAAATTCCAAGCCCAGATGACATCATAGTAACAATGAAATAATACCAATTATTTGGTATTATTAGATAGAATGAAACAATACCAATTCTACACATTTTCTTTCAGAGAAAAAAGGAGAAACACTCTCCCACTCATTTTTTTAAAAAATAAATTTATTTATTCTTTTGGCTATGTTGGGTCTTCGTTGCTGCGCGTGGGCTTTCTCTAGTTGCAGTGAGAGGGGGTTACCCTTCGTTGCAGTGTGCAGGCTTCTCTCATTGTGGTGACTTCTCTCATTGCAGAGCACGGGCTCGAGGCGTGTGGGCTCAGTAGTTGTGACCCACGGGCTTAGTTGCTCTGCAGCATGTGGGATCTTCCCGGACCAGGGCTCGAACCCGTGTCCCCTGCATTGGCAGGTGGATTCTCAAACACTGCGCCACCAGGGAAGCCCATCTCCCACTCATTTTTAAAATCCAGTATTAACTGGTTACCCTGACATCAAAACCAAAGTCATCATGAAACAAACAAAAAAAATCCCTCAATAAGATATAGATGCAAAACTCCTAACAAAAGTTAGCAAATCGATTCTAACAATACACTAAAAGATTAATACACCATAGCCATTAGGGATTTATCCCAGGAACAGAAAGGTTTAATATTTAAAAATTAGTCCCAGTCATTTATCATACGAAGAGAATAGAGAAAAATCCTATGATAATTTCAGTACTTACAGAAAAAAGATTTGACAAAATTCAACATTCATTCATATAAAAAACTCTCAGCAAACAAGGGATAAAAAGAACTTCCTCAATATGCTTAAAGGCATCTGCAAAAAACCTATAGCTTGTATCATATTCTATGGTAAATGGCTCAATGCTTTCTACATCAGGAACAAGGCAATGAAAACCACTATCATTGCTTTTATTCAACATTGTAATATAGATTGTACTCAGTGTAATATGACAAGAAAAAGGCATATAGGATACAAAAGAAGTAAAATTATGTTCACATATGGTATAATTATTTATGTATCAAAGTCTAAGAAATCGATAAAATAGCTATCAGGAAAAAAAAATAGCTATCAGGATAAGTGAATTTAGCAAGGACACAAGATCAATACACAAAATCAGAATTGATTTTGCTAGCAATGACCAATTGGAAAATGAAATTAAAAAGACAACTCTATTTAAAATAGCATTCAAGAGACTTCCCTAGTGGTCCCAGTGGTTAAGAATCTGCCTTCCAATGCAGGGGACGAGGGTTCGATCCCTGGTTGGGGAGCTGGGATTCCACATGCCACAGGGCAACTAAGCCCATGTGCCGCAACTGCTGAGCCTGCGCACCACAACTAGAGAGAAGCCGGCGTGCTGCAATGAGGAGCCCTTGTGCTGCAACCAAGACCAGACGCAGCCAAAAATAAATAAATAAATAAATATTTTAAAAAACACAGCATTCAAAAACTACTCAAAACTAAACTGATGTGCAAAATGTTCAAAACTTGTACACCAAAACCTATAAAACACTACAAAGGGAAATTACAGAAGACCATATTCAAGGACTGGAAGACTTATATGGTGGAGGTGGCATTCCCTCCAATTGATTTACAAACTCACTGTAAACAAAATCAAAGTTAACAGGCTTTTGGAGAAATTGGCATGCTGATTTTAACACTTTTACAGAAAGACAAAAGACCCAGGTTAGTCAAAACAAGGCTGAAAACAGAACAAGACTGGAGTGCTTATACTACCTCACTTCAAGACTTACTGTAAGGCTACAAGACAGTGCAGTATAGGCACAAGGACGCACATACAGATCAATGGAACAGAACAGAGTCCAGAAATATGCTCGCACTTATATGGCCAAAATTTTTCACAAAAGTGGCAAGGTAATTCAACTGGAAAAAGATATAGTCTTCTTTATAAATGGTGACAGAATAGCTGAATATCTGAGAAAAAAAAATGAATTGCAAATCTTACCTCATACCACACACAAAATCTAATTTGACCCAGCCAAAACAATCTTGAGAAAGTATAAAGCTGGAGGTATCACGCTCCCTGATTTCAAACTATACTACAAGGCTACAGTCACCAAAACAGTATAGTACTGGCACAAAAACAGACACCTAAATCAATGGAACACAATAAAAAGCCCAGAAGTAAACTCACCATTATATGGTCAATTAATCTATGACAAAGGAGGCAAGAATACACAATGGGGAAAAGACAGCCTCTTCAATAAATGGTGTTCAGAAAATGGACAGTTACAATCAAAAGAATTAAATTGAACTACTTTCTCACACCATATACAAAAAGAAACTCACAATGGAGTAAAGGCTTACATTTAAGACCTGAAACCATAAAACTCCTAGAAGAAAGTATAAGTATTGCTCTTTGACATGGATCTTAGCAATATTTTTTGGATATGTCTCCTCAGGCAAGGGAAACAAAAGCAAAAACAAACAAACGGGACTACATCAAACTAAAAAGCTTTTGTACAGCAAAGGAAACTATCAACAAAACAAAAAAGCCACCTACTGAATGGGAGAAGATATTTGCAAATGATATAACTGATAAGGGGGTAATATCAAAAACATATAAAGAACTCACAGAACTCAACATCAAAAAAATACAAACAATCCAAATAAAAAATGGGCAGAGGACCTGAACAGACATTTTTCAAAGACCTACAGATGGCCAACAGGCACATGAAAAGATGCTCAACATCAC
The DNA here is from genome assembly GCF_964270905.1 of Leucopleurus acutus. NCBI lineage: Eukaryota > Metazoa > Chordata > Mammalia > Artiodactyla > Delphinidae > Leucopleurus > Leucopleurus acutus. The sequence goes on along the minus strand of NC_139145.1, from coordinate 114,543,667 downwards.
TAATCATCAGGGAAATGCAAATTAAAATCACAATGAGTTATTACCTCACATGTGTCAGAATGACTATTATCAAAAAGACAGGGAGTTCCCTGGTGGTACAGTGGTTAAGAATCTGCCTGCCGACGCAGGGGACACGGGTTCGAGCACTGGTCTGGGGAGATACCACATGCCACGGAGCAACTAAGCCCATGGGCCACAACTACTGAGCCTACGCTCTATAGCCCACGAGCCATAACTACTGAGCCCGTGTGCCTAGAGCCTGTGCTCCACAACAAGAGAAGCGACCACAATGAGAAGCCTGTGCACTGCAATGAAGAGTAGCCCCCACTCACCACAACTAGAGAAAGCCGGTGCCCAGCAACAAAGACCCAACACAACCATAAATAAATAAATAAATAAACTTTAAAAAAAAAAGACAGCAAGTAACAAGTATTGGTGAGGATGTGGAGAAAAGGGAACCTTTGTGCTCTGTTGGTGGGATTGTAAGTTGGTGCAGCCACAGTGGAAAACAGAATGTAGGTTCCTCAAAAAATTAAAAATAGAACTACCATACAATCCAGCAATCCCACTCTTAGGTATACATTCGAAGAAAACAAAAACACTAATTCAAAAAGATATTGATACATGATCCCTATATTCATTGCAGCATATTTACAATAGCTAAGATATGGAAGCAACCTAAGTATCCATCGACAGATGAATGAATAAAGAAGATGTGGTGTGTACACACACACACACACACACACACACACACACAAAACGGAATATTAGCCATAAAAAAGAATGAAATCTCGACATCTGCAACAGCATGTATGGATCCAGAAGGTATTGTGCTAAATGAAATAAGTCAGACAAAGAAAGATAAATACCATATGATTTCACTTATATATAAGGAATCTAAATACAAAACAAATGAACAAACAGAACAGAAAGAGACTCACAAATACAGAGAACAAACTGGTGGTCGCCAGAGGGGAAAGGGGCAGGGGCATGAGTGAAATAGGTGAGGGAGATTAAGAGGTACAAACTTCAGTTATAAAATAAATAAGTCATGTAATGTACAGCATAGGGAATATAGTCAATAATACTGTAATAACTTTGTATGGCAACAGATGGTAATTAGACTTTATTGTCGAGATCATTTTGTAATGTATAAAAATATCGAATCGTGATGCTGTACACCTGAATATAATTTTATAAGTCAATTATACTTTAATTTTTTTAAATCTGATTTGAAATGTATTCTGTAGTAAAGATTTAACAAAGTAGGCCAGAGATTGCTATCCTTAGAAAGCCTACTTATAAAGTTGGCCTTGACTGTTGTCTGGGAACTTGAACTTCAGAGATATTGCCACCATTCCCTAACTGATACGGGTGGTTTACATGAAAACAATATGGTTTATGCTGAACATGTGCTTACTTTCTGAGAGTCTGCAATTCTGGAATGTGCTAGGCAGTTAATGGGTACACGAGCAGCCCCCAATAAAGACTTGGGCACTGAGTCCCTTATGAACTTTCCTAGTAGACAACACTTCACACATTTTGTCAGAGGTGATGCTGGAGGAATCGAATGTCACAGGGAAAATCACTGGGGAGGCTTCTTAGAAGCTTGCATCTGGTTTTCTCTGGACTTCACTTCATGTACCTCTTTCAGTACCTAATTTTTGTTGTGCATCTTTCAGTGTAATAAGTCATAGCTATGAATCTATCTATAACTTGAGATCCTGTGGATTAGCCCAAAGAATGAGGGAACCTGTGGGTAGTCTTGGGATTCTCCCCTGACATGGATCATAGTGCAAAATTTAATAGCTAAAACTTTTTAAACTTTTAGAACAAACTGGGAGAAATCTTCATAACATTAGGTTAGGCAAAGATTTATCAAGCAGGTCACAAAAAAGCCTCAAGTATAACTAAGAAAACTGACAAAATGTACTTTATCAAATCAAATGTTTATTCCTTGAAAGACATTACGAAAACAAAAAGGCAAGCTACAGACTAGGAAAAAATAAATACTAGTAAATAACCATCAATCTGACAAAAGGCTTGTATCAGAATATATAAAGAATTTTTATACTCTAGACAAAAAAATTAAAAATAGGTTAAAGATCTGAACAGATATTTTAGAGAAGTTTTACGACTGATCAAAAAGATCATGAAAAGATGCTCAACACCACTAAGTATCAGGAAAATGCAATTAAAGGCACAATGAAACACCATTACACAACCACCAAAATGGCTGAAGTCAGACTCTAACAAGATCAAGTGTTGAAAGGGATATGAACTGACTGGAACTCCACACATTCCTGGTGGGAATGCAAAGGGCACAGCCACTTTGGAAAACTACATGGTACTATTTTCTACAACTTAAACATATTCTTCCCAGACAATGCAACACAACTAAGCCTAGGTACTTACCCAAGAAAAATTAAAATACATGCCCATAAATAGCATTTTATTTGATCCAAGTGTATTTCAACTGGTAAATTAAAAAACTGTGAAATATCCATATTATAGCAAAAAAAGGAACAAAACATGAATACATGAAACAGCAGAGATGAAACTCAGTAGCCTAAGTAAAAGAAGTCAAACACAACAGCTTCTATATTGTATGATTTGATTTATAAAAAATTCTAGAAACAACAAAACTACACTGACAGAAGGCAGATCAGTAGTTGCATGAAGACACCATACACAAAAATTAACCCCAAACAGATCACAGTCCTAAATATAAAAGCTAAAACTATAAAACTCTTAGAAAAAAAAGACAAGTGTAAATCTTTGTGACCTTGAATTAAGCATCAGTTTCTTAGATATGACACCTAAAGCATAAGCAAAAAATATATATATATATATATCAATAGCTGTCATCAAAATTAAAAACTTCTGTGCTTCAAAGGGCATTATCAAGAAAATAAAGGGATAACCCACAAAACAGGAGAAAAATATTTGCAAATCATACATCAGATAAGGGTCTAGTATTCAGAATACATAAAAAACTGTTAAAAGGGCTTCCCTGGTGGCGCAGTGGTTGAGAGTCCGCCTGCCGATGCAGGGGATGCAGGTTCGTGCCCCGGTTCGGGAGGATCCCACATGCCGCGGAGCGGCTGGGCCCGTGAGCCATGGCCGCTGAACCTGCGCGTCCGGAGCCTGTGCTCCGCAACGGGAGAGGCCACAACAGTGAGAGGCCGGTGTACCGCCCCCCCCCAACACACACACACTGTTAAAAATACACAATAAAAAGACCAACAACCCAATTATAAAATGGGAAAAGGATCTGAATAGATATTTTTCTAAAGAAGATATACAACTGGCCAATAGATTCTCAACAATTTTCTATTAAGGAAATGTAAATCAAAATTTCAATGAGATACCACTTCACACCCACTACAGTATACAATCTAAAAGACAGACAATAATTTTTCTTTACTAAAAGGAAAATAAGTGTTGGTGAGGATGTGGAGAAACCAGAACTCACATACATTGCTGATGAAAACATAAAATGGTTACAGCTGCTGTGGAAAACAGTTTTGAAGTTCCTCAAAATGTTAACCACAAAGTTATTTTGTGACTTAGCAATATCACTCCAAGGTATATATGCAAAAGAAGTGAACACATATGTGCTCACAAAAACTTGTACAGAATGTTTACAGCAACATTACTGACAAGAGCCAAAAAGTGGAAACAACCCAAATGTCCATCAACTGATGAATAAACAAAATGCAGTATACCCATACAATAGAATATTATTCAGCAAAAAAGGAGCAATAGAGCAATGATGCATACTATGACATGGATGAACCTTGAAAACATTATGCTATGTGAAAGAAGTCAGACACAAAAGCACATACTGTATAACTCAATTTATATGCAATGCCCAGAGTAGGCAAATCCATGGAGACAAAAAGTAAATTAATGGTTGCCTAGGGCGAGCGGGTGTTGTGGAATAACTGCTAATGAATATAACGTTCCTTGTTGAGGTGATAAAAATGTTGTGGAATTAGATGGTGGTGATGATTGCACAATTCTGTGAATACACTACACATCACTGAACTGTACACTTTAAGAGCGAGAAGTTTATAACATGTTATTTATGCTTTGATAATCTTTTAAAAAGATGACTGATTCTTTAAAGTAAAAATAATAACCATGTATTTAGGGTGCTTTAGCATATTTAGAAGTAAAATGCATAAAATGGGAACAGACTGGAGGGAGCAAATAGAAATTTACTGATGTAAGAATATATGAAGGGGTATAATTATTTGAAACTAGACTGTGATAACTGAAAAATGTATATGTAAATCCTAGTGGTAGACTGTAGTAAGTTAAATATATATATTGTAGCCCCTAGAGCAAGCACCTACAGAATAAACAGAGGTACAGCTTGAAGAGTAATATTAATAATACTAGATTATAAGTGAAAAAACTTCCCTTTATCTTTAATTTCTACTACTTATACTCCATTTCCCTCCACCTAAAACATCCTGCCCTGATGTCACCACGTCCTTGAAAATATTCGTCAATGGAGACTGCTGCTTCTCCCAAATTTACCAGACTGAAAAAGAGGACTAGGCTTATTTCTTGATGCTCACAGTTGCTAGTATGGGCAAACATGAAACATGTTTGCTGGCATTTTCATTCTCGTGCCGATATCACTAGCTCCTACTAGCTCCTAGCTAGCTCCTAGCTAGCTCCTATCACTAGCTCCTACTACTTCCTAGTAAACACACCCTCCTCAAAAACAAACACTCCCAACATACCCCCAGACAATCACTACCCAACATCAGTTGAAGTTGAGACTCATGACGGATGTGGCCATTCAATCTTCATTACAACCCTCTGTTCTTTTGAAATACAAGGCATTTGCTCACATCAATCTCTAATTCTCTTCACTGAACTTTTCATACTACTCATCTTTCTCAATGGTTTCTACACTGGCTCATATTTTTCTTCTGCACTCTATTAGAAGTCATTAGTCCATTTGACCTAACATTAATTACCTTGGCCTCAAAGTTCTGTGAATTCCTCTGTTTCAAATTCCATGTACAAGCCTACACAGGGACCAGTAATTGAAGGTTCCCACTACATCCTGCCTTCTGCTCACCTCCTACTATACTGAGGCAAGGTCTATTAGAACTAAGATGCTCCAGGAAGAGCACTAGATTTGGAGTTACAACACCTGGGTTCAATCCCTGCCCTGATACTGCAGGAATTTAGGTCTGTTTCACTGGACATAATGATATCTTAAAATTAAGTCCCGAGAGCAGAATTTCAACTAAACTGGCTTCTAAGAATATTCAACAAGTTACCACCCTTCACCCAGGTGAATTAATCTCAATTTTACTTTTCATATTCTCCACCAAAATTCCAAAGCTAAGATTGTCTACTTTGTATTCTATATCACCTATTTAAGATTATGGACATTGTAATTGTATCGAAAATCTAGTGTCACAAGTATCTTATAATATGTTGTGTTTCAAAGTAACTCAAAAGTATATGATTCTTTCACAACAAAAGGAATCATTAAAATTATGAATCAAAACAGTACCTCAATATTTTTACTGGCCACATTCTTCACAACAGCAGGAAACAGGTCAGATGCATTTTTCCCTTTTGCAATCATCTGAAGAATAAAGGTGGAATATTAGGGCTGAAACTTTTTAAAAATTAGTCATTTAAAAAACATAAATTCTACATACATTAAATATTTAGAAGATAAGCTACAGAAACAAATAAGCTATAGAGTTAACAACTCTTCTTGAGTCACCTTATTTATTCCAACTATCTGCAGCAGAGAACAAACAATCTCTTGGGAATCAATATAAATACATATAGACATATTAAGGAAGAAACAGTAATTTAAAGACACAATATTTACAATAGTTTTCTCTGGCTAATGGTGTTGTAAACACTTTTAAAATATTTGTACTCTTCTTTATTTTCCAAGTTCTTACATTAAAGATGTAATGCTTTTGCAATGGGGGTGGGGGTGGAGAATGAATATTATTTTAAACAAACTACAATAATTTTTTCTCCTTCGGCTTTCTTTTTATAGATTCCCCTACTTCTCCAACCATTTTTTTCAAAGTTCCCTTCACCAGGTCCTCTTCCTTTCCCCACTAAAGTTCTGTGCACCAACATCTTTTCAGGCTACACTGTTCTACAATCTCTGAAACGCCTGAGATTTCATTCACCCTCAACATGTTAACTCCTACCTCTACAGGGATCAACTCCCCAAACTCTAGCCCTAACTCTAGGCCCTAGTTCCACTTCTCTAACTGAACATTATTAGATGTCCTTCTCATCCAAAACTTGCTATGTCTAAAACCAAACCTATTTTTCCTGATAAAATGGCATTCGTGCTAGAATTTCCTATTTCCACCAATTTTCCCAGATACCAGAAACCATGAAATTATCTTGGTCTCTCCTCACATCTACACAGTAACCAGGTCCTGTTGTGAATTCTTAGCACACTCACATTAATCCCTTTCTCCTGTTACTATCCTAGTATAGGTCAGTATCACCTACAGAGGACTTTTCCGACAATCTCCTCCTTCTGTCCATAACGTACATCACCGACAGTTTAATATGCTCAAACTACCACTTTGCACGTCAGCTCCCCCTCAAAGATCTCAAAAGCCCCTGACTGCCTAAGAGTCCAAACTATTTCATTTACTATTCAAATGACTTAATTGCATTAACATCCCTTTTAAGCTCATCAACCATTATTGTTCTACACCAATGTTATTATAAAAGTAAACTGATCTACTCACTTCTTGTACATTCTCTGGCTCCTCTATGCTGGTGCTCATATCATGCCCCCAACCCACTTCTTTTTACTTTTCTAAGTTCTACCCTTCTATCTAGAGTATCATCAAATTCTAATCATTCTCCCTTGCTAGAGCCATCTCCTAACACCTAGCCCACTATGGTGTCCAATCCTAATTTCCTCTAGAATTTTTTAATCTACGTTTTTCATTTAGAATTTCCTATGTGTTACCTTTTATTTCTATTTATTTCAGTTTTATGTCTACCTGTATTTCCATTTCCTTCACTCTCATTCCCAGAATATATCTTTATGTCTTTTAATAGTATGGACTTTGGTAGCCACAAAATAAAGTTTTAACTACAGGATAATTTTTTGGAAAAGGGATCTTGGGACTTCCCTGGCGGGCCAATGGTTAAGACTTCGCCTTCCAATGCAGGGGGTGCAGGTTCAATCCCTGGTCAGGGAGCTAAGATCCCACATGCCTCGGGGCCAAAAAAACAAAACATAAAGCAGCAGCAATATTGTAACAAATTCAATAAAGACTTTATAAATGGTCCACATCAAAAACTAAGTAAATATATATATAAAGTCTAAAATACCATTTTAAAAAAAGGGATCTTTATGAATTATCTAAGAAATCTAAGAAACTACCTTAAAAAGGTAGAAGGCATTAGTTTTATAAATTTACAGAAATGTTTTATAAATACTATGTGACATTTTAAACAACAATAATCCCAGTTAACAATATCTCAGAAGACCTTTCTACATGACAGCTTTAGAACACTCTAATACAAACTAGTCTTTTCATTTTCTATTTCTTTACCTGTGAAATTATTTGAGTATTCTGTGAAACCTTCTGAGTATTAAAGAAGGTTCACGAAATAGTGCAACTAAAGTATCTTTATATGACTTTTACAATTTTCTCATCTGTAAAATGAGGAGAGAGGGATTAAATGTTCTCTAGGGCCCCTTCCTTCAGTCATTCAGTAACTACCTAAAGTCAGAGATCCTATCCTATGATATCCTACTCCAAGGCTTCCCCAACTTTATTCTACAGAATGCTATTCAAAAACATGTTAATACACAAGGGAGAAAAAAAAACCTATAGTCAAATTCATTCAACAGATATTTGCCGAGAGGATACTACATACGAGGGACTATTCTAGGCCTTGGGGATACAACCGTGAACAATATAGTCTTTACCCATCGGAGCTCACCTTTTAATGAGGGGGAGGGGCAATAAACAAATATAGTATGTGAGGTGGTAACAAGGGTACTATGGAGAAAGATAAAGAACTGCAGGAGAAATGGGAAGTGCTAAGGTAGGGGTGGGAATTGCTGTTTTATGTTTTGGTTAGTGTTTGCACAGCATATATTTTTTATCCTTATATATTTAATCTATCTATGCCTTTATATTAAAAGTGGGGTTTTCCTAGAGAACGTACAGTTGCATCTTGATATTTTCATCAAATATGACAGTCTCTCTTAGTTGGTGACTTTAGATCACTTACATTTAATATAATTATTGATATAGTTATATTCAGGTCTACCATTTTATTAACAGTTTTCTGTTTATTCCCTGTGTTTTGTTGTTCTGACTGCTGTTACTCTCATTATTTGGAAATTTTTTAGTATTTAATAATTTAACTTTTCTTTTTTATTTTAATTTTTATATTGACTATTTGGCTATATCTTTTTGTATAATTTTTATTGGTTCTTCTTCTAGAGATTACCAGATAATTACATAGATGCACAAACACAGTTGACAGATACATATAGACAGGTAAGTCAAGATATGTCAAACCTTCCACAGTTTACTTAGAGTTAATATTTCACAAGGTCAAATAAAATGTAGAAACCTTTCAACCATATAGGCCCTTTCAATCTGACCTCCCCACTACTCTTTATGTTATAGCCATCATGTATTTTATATCTACATCCATCGAAAACCTCTCAGACAATGGGATACTTAGGAGGATAAAATTAGTCCTTTATGCTTACCAGATATTTACCATTTCTATTGGTCTCCCTCAAAATCCATCACATATTTCCCTTCAGCCTGGAGAACTTCCATTAGCCTTTCATTAAAGCAGATCGGCTAGAAGTACTCTACTATTTTTTTCTGCCTGAGAATGTCTCTATTCATCTTCATTCTTTCACTGGATTCACTGGATTCTAGGTTAACAATTATTTTCTTTCAGTACTTAGTCATTCAGTTTATCCTGATTGGGGATCATTGAGTTTCTTTCATCTATAAATTTAAGTCATTCATCAGTTGGGAAGTTTTCAGCAATAATGTCTTCAAGTATTTTTTCTGCCCTAAAAAATATATGTTACATGGACATAATGTTTTGGTATCATCCAACAAGACCTCAGGCTTTGTTCATCTCTTTTCTTTTTAATCTCTATTCTAAGAATTGACTAATTTCTAGTGATCTGTCTTCAACTTTTGACTCTTTCTTCTGTTATATCAATTCTGCTATTTAGTCAACCCAAGATATTTTTATTTCAGATATGATACTAGGACTTCCCTGGCAGCCCAGTGGTTAAGACTCCATGCTGCCACTGCAGCGGGGCACAGGCTCATTCCCTGGTCAGGGAACTAAGATCCCGCATGCCATGTTTTGTGGCCCCCCCAAAAAAACGAGATATCCAGATATGACACTATACACATGACAGAAATTTCAACAAATTTCTAATGACGTGGTTCACTTGATATATTTTGGAAAACAACTATTTACCCATTAGTTACTACCTGGGGAATAAGTAGATATAGGATATCCCTTTCCCTAGCGTAACTTACCATCCAATCATAAGTGGCCCTAATATTACTCACTACTGAAGTATAAAACAAGAGAAATGTCTATTTAAGTCTTTACCCATTTTTAATTGGGCTGTTTTTAGTTATTGGGTTATATGAGTTCTTTATATATTCTGGAGAGTCTGTATCAGATATATGATTAAAAATATTTTCTCCCATTCTGTGGGTTGCCTTCTCATTGGTTGACAGTGTCATTTGATGCATGAAGTTTTAAATTTTGACATAGTCTAAATTATTTCTTTTGTTGCTCACCTTTTGATGTTATATCCAAGAATCCTTTGACAAATCCAGTGTCATGAAGTTTTTATCCTAAGTTTTCTTCAATAAGCTTTATTGTTTTAGCTCTTATATTTAGGTCTTTGATTCATTTTTTCACTTATTATATATATTGTATGAGGTAGGGGTCTAAAAATTCATTCTGGATACTCACGTGAGTATCCAGTTTCCAAACACCATTTGGGGAAATTCTACCCCCACTGAATTGTCTTGCACCCTTGTTGAAAATAATTTGGCCATATAAGTGAGAGTTTTCTTTTAAGGCTCTCTATTGTGTGTATATGTCTCTCTATATGTCTGTTTTTATGTTGGTACCACACATTTTGATTACTGTAGCTTTGTAGTAAGTTTTGAAATCAGAAAGTGTAAGACTTCTTTGTTCTTCTTTTTCAAGATTGTTTTGGCCATTCAGAGTCCAGTAAGATTCCATATGACTTTAAGATAGATTTTTCTATTTTTGCAAAAAACATCCCTGGGATTTTGATAGGAACTGCATTGAATATGTAGATAATTTTGGGAATATTGATATCCTAATAATATTAAGTCTTCCAATCAATGAACATGGGACATCTTTCCATTTATTTGTGTCTTAATTTCTTTCAGCAACATTCTAGTTTTCAAGGTACAAATCTTTTGCTTCCTTGGGTAAGTATTCCTAAGTATTTTATTCTTTTTGATGTTATCATAAATGAGATTATTTTCGCAACTTCCTTTTATGGTTGATGACTGTTACCATATAGGAACACAACTAGTTTTTATGTGTCAATTTTGTATCCTGCAACTTTGTTGAATTTGTTTATTAGTTCTAAAAGTTTTTTGTGGACTCTTTAGGGTTTTCTAAATATAAAAGCATATTGTCTGTGAATGAAGATAATTTTACTTTTTTCCAATTTGGCTGCCTTTTATTTCTTTTTCTTACCCAATTGCTGTGGTTAAAACTTCCAATACTATGTTGAATAGAAATGGTGAAAGTGGGCATCCTTGTTTTGTTCCTGAACTTAGAGGGAAAGCTTTCAGTCTTTCACCACTGAGTACAATGTTAGCTGTGAATTTTTCATATTTGGCCTTTAAAATGCTGAGGTAGTTTCCTTTTATTCCTAGTTTGTTGAGTGTCTTATCCTGAAAGGGTGTTGAATTCTGTCAAATGCTTTTTCTGTATCATTAAAATAAACTTGTTTTTTCTCCTTCATTCTGTTAATGTGGTGTATTACAATGATTATTTTCATGTTATTTTTAAAATACTGAATAATAATCTAGATCTAAAAATTCAGATCTAGGGACTTCCCTGGCGGTCCAGTGGTTAAGACTCTGTGCTTCCAATGCAGGGTGCACGGGTTTGATCCCCAGTCAGGGAACTAAGATCCCACATGCCATGCAGCATGGCCCCCCGCCAAAAAAATTCTGATCTAAAAACATAATTAATGTTAAAAAGCATTAATCTTTTTTTAACTAAGCAAGATAAAGAGGAGAAATTGCACTTACTTTCTCAACAATTTCAACTAGCTTCATTTTTTACAGATATACAGATGGGGAGAAAATTCAGCATTTTTACTTTATAAATAATTACTAGTTAATTTACAAACCAGCAGTTAATTTTCAGACCCAACTGCAACTCTTAAGAATCAGCCCCCAAGAATAAATAGAGAAATAGAAAATGAACTGACCCTTGACTTCTATCCCAGAAAGTACTCTTGAAGCAAAATTGACAGAAAACCCATTAAGGTTCTATAGGCATTACATCACTAGTAAAAATTCAGGCCTGCTAACTAGGAACTGGTCCTGATGTATATTAGCATGGCAGAAAAAATCTGACCCATTAAACAACTTCCAACCTAAGAACAAGAAAAGATGCCAACATCAGCCACAAGTTGAATCCTTTAAAGTATACACAGAACTGAAGCATTTTTGTTGAAGGGAGAAAGAGAACAAGGGATGGGCAGTCTAGAAAGACTTAGCCCAAAATGTTTATTATAATCATTAACTCAAGACAGTAAGAATTACGCATGTTTTTATTTTCTTCTTCTTATATGGACTTTCTCAAAATTTTTCTACAACAATAATATACCATATGAATTTGGCTTTTTTTTTTTTTTACAAATATTAAACAAAAATATCTGGAACTTTGAAATTACCTTTAATTTTCTTAGGGTCAATAATATCCAACCAAATACCATGTAACATGTATGGCTATGAAATAATACAGATCAGTAACTCTAATTAGGAATTTTAAGAATTTTATCTATCAAAGAAAGGTTCAGATTTGCTCATTATCCCAAAACTACAAAGACAAGCAAACTAACCTGAGAAAGACCTTTAATATCCAACACTTACTAAAAGAAAATACATCAAAGATTTCTATACACCAAAATATTCCATTCTTTCAAGGACTCTGAATAATCAACTCATCAGTATTATAGCTAAAAATCTTATTACAAGTTCACTATATGAAGCAATACATTTCAAATTCTTAGTTCACATTTCATCAAGCCAAGATAAAATACAAACATGTGCTTTAAACATTAGACACATATTTTTCAGAAATATCAAGAAAAATAACATATGTATGTTTCAACTTGAGTCCTGTTATGTAATAAGTGACCACAAGATTTTGAAGTAGGTAGCTTTTTTTCCCTAAGCATGCTTTGGCATACATGAGACTTTATTCAACATATGAACCATTGGAAACATTTCCCCATGATTCTAAATAAGCCTCAGATATTACCAAAGAAAGATAATAAAATGAACTGAAACTATCATTATGGTTTCTCTCTAGTAGATATTGCTGACAAGATGCTCTGTTGACTCGTAGGACTACCGACTATGAAAGATAGCCAGATGTGCACTGCCAGCATTTTGATATATATTAGAAAGTAATGTGTTAAAACAAATACATAACACTTAAAATTTTGGCAGATTAAAATTTAGAAATGTTTAAAGGTTTTTAACTATGAAGCTAAGGTCTTAAAACTACTCTGTAATCATGAGGTGGTAAAACCCCATATTCAGGGCTCATGAAACCTAAATTATGCAGAGAAATGTAAATATTGACAATTACATTTAAAAACTCCACGAAATTCTGAAGCCCATATAATATTCTGCTAATTGACCTCTAGCAAACTACTTCCACCCAACAGATGTTTTGAAATGATGCATACATGTGCATACATGAACATAACATTTTAAAAATAATTTTTAAAGCTCCCACATAGAAATATGGTGCTAACTAGAAATCGAACTAAAAACTGGACAGAAGTAAAGGTGAACAAATGATTGTTATAATATTTCACTGGAAAAAATTTCAAGAAAAATAACTATTAGTTATTTCATAAAAGAAGAGATTAGCAAACAATAACTGCTAGTTTAAAAGTGAAATACAGGGGAGGATATATCTTATATAACCATTGTGCTATGAGTATGATTTTCCATTTTCTTCTCCAAAAGTTAAGTTAGAAAAGATCTGTGATGATGAACAGTTTCTCCTGAAAGGAAACTAGGTAACCAAATTTTGGAAGCACATCTTGAATCAGACGAACCATGCTCTTACTGAATTTTTAAGTTGCTGTTAGTTTGATATTAAAGCAAAATTAAAAATGTCTTAGTTTTCCCCATGGAACGTTAATATGTCAAAAGCCATATTGTCTAAATGTGTTTCTTAGGCAAATACTGAGTAGTGTTTTAAATTCAGACATAGAGTTTCTACTGTGAACATATAAGAATGATTAATATTCTTTTTAAAGACATTTTTTCTTTTAATCATATATTCAGGAAATATTTTAATTTCATGGTCAAAGAATGGTGATAGGTAATACCTGTTGTTTTCTTTTCTTTTCTAGTAACTAAGAGGAGATCCTTATTTTATTTGTTGTAGCAAATTCCTAAATGAAAACTGGGCAAATGGTATCATATCTGGCCAGCTGCAACCTCCTGCCTTGACCTTCCTTCCTAGGGTTTCTTTGTTGTTGGGACTCTTGATTAAGTGGCCTTGGGTTCATTTTGTAATTTTGCTAGTCATCAGCAAATTCACTTGCATGACATTATTGCCAAATGAGAACACAGCTGAATTACTGTGACTGTGGTGTAGGGTAGTGCCATGGAGAAAACTTTGTTTTCTCTACAGAAAAAAAACTGTTTTCTCTACAGACTACAGAAATCATGAGTGAGGTACAGGTAAACGGAGAGCCACAAAGATCCATGAACCAGAAGAGAGAGTTCAGATGTAGATCAACAAACACACAGTAAACTGATTTTCACTTGAAGCTGAAATTCAGTGGCGAAAGGACAGCTTTTTAATAACAAATGGTGGAATATTTAATAACAAATAGAGGAAAATCAGACATGCATCCGGTTCTTAACCTCACACCATACATAAAAAATAATGCAAAATAGACCATAGACCTAAACATAAAAGCTAAAAACAAGACGGGAAATCTTTGCAAACTTGGAGCAGGCCAAGATGGCTTAAATAACAACTCATGCTATGAATCTAGCTCGACCCTAATCAAAAACCTCAACAGAGGACAAAAAGAAAACTATAATCCAACATCACTTAAACACACAGAAATATATCTACTTGTACTCTGCAGGATATATTAAAACCAAGACTAGAACATTACAAATATTTCTAATAAAATCAGAAACAAGATAGTGTTGTCTTCCACCACCACTACTATTCAACATCATGGTGGAGCTTTATCCAAGCAAAGAGAGGAGAAAAACAAATGAGAGATAAAAATATTTGAAAATAAAATATAAATCTGTCATAAATTCTGGACAATGTAATTAAGTATCCAGAAAACCAAGCAAAGAAACCAAAAAACTACCAGATCTAAGAGAGTTCACTGAGAAGGCCAAATGCGAGAACAGAAAAGTCATTTGTTTTCCTATACACCAGTAATAATTAATTTTGAAAACATAATGAAGGGAACCATTCATAATGGCAACTAAAATTTAAACGTACACAGGAATGAATCTAACAAGGAATGCTTAAGATTCCTTATGCTTAGAAACTATAAAATATAAATATAATGCTACTGAAAGACAGGAAAAGAGCGAGGGAAGGGAGATGGAAATACACAAATTCCACATTACCCTAATCAAAATCCAAAAACAACTTTTAACAGAACTTGACAATTTGATCCTAAAGTTTATCTGGAAGATGAAACTTTTACTTTTTATACCTCAATATTATTTGAAAATTTACAAATACATATTTGTGTCACTTGCATAATAAAGTAATTTTTTCCAGATCTATGGCGATATAATTGACATAGAACATTATGTAAGTCTAACGTGCCAACAGTTACATGAAAAGATGCTCAGCATCACTAATTATCAGGGAAATGCACATCAAATCCACAGTGAGGTTATCACCTTAAACCTGTTAGAATGGCTGTCACCGAAAAGACAAGAAATAACAAGTGTTGGTGAGGATATGGATAAAAAGGAAACACTGTGCACTGCTGGTGGCAAATTGGTAATGTGAGATATATCTCACATATTTCGTATACACACATATACATATATCTGTATGTGTGTTGTGTGTAAAATGGGATATTATTCAGCCATGAGAAAGGAAGGAATCCTGCCATTTTTGACAACATGGCTAGATCCCTGAAGACATTATGTAAAGTGACAGAATAACTTTTAATTAATAACCATTTTCCTACACTTAAAAGATCAAATTCCAAATTTACCTTTATACAAACTTCCTAATGAGAGACAGTCTATAACTACTAGACTAACTACTAGTATGGCTATATTTACATTTCTTTTTTTTTAATGTTTATTTTTTATTTATTTTTTTCTTATTAGTCATCCATTTTATACACATCAGTGTATACATGTCAATCCCAATCTCCCAATTCATCCCACCACCACCCCCACCTCCCGATATATTTACATTTCTTTATGATGTTTATTTACATTTAAGTTACATTTATAATAGTCAAGTAGTCTAGATTATAAGAATATCAATTTTTATTTATCAGTTTGAAAGAGGAATATAGAAAAAACTACCAAATACCTCATTTTCATATTTAGTAATTTCAATAGTATCCTCAGGTTTAATGAAATAATTTACCTTAATGGAATGTAAAGCCAAAGTTTAATGAAATAATGAAGAGCACTGCCTGCTTTAAATGGATGGCAGTGCAGGACTGTAACCTGCAGAACCACAAGCGGAAACCATGCAAAGCAATCTTGATAACCAACTGTAAAACTTATAATGGATCTGTGACTTCTTTTTTTTTTTAATTTTTTTTTTTTAAGTTTTAGTTATTTTATTTATTTATTTTTTGGTTGAGCCAGGTCTTAGTTGTGGCTCACCAGGTCTTAGTTGTGGCTCACCAGCTCTTTGGTTGTGGCATGCAAACTCTTAGTTGTGGCATGCATGTGGGATCTGGTTCCCTGACCAGGGATCGAACCTGGGCCCCCTGCATTGGGAACACGGTGTCTTATCCACTGCGCCACCAGGGAAGTCCCAGATCTGTGACTTCTAAAAATTTTGTAGAAACATTTAAAATTCTCTTATTACTGTCAGTCAGAAATGTATAGGAAAATGAAAAACAATAAAATATTTATTTAATATACTGTAACTTAACATTAGAAACATTGAGAATTAACTTATCAAGAGTAGTTTGAATGGACTTGCCTTATTCTCATCCTTTAAAGCAGGGGCCCCAACCGGTACTGGTCTGCGGCCTGTTAGGAACCAGGCTGCACAGCAGGAGTGGCGGGTGAGCAAGTGAAGCTTCATCTGCCGCTCCCCACCACTCACATTAATCACCACCTGAACCAGTGGTCCCCAACCTTTTTGGCACTAGGGACCGGTTTCACGGATGACAATTTTGCCACGGATGGGGTTGGAGGGGAAGAGATGGTTCAGGCGATAACGTGAGCAATGGGGAGGGGCAGCCGAAGCTTAGCTCGCTCGCCTGCCTCTCACCTCCTCTGTGCGGCCCAGTTCCTAACAGGCCACAGGACCCCTGGCCTGAACCATCCCCCCCCATTGCTGTACCGCCTGAACCACCACCACCACCCCCCCACAACCCCACCCCATCCGTGGATAAACTGTCCTCCAAGAAACCGATCCCTGGTGCCAAAGAGGTTGGGAACCACTGATTTAAAGTACCAAGCAAGCAGGCTTCCCTGGTGGCAGAGTGGTTAAGATCCACCTGCCGATGCAGGGGACACGGGTCTGGGCCCTGGTCCAGGAAGATCCCACACGCCACGGAGCAGCTAAGCCCATGCGCCACAACTACTCAGCCTGCACACTAGAGCCCGTGAGCCACAACTACTGAGCCCACGTGCCACAACTACTGAAGCCCACACACCTACAGCCCGTGCTCCACGACAACAGAAGCCACCGCAATGAGAAGCCCATGCACCACCACGAAGAGTAGCCCCCACTCACCACAGCTAGAGAGAAAGCCCGTGCGCAGCAACGAAGACCCAACGCAGCCAAAAATGAATAAATTAATTTTAAAACAGAGAAAGAAAATTAACAAGCAAGCATCTTTTCTATTCCTTGGTAAATTACTGCTTTATAAGTTTGGATCAGCTTCCAACATTGTATCCTTTGTACTTTCAATGTTGTGAATTATCTCCTGGAGTTCCTCTAATGTGAAGATTTTTGGCAGCATCACTTCCTCTGGCATATCTTCGGCCTTTTCATCACAGCTATTTTCCTCATTTATGTTGAAAAGCTTGCCTTACTGAAGTTCCTCAAGCTACATATTTAGAGTCTCTCAAAAAGGGGCAATGTCACCATTCCCACAGTCAGCTATTTCTCTATAACTCCAGTTACATTCTATCTGAATTTCATTTCTAGTGTTATTTTCATTTCCTTGCTGCATTTTAATCTTTGTTGACCAAATCCCTCTTTTAATTAACCATTTTTATAAAATGTTAAGTGGGCTTCTCACTGGGAAACAAGTAGGGACCGCTACTGCATGCTTTGCAGTCCGCACACAAACTGAATAACATACACAGCGACCAATCACTAAAAATAACTTTGAAAGAAGTAACATGACTGGTCACTGATCATGATGCACATTTGTTATATACATAGTGAGTTGTGGACTGAAGAGTTAGTGATGAAGTTTGTACATTATGCAATTACTAAGTTAATATACCACGATATCTGAAATTTGAACCGTCTTGTTAGTAGACTGGTGAACTGGTAACTAAACTGTGGTAACTGAAGTTCAAATATCAAAGTCATGCAAAGCAAGAACTACCTGTCCATAAATGCTATTATTTATATGGTATAACATTAATAAATGAAAAATTTACAAAAGAATCTTCAACATTTGCCTTCATTACCAAATGACATAAATCTGATGCAAGAATCAAGTAATTTATAGGTGTTCCACAGATATAATTAGTCCTTGACTTTTATATATTTGATTTTCACAACTAACTTTTGAACAGGACATATTCATACCCATAATCATCTTTCATAAATGGGATTTGGATTTTAGAAAGGAGATTTCATACTCTCACGTGGTGGCATTGTCTGCTGGAAAACAATACTGTTTCAGTTGTGTTTACACCCTACTACAGTAGAGTTTATTTGTGCAATTATGGAAATTTACTACATTTTGACCTTATACAAAAATTTCTGGAAAACAAAATCAGCAGTGGTGGTGAAAAATGCATAGTAAGAATAAGAAATGTTTTAACGAATTTAATTCCACTGAGACAAGCAGAACTCTTTAGCATCAGACAGTCACTGAATTAAGCCAGTTTTTTTTCACTGTGAACGTAAACTATCAAATACAAAAAAAAAAAAAAAGAGACCAACACAAGTTACAAAACTACGTAAAATTTTATATATAATCAGAAATTTCATTATATTTAATTCTCTGACAATGGAACCCTCTACATAATAACGTATCAGTCCACTGTTTGAATTTTACGTTACAACTGAAACTAGAGAAATGCTCTTACATTTACTAGTAGTCATTAGAAGTTCTACACTGATAAACTGAATAAAGCATTTCTATTGGTAGTAATGGAATTTGAAAATCAGAAGAAAGCATGCTCACAAGTTTTAGGTCATAGAATGACAAAAAAAAATACTTTAGCTCATTAGTATCCCTCTTTGTAGGAAGTCAAAATATTGTTGTATGTAATCTTATTTTGTCTTCAAACTGATTAGCACTCTCTGACAGAAGAAATATCTTAATATTAGAGATACGGAAATTAAAAAACAGAAAAAACAGAATAGGAACTCAAGTTTCTGAATTTTGTCACTTCATTACTTCCTCCAAAACATTTTAGACAGGAAATTTTAAGTTAATAATAAAGGGTAGATTGGTATTTAACATATTTTTAATATATATTTTTAATATATCACTACTTGTCATTTATCCAAAAGTCGAAATGATCTACTCTTTTACCTACCCCAACAATCCGTTTCATAGCATCCAATTTAGCAGAATCTTTGTTGCTCTCTAACATTTGCTTTAGATCTTCATTCCTATACAAAAGAAAAGAAAAAAATACATATTTAGATTTTTACATTACACAGGTATTATATATATTATATATAATATATATATAATATATATAATTTTAATAATATAAGAATTAGAAATAACCTGATGCACAATGTTACATAACTACTTTGTTATTTATAATTAACTATATGTTTCTCATCTAACCCTACCAAATAATATCAAAGTGCTATGCTGTCACAAAGCCCATCAATAAAACAAAAATATAAAACTGTACCTCAATTCTGGGCAAAATATCAACAATCAGAGGCATACAGATTCTCTCATCCCAAAATTTCTCTTGTATAATCATCAGAAAAAAAGAGATAATAAAAATTCTTGAATCAGCACTAAAATATTTTCATAAGCCAAAATGTAAGATCTTTCAGGACTTCCCTGGCAGTCTAATGGTTAAGACTTCGCCTTCCTATGCAGGGGGTACAGGTTCCATCTCTGGTGGGGGAGCTGAGATCCCACATGTCTCGGGACCAAAAAAACCAAAACATAAAACAGAAGCAATATTGTAACAAATTCAATAAAGACTTAAAAAAAAATGGTCCACATCTTTGAAGATTAAAAAAAGAAAAAACCAATAGCAGTTATTTCTGCTTAATATGACTTCCCCCAAATAAACTGTTATTCAAAAGAGAAATGCAAAGAATTCCCCATAACAGAAAAAAAAAAAAAATGTAAGAACTTTCTTCAGAATATGTCAAGAAAGAGCACCGAATGAAGAAAAGCTATGTGTCATTCACACATCCTTTTTTCTCCCTAGCTCGCAAAAAGAAAAAAACATAAATCTGTAGGGAAACCCACATCAATACTCCCTAATTCAAAGAATTAAGTTAAGGCAATTTTAACATGTAAATGAGAGGCTGAGGTAATGAACCAGAGCAGTTAGTGATATGGATGAAAATGTAGGACAGATTCAGGAACTTCTTAGAAGTTGAAATCAGTGGGATGTAGTGACTGAATGTAAAGGATAAGACAGGCACTCAGTAAGGATGCCCCCATTCCCAGCTTGGATGACCAAGCAGATGATGATGTTACCAAGTAAGATAACTTTGCTGCAGTGGTAGGCATTTTCTCCTTTCCAAAGCTGCTTGCTATACAAACGTCCTTAAAAGATAATTTAGAACAAAAACAATCAATGCCTTCATATAGACAGGCTGCAAAAAGGAGAAAAACCCACACAGAATTGCCTCCCAGTATTTTTTTTTTTTTTGGCTTACAACTGACCTGCTCCTATTCTTCAAAGTGAGCATTCCCCCCAGCAATTAAAAACTCCCTCCCAGCAAAAAAAAAATTCATAATTTGTAATATCTAATCATTTTTCCTTCAACACAGAAAAACAGAATTTTTTAAAGTTATTATATAGCTAGAAAAGAGTTCTTAGACTTGACACCAAAAGCACAGTCCATAAAAGGGAACACTGATTAATTAATTTCATCAAAATTTAAAACTTGTTCCAGGGAATTCTCTCTTAAGAAGAAAAAAAAAAATTACAGACTGGCAGAAAATGTTTGTAACCACATATATGCAAAAGACTAGTATCCAAAATATAAAAAGAACTCCCAAAACTCAACAGTAAAAAACAACCAATTCAATTAGAAAAGGGGCAGAATACATTGTTACAGACTGAATTGGTGCCCTCCCCCAAAGTTCACACACTGAAGCCCTGACCCTCAATGTGACGTTATGTGGAAATAGGGCCTTTAAAAAGAGGTAGCTAACATTAAATGAGGTCAAAAGGATGGGATTCTAATCCCATCTGGTGTCCTAAGACAGAGAGTGGTGCACATGCACAGAAAAAAGGCCATGTGAGAATACAGTGAGAAGACAGTCACCTGCAAGGCAAGGAGAGAGGCCTCATGAGAAAACAAACTTGCCAACACCTTGATCTTGGACTTCTAGCCTCCTGGAAGAACTGTGAGAAACTATGAGAAATAAATTTAAGCCATCCAGTCTATGGTATTTTGTTATGGCAGCCTTAACAAACTATTACAGATTCTGGTAATAAGAAGTGAAGTGTTCATGTAATAAATACCTAAAAATGTGGAAGTGGCTTTGGAACTGGGCAACAGGTAGAGGCTGGAACAGTTTTGAAGTATGTTTTTTTTTTTTAAAACATGCACTGAAGAGACTGTTGGTAAATATATGGAGTTAAAGGTGATTCTGATGAGATCTCAGATGGAAATGAGGAACATACTACTGGAAACTGGAGGAAAGGCAATCCTTACTATAAAGTGAAAAGAACTTGGCCCAACTATGTTCCAGTGTTTTGTGGAAAACAGAAGTTAAAAGTGATGACCCGAATATTTAGCCGAGGAGATTTCTAAGCAAAGTGTGAAAGCCACAGCCTGGTTTCTCCTTACTGCTTACAGTAAAATGAGAAAGAAAGATAAATTGAAGGAATTGTTAAGCAAAAAAGGAACTAGAACTTGAAGATTTAGAAAAATCTCAGCTTATCCATGTTGCAAAAATCAAGCAAGTGTCTTCAGAAGAGAACACCAGAGAACACTGAAAACTCATTTGATAACGAAATCACGGATGCCCCTCGTGGATTTAATCAGACATCTCAGCTGAAACCAGGAATAGAGATGGGATTATACCAGCAGAGACACTACCAGTTTGGACTAAAAGGAAGAGTTGGGACAAAACAAAGGAAAGCTGGATTCTACAGGACAGGACAATGTGAGGACACAGAGAGAAGACAGCCATCTGCAAGCCAAGGAGAGAGGCTTCAGAAGAAATCAAACCTGCCAACACCTTGATCTTTAGTCCCAGATTCAAATGTGAGAAATAAATGTCTGTTGATCAAGCTACTCAATCTGTGGTATTTTGTTATGGCACGCCTAGTAAACTAATACAGACATCAACAAACAATTCACTGAAGGAGATAAACAAATGGCAAAAAGCACATGAAAAGATATTCAACTTAATTAGCCATTAGCAAATTAAAACCACAGCAAGATATCACTGCACACATTATCAGAATGGCTCACTTAAATAAAATAGTGGCAACACCAAATGATAGTGAGGATGTGGAAGAACTGGACTGCTCACATACTGCTAGTGGGCATTGTAAAAGGTTATAGCCACACTGGCAGTTTAGCAGTTTCTTATAGAACTAAACCTGCAATTACCATACAAGCCAGTAATTGCACTCTTGCGCATTCATCCCCAGGAAATGTTAAATTTATACTCACGCAAATATCTGTATTCAAGTATTCATAGCAGCTTTATTCCTACTAGCCAAAATGGAAAAAACCCTTCTGGAAACAACCCAGATGCCCTTCAATCAGTGGATGGTTCAACAATCTGTGGTACACCCACAGCATGGAATACCACTCAGCAGTAAAATGAAACAAGCTATTGACATCTCAACAACTCTGATTAATCTGCACAGAAGCATACTGAGTGAAAAAAATTAATCCTAAAAGGTTACATACTGTATTACTCCATTTATACAACATTCTTGAAATAACAAAATTATAGAAATGGACAAAGATTAGTGTGAGGGTAAGGACAAGAAGCGGGAAGTGTGGATATAAAAATACAACGCAAGAGATCCCTATGGTGATGAAACTGTTGTATCTTAACCTTTGGGGTGGCTACATGAAACTAGATATGTGATTAAATGGGAACAGAATACCACCCCAACACACACACACAAATAAGTACAAGTAGAACTGGAGAAATCTGAACAAGACTGGTGAAGTATGTCAATGTAAACATCTTGGTTGTGATATTGTACTATAGTTTATCATTGAAGGAAACTGAGTAAAGGGTACACGGGATCTCTCTATTTTTTTTATACCTCTATATGAATCTACAATTATCTCAAAATCAAAAGTTAATTAGAAAAAAGTTATATGATAATTACAACTCATTTATAAGAAGAGAAGCCTATTTTTAAAAACGGTCAAAAGATTTGAACAGATATTTCACAAAGTAAGATTAAGAATACCACTAAGTACATGAAAAGATACTTAAGGTCATTAACTATCAGAAAATGCAAATTAAATGAGATACCATTACACACCCATGAGAATAGATGAAAGACAATGACAATAACAAATGTTGCCAAGACTGTGGAGCAACTAGAACTCTCACAGGCTGCCAGTAGCAACGTAAAACAGTACAACCACTTTGGAAAACTGAGAGTTTCTTACAGATTTAAACATAAATCTACTATGTGATCCAGTCATTCCACTTCCCAGAGAAATAAAAACATATTTCCACATAATAACTTAAATGAATATTCATAGCAGCTTTATACATATTAAAAAACTAGAAACAATCTAAATGTTGATCGCATAATGTGATTTAGCCATACACTGGAATACAACCCAGCAATGAAAAAGAAATAATCATTGATACATGCAACAAGATGGATGAATTCTCAAAATCATTATGTGAGTGAAAGACACCAGACACAAAAGAGCATAATTTAATTCATTTAAAGTTCTAGAAAATGCAAACTAATCTGTAGTGATAAAACCAAGATCAGTGGTATCATAGGCAAAAAGAAAAATGGACATGAAAGGAACATTAAAAAATTTCTTATTCCATAAGAAGATGGAAATGTTCTGTATCTTCTTAACTGTGGTGGTGGTGATTTTACAGGTGTATACATCTGTCAAAACTCATCTAATTATAATCTTTAGGTGGGTGATTTGTCGTATGCAAATTATACCTCCATAAAAATGATATTAAAAAGTTTCAGTTTTATTCACATGTGTGAATAAGACACTAATCCTCCAAAACAAGACTAAAAGTCATATATCTATTTCTGAGAAATACATTATTAAGGATGAGATAAACCACATTTTCATACTCTGAAATTAGAGTATCACATTTAAGCTTCAAGCTTAACTCAAGAATTTATTTATTTATTTATTTATTTATACAGGGTTTTTTTTTAATGTTTTGGTTTATTTTATTTATTTACTTTTGGCTGCATTGCGTCTTCATTGCTGTGCGTGGGCTTTCTCTCTAGCTGTGGTGAGCAAGGGCTACTCTTCATTGCGGTGCGTGGGCTTCTCATTGCGGTGGCTTCCCTTGTTGCAGAGCACGGGCTCTAGGCGTGCAGGCTTCAGTAGTTGTGGCACACAGGCTCAGTAGTTGTGGCTCGTGGGCTCTAGAGTGCAGGCTCAGTAGTTGTGGTGCACAGGCTTAGTTGTTCCGCAGCATGTGGGATCTTCCCAGACCAGGGATTGAACCCGTGTCCCCTGCATTGGTAGGCGGATTCTTAACCACTGCACCACCAGGGAAGTCCCTTATTCAAGAATTTAAATCACTGAATTTTATTTTAGGACGTCAAAGGAAAATTCTCTTAAATGACTGTAAGAAAATTAATAAGAAACTAAGACTGTAGTATTACCAACAGTAATTAACTACTTGTACTAGTTATTAGTTTATGATTAGCAATTTTTAATAGTTTCTACAACAAACTCTCCAGAAAAGAGATTTAAAAATTTACTCCACATAGCTCCTTCATGCAATATGGTTCAAGCATGCACGCGCGCGCACACACATACACACACAATCAGAAGCCCTTTTCATCTCAGCTTAAGCTTTAAAGTAGGTGACAAGAACTTCCTTAACTACTCCAAATAGACAGCCTTGACAGAAAAGCTTTACTTTGTACATTTCACAAATTTAGGTCTAATGTAGGCAAGTAAGCACTTACCAATAATGAATGACTGATCATGTGTTGTTATGGGCTGAGTTGTGTCCCTTCCGAAATTCCTATGTTAAAATCCTAACCCTCAATACCACAGAATATGAATGTATTTGTAGATGGAGTCTTTAAAAAGGTCATTAAATTAAAATAAGGTCAACATGGGTTGGCCCTAATCCAATAGGACTGATTTTTTACAAGAGCAGATTAGGACAGATACACAAAGACGAAAAGATGATCATGTGAGGGCACAGCAAGAAGGTGGCCATCTGCAAGACAAGGAGAGAAGCCTCAGAGGAAACCAAATCTGCCAAAACCTTGATCTTAGATTTCTAGTCTCCAGAATCCAGGGAAAATATATTTCTGTTAATTACGCCACCAAGTCTGTGGCATTTTGTTATGGCAGTACTAGCAAACTAACATATAAGTTAAATGTTTCAAACTGTCATGGCAGTAAAAAATAAATAAGTAAACAAACGGAAGCTAAGTATATTTTTCCCAAAAAGAGTAGAGGCAATGGGATTTACTATGAAAAAAATTTCCCTTTCTTTCCAAGCAGCTCATAAAATTAAATGCAATGGTGACCACTAGCAGGACACAAAAATAATTAAATAATTACAATAACTACTTTTCTCTAATTAAAAATACAGCTAGACAATATATAAATAGTAAGACAGGAACATATAAGAACTACATCCGAGGATATACATCTACCAAATATAAAATACTATAACTGTTCTCTGTAATGAATTCAGAATCCCTTCTTAAAACTTCTTGTTCTTTCACATTGCACTATTAACTGAAAAGGAACAAAAATCAATGAAACCACAAATGAGGTTTTTTCCTTTCTAATTTTTGCTGTTTTCCTATTTTACTTACTGACCACGTAGACTTTTACGAATGAAAAAAGTAAATGAAATTTTTTTAAAACTTTGGAGGAATAAGAAAGTGAAAAAAGCTTAAGTAATTAGATAAGAAGTAAATAGAAAGAAAATGTGACCACACATATACATGTCCAAAAAAGAAAGAAAATTCATTTTCTCATGTCTGATCCTTTTTTCCCCAAGAGTGTTCCACCAATCTTCTCCACCAGTGTTATCTGGAGAGAGAAGTGAGCAATAAAGAATAATGAAGTGTCAATTTTTAGAACATTCCAACCTCTAACCCCAGGTGCAATCATGTTCATGGCCTAATGGAAACTTGGTTTGTTCCTCTAAAGCTCAAGATGCCACAGTCCCCTTCTCAACCACCTTTAGGTCCTGACCCGCTCTCTCAAACTAAACGCAAGAAAACACGAATTCGATATTAAAGCCAAAGGTTTTGCTCTTCACGTTTAACAGAAAAGATGGTCTTCAAAACCAATACAAATATCTTTTGTGTTAACTCGCATAGAGAGCTATTAACTTTGAGGTTCAGAGAAAAGAGACAAGAAAATCCTAGGCACTGTTTCAAACTGATGTAATATTCAACTTCTCAGATATGTCATAAACACCTACTGAAAATTCTGATATAAATTACAGATCTCTACACAAATTCCTGTCTGCTTGTCACCAAAACAGTAAAGACTGGGGGGAAGTTAATACCATAACACCTAATTTACCCTCAAAATATGTTCACTTGTATTGAGCATTTTAGGTCTATCTCCTTCGTTATATGGATTCAAATATGGCCTATTAACATGTATTACTACATTAATCTTAGAAACTGAAAAAATTCTTTTTGCTAAACATCAGAAGAGTTGATTCAAAATAATGCTGAATTAGTAATATTTTCATTAACTCTTTACCAAAAACCAATGTGTTTCAAAAATTGTTTCTTAATTTACCTAGTTCTTCATTTACCTATTTATCTGTATGTAGCTATCCAGCTTTGAGCATTAAAACACCAACTTTATTTTTACATAAGTGACATCTTGTGGTGTTAAGCGGTATAACTTTTCCTTTCATGATCAAAATATACCTTTTTTTATAGTTTCAACGACCAGAGAAAAATATGTAACTGGAAGGTTAAAGGAAATCTTACTATTACCAAGAAGTCACTTTTACTTCAGTACCACATAAAACAGTAACTATAATCGAAAAGCAAATTTTTACCAGTTACCTTTCAGAATTTAAGAAGTCGCAGGGCTTTTACATTGTATAAATTACCTCTTTTTAAAAAGATCTGTAATTCATAACTCATTAAAACCTTCTACTCCTTTGAAAGGCAGTGTAAATTAAGGGGAATATTAAACTATGTAGCACTGTACACTCTCTCACTGCTTCTCCAAGTATGATCTGAGAAAGACTGGTCCAAGAACCATTGCCAATCCACAAATTTTTGTTACTAATCCATAAGGAAATATAAAAAGAAACTGAGAGCAAGCATTTAGAGCAATTCAACAGTGTAATTTTATATTTTTGAATCTAATAGAAAATTGGGGCTTGCATTTTGCACGTATTTTTCCATTTCGTTTTTCTAGCAATTTATTTTTTATTGTATTTTGCATTCATATCCATCCACAATGGATTGGAAATTAAAAAAAAAAAAAAAGGCCCTTCACCAGTTTGAGAGCACTGCACCACACAATTACTTCCTTCTCCCCAAAAGAATCACCAA
Organism: Leucopleurus acutus; assembly: GCF_964270905.1. Lineage (NCBI taxonomy): Eukaryota > Metazoa > Chordata > Mammalia > Artiodactyla > Delphinidae > Leucopleurus > Leucopleurus acutus. The sequence continues at coordinate 114,516,023 of NC_139145.1, read as the reverse complement.
AATGTGTGTACTACAGAAAGCAACACCTGAAATTTAAGTCCAGGAATGATGGATTAAGAAAAGTGATAAGGAATAGTGATTTACAGTTGGAGGTACATCCCCAAAAGGATGCATCAAAATCTTTGAAAAGGGGAGGGCTGGATCTTTCTTAAGCCCTACCAAAAAATTCTAAAACATGGGCACCTCTTCATGCTTTGAGAACTACTTAAATGAAAGATGCTTCTACTCCAAGAGGTCCACTGTATATATGAATAGGTATGCAGAAAAAAAAAAGTTGGGAATAAGAGAATTTACTTTTTTCTAGCGTTATGCATCTAAAGGAACTGGCCTTCATAATTAGTTTATGTGCACAAGGTGAAGGCTTAGTAACTTTCAGTTCATTTAGGGCCTATATGTACGTCCCTTGGATGACACTCAGAACCTTATGCAGTTTTTGGCACAAAGTGTTCACTTAATAAATACAAGAGTGAATAAAACCAGAAAACTCCATCTACCTAATCATCCATCTATTAAGCCTCTAAAAGGAGAAACCATAAATTATCCAAGTAAATATGAACTTTTCCTCCTACAGTGTTCACAGAACTAAAGAAAGAATAGTCTACAATTGCTATCGCAACATCATCAACCCTTGGTAATCTTTTTCTCTTACTCCTCTATTAAAACTTCTCTCATAAAAGTAACAAATAATTTCCTTATTTAAAAATCCAATGCAAAAATCTCATGAGTACTTTTTGGCTTTTTCTCACTTTTTTAAAAAAATTTTTATTGGAGTATAGTTGCTTTACAACACTGTGTTAGTTTCTACTGTACAGCAAAGCAAATCAGCTATACATATACATATATCCCCTCTTTTTTGGATTTCCTTCCCATTTAGCTCACCACAGAGCTCTGAGTAGAGTTCCCTGTGCTATACAGTCGGTTCTCATTAGTTATCTACTTTATACATAGTATCAATAGTGTATACATGTCAATCCCAAGCTCCCAATTCATCCCACCCACCCCCCTTTCCCCCTTGGTATCCATAGGTTTCTTTTCTATGTCTGTGTCTCTATTTCTGCTTTGTAAATAAGACTGTCTATACCAATCTTTCCAGATTCCACATATATGCGTTAATATATGCTATTTGGGGACTTCCCTGGTGGCGCAGTGGTTAAGAATCCACCTACCAATGCAGGGGACACAGGTTCAAGCCCTGGTCTGGGAAGATCCCACATGCTGCGGAGCAACTAAGCCCATGTGCCACAACTACTGAGCCTGTGTTCTAGAGGTGGCAAGCCACAACTACTGAGCCCGTGTGCCACAACTACTGAAGCCCATGCACCTAGAGCCCGTGCTCCACAAGAGAAGCCACCACAATGAGAAGCCCATGCACCACAATGAAAAGTAGCCCCTGCTCGCTGCAACTAGAGAAAGCCCACGCACAGCAACAAAGACCCCACAGAGTCAAAAATAATAAATAAATTCATTTTTTAAAATATATATATATATGATATGTTTTTCTCTTTCTGACTTACTTCACTCTGTATGACAGTCTCTAGGTCCACCCATGTCTCTACAAATGGCCCAATTTCATTCCTTTTTATGGCTGAGTAACATTCCCTTGTATATATGTGCCACATCTTCTTTATCCATTCCTCTGTTTCATGAATACGTTTAGATTATTTGATATAATTGACCACTACTCTTCCATCTTTAAATTCCTACCTTAGATTCTGTAATTCTCTATTCTCATTTGGTTCTCATTTGCACTTGTGACACACAAATGAGAAAAAAATGGCAAAAATCCTTGCCCTTGTAGAGTTTTCATTTATTAAGTAAAAAAACAAACATAATAAAAAAGTAAATTTTACAGTCATGAGATGAGGGAAAAATAAAGCAAAGGGAGATAGAATGCAGGAGGGAAAGGAGGAGGTAATTTTATACAGGGTGGTCGGCATAGGCTAAATAAAGAGACATCTGAACAAAGATTTGCAAGTGAGGTAGTCAGCCATTCAGATACTGGAGGGGAGGAACAGGGAGGACGAGCACTCTAGGCAGAGACAATGAAGGAGGGTAAATAATACTAAAGGCTTTGGTGTTTACTCTGAATGAAGTCAGGAACCATTGGAGGGTTCTGAATAGAGGAGTCATAATCTAATACACATACAGAATCATTCTGGCTGTTATGTTTAGAATACACTGTAGGGACTTCCAGATCTGCCCATGGTGCTGTAGCTTGTAAGATACTAAGTCTGCCAAAGAAAACGACTATAAAAGCTGGAAAAAAAAAATAAAGTAATTTTCTCAAGGCACCGGAGATCAACCCGTGCAGGCAGGACTTAAGGGGCCAAGATCCTGGAAAGAAAAGAAGCACACAAAGTGCACTTTTTATTCACATCAGTTTTTTTCCCTGACTGCATTTCCCCAACTGGTATCTGGGAGAATAGAACCCAAGGAGAAATGACAGTTTTAAAAGACTGAGGACACAAATGTTAAAGTTTGGGGCTACCAAAGGCAATGGAACTTGAAGGGCGAAATTACAGAGGAGGGAATCAATGAAAAGGTACACAAAAATCTGTGTACAAACTCCCTTCAAGTAGTTGACTACATTTTCACAGGGCAAGATTCTGGGAAATCCAGCAGAAAACAACAGCAGCTGGGAGATTAAATACCTGAGCAGAGATTTCAGGAACCACACATTGCTGGGAAGAGAAGTTGAAAATCAAGTCTCCCAAGTAGAGAGGCGCTGGTAAATACCCTGGCCTTTCAGTTAAGACCACAGAAGGGCCACAACTGAAAAGTAAGGATATTCACTAGGAGTATAAGAAAAACTGAAATAGACAAGACCTTTAAAAGCCTAAAACTGAGCTTAAACAGGATCAAAGTGATCTGCTAGAACTCTATCTACCTATCAGAAAAAAAACACAACTCTCTTTGGAAGAAGACAGCATCCAGAGACTCCTCAGTTTTCTTATCTTAATTGTCTAGCATCTGATCAAAACTTAAGAGACATGCTAAAAACAGGAACAAATGACAAGAGAGATAAGGAGGGAGGGAGGGAGGAAGGGAGGAAGGAAGGGAGGAAGGAAGGAAGGAAGGGAGGAAGGAAGGAAGGAAAGAAAGAAGGAGAGAAGGAGAGAAGGGAGAGAAAGAGAACAAAAGGAATAGAAACAGATCCATGGGTAATTCAGATACTACAGTTATCAGATAGGGACTTTAAAATAACTACAATTAATATGGTCAGGAAAATACAGGAAAAGATGGACAAAAGAGACAAAATGATAAAGAATGTCATTAAAGTAGGAGAATCTATACAAAATAATCAAATGAATATTCAGAAATGAAAAGTACAGTTTATGAAATTAGAACTCATTAGATAGGTTTAACAGCAGACTAGAAATAGCAGAAGATAGGACTATTGAATGTGAAGGCAGGTCAAGAGAAATTATACAATTTGAAGCACCAAGAAATAAAAGAATGGAAAACACCAAACAGCACATCAGAGACACGTTGAATATGGTCAAAATATCTAACATACTTTAAATTAGAGTCCTAAAAAAGAGACGGGAGAGAGAAAGAAGGGGACAAAAGCAACATTTCAAAAGTTAATGGCTAAGGGCTTCCCTGGTTGCACAGTAGTTAAGAATCCACCTGCCAATGCAGGGGACACGGGTTTGAGCCCTGGTCCAGGATAATCCCACATACCATGGAGCAACTAAGCCCATGTGCCACAACTACTGAACATATGCTCTAGAGCCCGCAAGTCACAATTACTGAGCCCACGTGCCACAACTACTGAAGCCCGCGCACCTAGAGCCTGTGCTCCTCAACAAGAGAAGCCACCGCAATGAGAAGCCCGTGCACCACTATGAAGAGTAGCCCCCACTCGCCGCAACTAGAGAAAGCCTGTGAACAGCAACGAAGACCCAATGCAGCCAAAAATAAATAAGTAAATAAATAAATTTATATTAAAAAAAATTAACAGCTAAGAGTTTTTCCAAACTTATGAAAGATGTAAACCCACATACTTTAAAATCTTAAGAAAACAGGAAAAACATAAAGAAAACTACACGAGGCCTAGCATAGCCAAACTGCTGAAAATCAAAAGACAGTGAGAAAAACCTTAAAAGCATGTAAGAAGAAAACACATTTCCTTAAGGAAAGGGTCAAGAAACCTTTTTAGTAAAGGGCCAGATAGTAAATATTTTAGGCATTACAAGAGGCCATACTGTCTCTTATGATTGCGGAGTAAAATCAGCTATGTACAATACATAAATAAATGGGTATGGCTGTGTTCCAATAAAACTTTATTTATACAAATGGGCAGGCCATAGTTTGCTAATCCCTGTTTTAAAAGGACCAACAATAATACTGAAAGTCAACTTTTCAACAGACTTTATAGAGGCCAGAAGACAATGAAATGACATCTTTTAAAAGCTGAAAGAAAAAAGGCCAATATATAACTCTATACCCACTGAAAATACCCTTCAAAACTGAAGGTGAAAAAAAGTGGTTTTCAGACCAATAATTGCTGAGGATCTGCTGCCAGGACATAAAAGGATATGATTTCAAAAGGAAGATAAAATAATTTGAAATTTATATGCAATTTGTATGTATTCTAAATTTATAGCTTCCATCTATAAAGCAAAACCTGATAGAACTAATAGAAGAAAAACATGTAACCATAATCATGATTTGCAATTTTAACACACCTCACTTAGACAGAACAAGCAGGTAAAAAATTCAATAACGATGCAGAAAATCTGAACACAAATAACCAACTTAACCTGACATACACAGAACTATATCCAACAACTGCAGAATAAACATTCTTTTCGAGTACACACAGAACATTTACCAAAATAGACTATATGCTGGATAAGATCTTAAATTTCAAAGGTCTAAAATCATATAAGGTATGTGGAATCTAACTAAAAATCACTAACAGAAAACTAACTAGAAAATGCTCAGATGTCTGGAAAGATAAGCAACACACTTCAAGTGACCTATGGACCAAAGAAGAAATCATCAGGGAAATTAGAAAATATTTTGAACTGACTAATAAAACTGCAACATTTCACAACTCATGAGATATGGCAAAAGCAGTACTTAAAGTAAATTTATATTTCTAAATGCAATATAAAAGAAGAAAGATTGAAAATCAATATTCTAAGCTTCCATTTCAGGAAACTAGAAAAAGAATAGCAAATTAAACTCAAAGAACAAGTAAATAAATAAAGGATAAGAGGAGAATTCAATACAATAGAAAGCAAACTACAATAGAGAAAAATCAGCAAAACTAAAGGTTGGTATCTTTCAAATAGGTTGTTATGAAGACTTAATGAGATGACTGTAAAGCACTTATCACTGGGCCTAGCACATTCATTTATTCAGTATCTACTAGGTTCCATGAACTGTTCTAAGTACTGGGACTTACATTCTAAGTGAGTATGCAGTGGGGTGGGGCAGAGGCGACAGGGAATGACAGAAATGAGTGAAGAAGGAAGGAAGAGGGAGGGAAGGAGGGAAGAGAGAGGGAAAGGGAAGGAAAACATAAAGATAGAAAGACAAAATAAGTACTATCCAAATAATTAAAATAGGGTAACACAATAAAGTAATTCTGGGCAATCACAAAACACCTCTATGGGTAATGGTGATCAATTAAGCTGAGATCTCAAATGACAAGGAGACAATCACAGGAATTTTGCAAAGATACTATGGCAGGAATAAACATGGATATATAAAGACCCAAAAGAAGGTGTACAAAGTGTCTATAAATGTAGACTATGGATGTTTTCTCAAGTACACTAAACACACAATAAATATTAGTTGACAGAATAAATGAACATAGGCTATATGCTAATCGTGTTCCTTAGAGGGATACAGAAAAACTCTTAAAGTTTCACTGGATTCTCATTGGTCATGGGCCCCAATAAAGATTAAAAACTAGGCATATATCTTCCATGTATGCATACCATCTGTGCATGTTTTAAAAACCATAATGCTACACATATATCACAGGAAATCTCCATATTTGTCAAACCCTTTACCAAAACCCTCAGCTACTTATCCTGTTGGCAGCCAACAGGAAGTACATACTACTTTTGCTCAGGATATAAGGAATACCTTCTAGAATGTGACTACTCATCCTTAAAGTCTTAAAAGAAATGTCACAGAGCCACTTGATTTATAGATGCTGAGACAAAATACTGCTTTGAACAGGCAAATGTTCTTTTTCACTGTTTAAGAGCACCATAAACAAAAGATGCCACTTTCGGTAAAAGATTAAAAGATTGGGGGAGTCTCAAAAGCCATTAAAAATTGATAAATATAGGGCTTCCCTGGTGGCGCAGTGGTTGAGAGTCCGCCTGCCGATGCAGGGTACACGGGTTCACGCCCCGGTCCGGGAAGATCCCACATGCCGCAGAGCGGCAAGGCCCGTGAGCCATGGCCGCTAAGCCTGCGCGTCCGGAGGCTGTGCTCCGCAACGGGAGAGGCCACGGCAGTGAGAGGCCCACGTACCGCAAAAAAAAAAATGATAAATATAAACACAGAAAATTTTTAAAATTTGCACTAAAACTAACTGCTATAAACTAAGTCAAAAAACAGGTAAAATGAATTTGGGATTCATCTCATAGGAGGGCTAATTTCCTTAAAATACACAGGGCCCTTAACTAATCAATAAGAGCTGATCCAATAGGGAAATGGCCAAAGGACATTTGAAAGTATTTCACTGAAAGAATAAACCAATAAATATGAGGGGGAAGACTTAATGCACTGACAATTATAAAGACTCAGTATACTAACATCTTGCACCTATAAGACTGGCAAATATTATGAAATTTGATGGTACCCAATATTGGCAAAGGTGTAAGGAAAACAGACTTTACTGTTAGTGGAGGGAGAAAACCTCCACTAAATTACCTTACCTATCTCTAAGGTAATTTAATAAGATCTATCCTAATTAAAAATGCAATAAACTTTGACCAACAACTCTATCTGTAGGAATCTTTCCTACAAATAAATTCATACAAATACACAAAAATTTATGTTGCAGTATTTCTTATACTCAATAAAAAGTGAAATCAATCAATCAAATACTCTTCAAAAAGAGAACTAAATAAATAAAAGTAATACTGGGAAATATTACACAGTAGTTAAAAAGACTGAAATAGTTTCATATGCTGATATGGACAGGCCTCCAAGATATGTTAAAGGAAAAGCAAAATACATAGAGAATAGGATATGTATTATCATTTAGTTTAAAAAATTTTTTCTAGAAGGATACACAAGAACTTTTTCATTGTGGTTATCATGGGGGTATAGGAATGGGGGATTTAAACACTTTCTCTATTACTAACTAGCCACTAACATGCCTTACATTTATGACATATAATTAACTTATTTAGCCACCTGATAGTGGCATTGCTCTCTAAACACAACTTTTAAGTATACCACCACAGAATTAGGGAACAGCAGAACAAGGAATTAAACTTGAGTCTTGTTTTCAAACCAACATTCTTCCCATTTATAACATTGCTAGGAACTTCTAAAGTTGAGTATATTAAGAAAATATTTCAACTTCCAAAAAACAAAAGTCCAGAACCAGATGGCTTCACAGGTGAATTCTATCAAATATTTAGAGAAGAGCTAACACCCATCCCTCTCAAACTCTTACAAAAATTGCAGAGGAAGGAATACTCCCAAACTCATTCTATGAGGCCACCATCACCCTGATACCCAAACCAGACAAAGACACTACGAAATAAAGAAAATTACAGACCAATATCACTGATGAATATAGATGCAAAAATCCTCAACAAAATACTAGCAATCAGAATCCAACAACACATTAAAAGGATAATACACCATGATCAAATGGGATTTATCCCAGGGATGCAAGGATTCTTCAATATACGCAAATCAATCAATGTGATATACCATATTAACAAATTGAAGAATAAAAACCATATGATCATCTCAATAGAGGCAGAAAAAGCTTTTGACAATATTCAACACCCATTTATGATAAAAACTCTCCAGAAAGTGGGCATAGAGGGAACCTACCTCAACATAATAAAGGCCATATACAAAAAACCCACAGCAAACATCATTCTCAATGATGAAAAACTGAAAGCATTTCCTTTAAGATCAGGAACAAGACAAGGATGTCCATTCTCACCACTATTATTCAACAGAGTTTTGGAAGTCCTAGCCACAGCAATCAGAGAAGAAAAAGAAATAAAAGGAATACAAATTGGAAAAGAAGAAGTAAAACTGTCACTGTTTGCAGATGACATGATACTTTACATAGAGAATCCTAAAGATGCCACCAGAAAACTACTAGAGCTAATCAATGAATTTGGTAAAGTTGCAGGATACAAAATTAATGCACAGAAATCTCTTGCATTCCTATACGCTAAAGATGAAAAATCTGAAAGAGAAATTAAGGAAACACTCCCATTACCACTGCAACAAAAAGAAATAAAATACCTAGGAATAAACCTACCTAAGGAGACAAAAGACCTGCATGCAGAAAACTATAAGATGCTGATGAAAGAAATTAAAGATGATACAAACAGATGGAGAGACATACCATGGAGACATACCATGTTCTTGGATTGGAAGAATCAATATTGTGAAAATGACTCTACTACCCAAAGCAATCTACAGATTCAATGCAATCCCTATCAAGTTACCAGTGGCATTTTTTACAGAACTAGAACAAAAAAATCTTAAAATTTGTATGGAGACACAAAAGACCCCAAATAGCCAAAGTATTCTTGAGGGAAAAAAGTGGAGCTGGAGGAATCAGATTCTCTGACTTCAGACTATACTACAAAGCTACAGTAATCAAGACAATATGGTACTGGCACAAAAACAGAAAGACAGATCAATGGAACAAGTTAGAAAGCCCAGAGATAAACCCATGCACCTATGGTCAACTAATCTATGACAAAGGAGGCAAGGATATACAGTGGAGAAGGGACAGCTTCTTCAGTAAGTGGTGCTGGGAAAACTGGGCAGCTACATGTAAAAGAATGAAATTAGATCACTCCCTAACACCATACACAAAAATAAACTCAAAATGGATTAAAGACCTAAATGTTAAGACTAGACACTATAAAACTCTTAGAGGGAAACATAGGAAGAAAACACTTTGATATAAATCACAGCAAGATCTTTTTTGATCCACCTCCCAGAGTAATGGAAATAAAAACAAAAATAAACAAATGGGACCTAATGAAACTTAAAAGCTTTTGCACAGCAAAAGAAACTACAAACAAGATGAAAAGACAACCCTCAGAATGAGAGAAAATATTTGCAAATGAAGCAACTGACAAAGGATTAATCTCCAAAATATATAAACAGCTCATGCAGCTCAATATTGAAAAACAAACAACCAAATAAAAAAATGGGCAGAAGACCTAAATAGACATTTCTCCAAAGAAGACATACAGATGACCATAAAGCACATGAAAAGCTGCTCAACATCACTAATTATTAGAGAAATGCAAATCAAAACTACAATGAGGTATCACCTCACACCAGTTAGAATGGACATTATCAGAAAATCTACAAACAACAAATGCTGGAGAGGGTGTGGAGAAAAGGGAACCCTCTTGCACTGTTGGTGGGAATGTAAATTGATACAGCCACCATGGAGAACAATATGGCCGTTCCTTAAAAAACTAAAAATAGAATTATCATACAGCCCAGCAATCCCATTACTGGGCATATACCTACAGAAAACCATAATTCAAAAAGATACATTCACCCCAATGTTCATTGCAGCACTATTTACAATAACCAGGTCATGGAAGCAACCTAAATGCCCATCGACAAACGAATGGATAAAGAAGATGTTGTACATATATACAATGGAATATTACTCAGCCATAAAAAGGAACGAAATTGGGTCATTTGTAGAGACGTGGATGGACCTAGAGACTGTCATACAGAGTGAACTAAGTCAGAAAGAGAAAAACAAATATCGTATGTTAACACATACATGTGGAACCTAGAAAAATGGCACAGATGAACCAGTTTGCAGGGCATCTACAGAAATAGAGACACAGATGTAGAGAACAAATGTATAGACACCAAGAGGGGAAAGTGGCAGGGGTGGTGGTGGTGGTGGGATGAATAGGGAGATTGTGATTGATAGGTATACACTAATATGTATAAAATAGATAACTAATAATAACCTGCTGTATAAAAAATAAAATAAAATTGAAAATTTCAAAAAACACATTTCAAGAACTGTAAAATAATATTAGTATAAAATCCGTAACCTAAGGCGCTACAACACTTCCTCCCTAATCTATAATCAACCACAAGAAAACTGCTGCATTCTTTTTTCTCTTAAATTCAAAATTTTTATGAAAAGACAACTGATCACTGGAACCATAATAAACACTAATTCTAACTATTCTCAGTAGTAGTCTAAAACATCTGTGATACACTTCTGTTTAAGTCAAAATAAATTTTATTTTCACTGACATTACTTTGACTATATTTGGTTAACATTATCTCATGTAGATTCATCAGTTCAAAATTAATTAGTATTACAGAATAGTGTATTCCATCCAAACAATTCATCTTTGTTGGCTCACATGCCTCACTGCTACTGGCATGCCACTGTAATAATGGGCATGGTGCCACAGTAACAGATGGGCATAAATACAGACATGCCAAAGAATCAGTGTGTGCATCAAGTTTGAGTATTAGTATTAGATTTTCCTCCAAGAAATTCATAAATTATAGTAGAATAATATAAGTTTTCTACTTCTATGTTAATACGATATGCCAACTCAAAGCCAGATTAATTTCTAAATCCTTAAAAAAAAAAAAAAAAAACTTTCCAAGGCCACAGAAGGCAAGTTTTCCATCTGATGAGTTTGGATCAGCCTTTTGTATAGGGAATTGAGGAAACCAATATGCAATCTCTACCTTAGATCAGCTTTGTCCCTGAAGCACTTCAAAATCTCAGTAAAAAATTCCGTTTTTAAGAAGTCACTTGGCACTGTTACAAGATGAAAAAGTTCTGGGGATCTGTTGGACAACAATGTGAATATAGTTAACACTAATGAACAGTACACTTAAAAATGGTTAAGATGGTAAATTTTTATGTTACATATGTTTTTTTATCACAATTAAAAAGTCACATGACCCTGTCAAGTTTCCTGATGAAGGTAATGTAGGCCTAGAAACAGAGAAAAGGTCCTACAATGTCCAACTTGACAGGAAAAAAAAATCTAAAAATGCAAATCACTGAAGTTTACATGATTATTTAAATTTTGCCATCGGTTGAACAACTATTGTCATTTTCGAAAGATTAATTTATTTCCACATATGGTTTTAAATTTTTGAAATATAAAACATATGATATTGACCAGATTATACTGAATATTTTTATAATTTTTACCACATTAATGAAAAGTTTTAAAATACTAAGAATGCTAAAGAAGGGAAGAAAATCAGTTGTGGTCACTATTATCCAAAATCATTTGTTAAGTATTGTACAAGGTTCCAGGAAAGATGGGTGTGTGTGTGTGTGTGTGTGTGTGTGTGTGTGTGTGTGTGTGTGTGTGTGTGCGCGCGCGCACGCGCGCGCGCAAAGAAAAACTATCTCCTTCCAGGAATTTAACCACATTTTCTCTTTAAAGAAATGTTCAAGCATCCAATCACCTTGGGAAAACCAATCTGTTGTTTTATACTTGTTGATATTGACAGATAGGCAGAAACTACAAGAACTATGAATTTTTAACTTTATTTAATTTACTTTTAATTAACCCTAGCATTTCTACAACATGTAATGTTAAATATAAGGCATCTGTTTTTATTTTATTAAAGTACATAAGAAGTGTTTGTAAATTTCTCACTGCCCCTGAAGGCTATGAGCTCAAATATTCAGAACAGTGTTCCAGACTTCTGGATACAAAGACCTAGGTAAAATTTCAACAAAAATTCTGGGTAATGACCTAGGGTGGCCCACTTTTTTGTCTGCCAAATAAAAATATAACAAAAACTACCCTCCTCATAAAATAAAGTAGAAAGGATGTTTGCAGTAGCCATTTGTATTCCTTTTGTTATCTGACTGCTCACATTATTCTGGGCCAATATTACAGTGACCTTTTCAGTAATCACAAACATATCTCAAGAAGAAATTTTTGACAGAATTTGATTAAATCTAATGAAAAGTGCAATTCCTTAGTCACAGACAACTATGTATATTGCTCCCTCACATTCTCAAATATACATTCTCAAATATATAATAGCCCTTATCTCCTCCTCCTGAAAGCCAAAGTTCTTTGGAAAAGTGCTCCTCCTTTACTCACTTCTCTCCCACCTGTCAATCCTCTGCAATCTGATTTTCCCTAACACTGTTGTTACCACCACGATCACCAACCTTATCAGTAAATCCAAGAAACACTACCTCTGACTTTAGTTTACTGGGCTACTCACCAGCAGCTGGCACTGCTGACCACTTAACTCCTTCCTGAAACCCTCTCTTCCTTCAATTTCTGTTAAAGCAAAACATATGTAAGTCCCTCTTCTTTTAGGAAAACTGTACTCCTTCTCTAAGAATAGACAACTTTAAAGCAACAGGATACCTATCAGCAAGACTGATGGCTAAGCAAAAAGTTTAAAACAAATATATATTTTTTCATTTATACTATCTATAATCATTATTCCCAAATCCTTGATAACCACACAGAAGAAGTGGCCTAGTGCTTATTAACTTCATTTATTTTTATGTAGTACACATTAAAGATACTATATGATTTTGTATTTTCAAGTACTTGTGAAATATAATTCAGAAAAACAATAATGTCAAATTTAACGATAATTTGAAAATTAAAAACATAAAGCAATGGTTAATGTGAAAATTAACAATGATTCTAAACTTTTAAGTTGAGAAAGGACATTAAAAACAAAACTTTTAAAAAGCTCAAATGATCTTAATGGTGCCAAAATAGTATTAATAATAATTGTGCTTATTATGTATCAGGCACTGTTAACTGTTTACATATGTTAAATCTTTTAATCCTCACAATATTTCGGTGAGTGCAAGTACTATTATCATCCTCATCTCCATTTTTCTGATAAGGAAACCAAGCGCATAGAGTGATAAAGTAACCTGCCCAAGTGCCACTTATTAACTCTGTAACAAGTTTTCATACCCAGGCAGAGTAGCTCCAGAGTGGGTGTGCTTAAGCATTATGCCATACTGCCTCAGCAAACCACAATAAACAACTTTATCTGCCATCTTCCTCCTACAAAAGTAGGAAGTGGGTCTGATCCTTTTCCTAAATCTTAAGCACAATGCAAAAGCTGTTTGTATAATGAACTTCAAGAATTTCCCCAAACTTCATTCTCTCTTCTTGGTCTTTTAAGTGAGGTTCAATTCTCCCACTCCCTTCAATGTTAACTTAGTACAAAGATTCCTCCTTGGCCTTCTCCTCACATATCACACAACTTCCCCTCAATGGCTTCCAAAATCATCTATCAATTGATGACTCCCAAATCTGTATCTCCAACCTAGGTATCTCCTGAGTACCACATCCATGTATCTAATGGCTTAATGGACACCCAACTATCAAACTCAACAGGTCCAAAACAGAGCTCAACACTTTCTTTCCTCACTCCAAACTTGCTCTGTCTCCTGGGTTTCCAATATCACAGAATACTTCCACCATTCACATAGCTGACGATTCCAAACACTTAGGTGCAGCCAGAGTGATCTTTCTAAAATATAAATCTCACCACATCGTACCTCTACTTAAAATCCTTTGGTAGCTTCTTACTGTGCAAACCTTTATGATAAGTTCAAATTTATGAGCATGGTATACAAGACCCTTCATAATATGGACCCTGACTATCAACCATCTTTCACGTGTCCCAATTTCCCTCCAACTCTGTGCTCCAGCCATACTGAACTTTTCCTATTCTTTAAATAAGCCCTAAATCCTTGCCTCTAAACCAGCAGTGTCCAACAGAATGCTCTATGATGACAGAAAGAAATATTCTTTATCCACATTATCCAATATGTTAACTGCTAGCTACACTGAGCACATAAAAATGTGGCTAGTGTGACTCAGAAACTAAAATTATTTCAATCAGTTTAAATTTAAATAGTTACCTTTGGCTGGTATCTACGGTATTGAACAACACAGCTCTAAACCAAGGTATACGCTATTCCCTCTGCCTCATGTGTATACAGGTATGTGTGGAAAGCCCTGGTCAGTGCTAACATGTAACATCGTTAGTATTGACTTTTCTGTTAGGTTATTCCCTTTGTTCTTGTAGTTAGTAATTAATAAGGTCCCACTCTATACAAGACACTATTTAAAACAAGACACTATTTTCTAATAGTTTAGTGGTTCTTCCAAGATAGTGGCTTAATTACAATTTGCCCCTAAAAGGACTATCACTTTAAGAAATGAACAGACTCCACATATTAGTAAGTGAAAAAAGCAAATTACAATATTACACTAAAAAAGTATATAGCTTTGCTTTAAAAATACACAGTATATAGGCAAAAAAGACTGGAAGACCTGTATCTTTTTAACTGATTCTCTATGGGTATTAAAATTAGTGTTATTTAACTAATCTGTATTTGCTAAATTTTCTATAAGGAAAGAGGGAAATCAGTCCAGTGATTATCTTTTCCCTGTTGCATCATCAATCTATTCCTTCCTCTTCATAAACTAACATTCCCTTCCAGATACCACTCCGTTTCTTTGCTCCCCTATACAGTAATACATACTAACTACAACTCTCCTTTCTCTTTTTTTTTTTTTTAAGATTTAATTTTATTTATTTTTGGCTGCACTGGGTCTTCATTGCTGTGCCTGGACTTTCTCTAGTTGCGGTGCGTGGGCTTCTCCTTGCGGTGGCTTCTCTTGTTGCGGAGCACGGGCTCTAGGCGCACAGGTTTCAGTAGTTGTGGCACCCGGGCTCTAGAGCGCAGGCTCAGTAATTGTGGTGCACGGCCTTAGTTGCTCTGCGGCATGTAGGATCTTCCTGGTTTAGGGATCGAACCCACGTCCCCTGCATTGGCAGGCGGATTCCTATCTACTGCACCACCAGGGAAGTCCCTCTCCTTTCTCTCTTGAACCCACTCCAGTCAGGCTTTCAGCCCCACCACTGCACCTAACCTGCTTGTCAGGGTCACCAAAGACCTCCAAAGTGACAAATTCCAAAGCCACTTGTCAGTACTGTAATCACCTTACTTGACCCTATCTGACAGAAAGGCTCCAGGAATGCCCCAGAGATTAGTACTCTGACCTCTTCACTTTCTACATTCACTCCCTTGATGTCTCACCCAATCAGGGTACTTAATACCCTCTATAACCCTATGGCTCCCAAACTTATATCTCTAGCCTAACTCCTCCCTAAGCTCCAGACTCATATATCCAACTGCCTATTTCATATCTCCTCTTGGATGCCTAATAGGTATCTCAAACTTAACATGCTCAAGCTCTTGAACCTCTTCCCCCTATAAAAAAATTCCTCTTTACACACTCTTCTTCATTTTGATAACAATTCCAAACTTCCAGCTGTTTAGGCAAAAACACCTTGTGTCATCTTTGGTATCTTTTTCCCTCACACACCACATCTAAACCATCAGCAAATCTCATTGGCTCTACTTTCAAAATATATCCAGAATCCAACCACTGCTCTCCACTACCACCAGTCTGATTCAGTCATCCCCTTCTCTTGCCTGGGTTACTGTGGTGGTCTCCTTGCTGGTCTCCCTGCCTCAATCTGCAGTCTATTCCTAGTTCAGGAGACAAAGTGATACATTAAAAACGTAAGGTGGATCATCTCACTCCTCTGTTCAAAACCCTCCAATGGCTTCCCTTCTCACACAGAGTAAAATCCAAGTCCTTAAAATGATTTACAAAGCCCTACACAATCTGGCCCTTACCTCTCTGACCTCCTCATCTGCTAAGTCCCCCCTCTTTCCTTCATTCACTCTATCCAGACACACTGACCTCTTTGTTGATGCTCACAGGTCAGAAACTCTCCTGCCTCAGGGCCTGAGCACATGTAATTCCTCTTGACTGAATACTTCTCCCCAGACATCTGCATGTCACTCCCTCAGGCACTCCAGGTAGTACTGTCAAGGATCTTTTCCTGACCCTGCTATTTCAAACTCAGCCCAACCTCCACCTTAACTCTCTATCCTCTTTCCCTGCCTTACTTTTCTCTACAGCGCTCCTTGTCATCAAATGACCAACCATCTATTTACTTGTTTATTACCTATCTTCTTCCAGTTGGAATATATGCTCCATGAAAGCAGGCATTTTGTCCACTGACTGATTAATCCCCAGCATCAAGAATAGTACTTAGCATAAGAAGGCACTTGTACTTGTTAAATCAGTAAGTTACTTCTATATTTTTTTAGTTATAGAAATAAAATTATAAATGAATAAACAGGTCCCAAGTATCCTACAGACCATAAACTTTTTGAAAACATAAATATATCTGGCACACCACAAACACTTAATAGTTACTGACTAACTTCTAAATGCCCATTCTGCTCAAAACCTTCCAATGGCTTCTCTTTACACTCATAGTAAAGTCCAAAGTCCTTACAAGGCCCTACACAATCTGGCACCGGACCTTCCACTCTACACCTTACCTCTCTGCCCCCATAGTACTAAATTCCCCCCTCATTCTTCATGACCACATCCTTAACCGAGGCTTTAAGAAAC
Organism: Leucopleurus acutus; assembly: GCF_964270905.1. Lineage (NCBI taxonomy): Eukaryota > Metazoa > Chordata > Mammalia > Artiodactyla > Delphinidae > Leucopleurus > Leucopleurus acutus. The sequence goes on along the minus strand of NC_139145.1, from coordinate 114,499,317 downwards.
TTTAACCCATTTCTAGAGTAAAGCTGGGTGATGTGTAGCTCTGCCAACCCATGATATTGGGACCAGCCTTATTCATAAGTCTCTCGCTTATCCAGCTGCCATGTTAACTCACTCAGCTGCAGGATTAAAGACACTGGCCTTCGGGCTTCCCTGGTGGCGCAGTGGTTGAGAGTCCACCTGCCGATGCAGGGGACACGGGTTCGTGCCCCGGTCCGGGAAGATCCCACATGCCGCGGAGCGGCTGGGCCCACGAGCCATGGCCGCTAAGCCTGCGTGTCCGGAGCCTGTGCTCCGCAACGGGAGAGGCCGCAACAGTGAGAGGCCAGCGTACTGCAAAAAATAAATAAGACACTGGCCTTCTAATTAGGTCAATTCCTATCAGCAGTACAAATAATCAGCCCATCAATAAGCAGACATTGACTATAAATTGTTCACTTTTGTAGATCTATGAACTCTTTCCAGCTGACATGCTAAATAAGTCTTCCTTAAGTACACAAACCAAAGAATATTATTCATAATAATGTGAAATATAGGAAAATCATTTCCTTCTTGAATATTCTACTCTGGGCTCTTCACTTTAAATTTTGAATTTGGACCGCAGGCAATTAGTTTTTGGCAGTAGTTCATTTATATACACAATTGCAATACTGTCAAATTATTTCACTAAAATACATTTGTCATTCCATGAGCATTTGTAACTTTTCTGCAGTAAAAAAGAACATTTCAACTGACCATCTGTCTGATTTTTTTTGTTTTACTCATTCAGTTCTAGTAATGTTACCCTAAATTCTAAATATTTTTAGAAGTAATATCTCACATCTTGGTATTTAATGGTAAGGCCTGAATTTAAGTATTCCATATTTTCTCCTTGGATTTCACAAAACCAGTGATCTTAAAATAACATATCCTATATCAAGGGATGAATATTTTCTTGGTTGAGTGTTTAAGATAAATTGTAAAAGTCAGAAGTGACTCTCCTGGATTTCTCTGGTGGCGCAGTCGTTAAGAATCCGCCTGCCAATGCAGGGGACATAGGTTCGAACTCTGGTCCGGTAAGATCCCACATGCTACGGAGCCCGCGAGCCACTACTACTGAGCCTGCGCTCTAGAGCGTGCGAGCCACAACTGATGAGCCCACATGCTGCAACTACTGAAGCCCACGCACCTAGAGCCCCTGCTCCGCAACAAGAGAAGCCGCTACAATAAGAAGCCTGTGCACCGCAACAAAGAGTAACCTCCGCTCGCCTCAACTAGAGAAAGCCCACATGCAGCAACGAAGACCCAACACAGTCTAAAGTAAATAACTTTTTTTAAAAAAGAAGTGACTCTCCTCCAAGAAGAAATGCAAGCTAAGCAAATAAAATGGAACACTTATAATCTATTGGAAAGTAGGACTCTGCAGTATTTCATCAATTTTTTGTTCAATGTGGTAAAATCTTATTTGATTTCAAGTATGTTTCAAGAATTAAATTACAGGAACCCTACTGCACCACTAAAGTGACAATCCTTAACCTGTGTAGTCAGCCCTTTGTAGAACTAACAGTCTTACTTACGTGAAGACAAAAACAACTAGTTCCTTCTTTTGTTAACAGCCATCTTGGAACAAATGACATTTACTTAGTGAAAGATCAATAAAACATTGAAATTGGGAGTTTCCTGGCAGTCCAGTGGTTAGGACTTAGCACTTTCACTGCTGTGGTCCAGGTTCAATCCCTGATTGGGGAACTATGGTCCCACAAACCACGCGGTACAGCCAAAATAAAATAGAATAAAACACTGAAATTGCTTATATTTTATATGTCTTTTCTAAATTAAAAAAAATATAGGGTCCAATTTCCATATACAGCATGGCAAATACATTGTTTACATCTCCATAACTAGATCTAGTGACCAAAAATTCCAAAAGCTAAGCAGCATTAACAAGATAGAGCACTTACCAAAACTGGAATCAAGGGAATTTAATCTTCAGAAACTGAAGATGATGACAAGGACAAAGGTATGCTATAGAAATCATCAATGGAGTGTATTTTCATACTGGCAAAACTGGACTCCTGAGCACGAGAGGAAGGAATTCACAACGAGGAGCCTGTGCCTCTTCATAATATGCTAACAACTCAGGACTCCAACATTTTCAGTATCTCAAACTAAAACGTGTTTGACATTTTGAAATTACAGCACGTCCGTTTTCTTCAGTAAATCATTGTTTACAAAAATCAAGGCTTAAAAAAAAAAAAAATCAAGGCTTATAATAAATACCTTTTGGTAGGTATGAAAAGTTGAGAATTATTACACAATTTAACACTAATTTTATACTTGTATTACTTGTATTAGTTCACATTAGCCTTATCTCACCAACTAAATTCTTAAAGGCAAGATAAAGATCTTATAATTATTTATATTTCTACTGAAAACACAGAGGAATTAACTATACTTATGGTATAGTTAAAAATGCCTTTAAGATGATATAAATAAAGTTAAAGATGGTATAAATAAAGATGCCTTTCAAGAATGGTACAGACTTCAAAAATCCTGATTGTAAAATTCATTCAACACTTATGTGACAATTCTAGGTCAATAACCCTAACCACAACAAAAACTCAAGCAATGACATAAAGAAAATGGCTGTTTTGGAACTATATACAATTAACTTCAGGGTAATGCAATAATACATTAATGGGGATACCAGGCTAAATTTTCCTTCTGTATAAGGTCCACAGAATCCAGTCATGCTTTATTTTTTAACTACGCTGGCTAAAGAAACAGTAAATATTAGTAGAATCTGAATCATTCAATTGAGTAAAAGACCTAAAACATTTATTATGCAAAATTATAAGCCAAACACTTTGCTAAGCACCTTCACATAAATTATACCATGTAATATTAGGTGAGTATGTGAAAGAAAGAGTCCTCTATACAATATTTAACAATTATTCAATGAGTCCCTACAAAATGAAAATACAGAATGACTTAATGAGATAAAGGTATCAATGAAAATACTAGGAAAAGTAAAAAGAAAGAGCAAGCTTTGAACAACTGGAACTATAAAACTGTTATATGAAAAAATTTTTAAATATGGTATAGACCCTAATTAAAATTAAATATTATAAAAAATTAAATATTATAAATAAAAAATGGGAAAAAAAAGTTTAAACCCTCATATGGAGACACAATGACTCTTTAAAGTATGTCTAAAATAATGTGTTATAGAGTGGCCAATATGGTGGAGGAGGAAGATCCTGAGCTCACATCCTCCTACAGACACACCAGTATCACAACTATTTATAGAGCAACTACAGATGAGAATGACCTGAACACTAGCAGAGAAGAGCTCCTACAACTTAAGATATACAGAAGGAACCACAGAAAGATAGGGAGGAAGGGCAGAGCCACAATATAGTCAGGAACCCAAAGCCTCAGATAGAGGACCCAAAAACAGGAGGATAATTACAACTGCAGAGGTTCTCCCCAAGGATCAAGGGCTCTGAGCCCCACATCAGGCTCCCCAGCCCAGGGGTCCTGCACCGGGAAGACAAGCCCCTAGAATGTTTGGCTTTGAAGACGAGTGGGGCTTACTTTGGGGAGAGCCAGAGGACTGTGGGAAATAGAGACTCCACTCATAAAAGGGTACATACTAAATCTCACATGCTCCAGGACCCAGGGCAGAAGCAGTAATTTGAAAGGACCCTGGGTCAGACCAACTTGCTAATCTTGGAAAGCTTCCCAGAGAGGCAAGAGGCAACTGGGATGTATCCTGGAGACATAGATGCTGGTGGCAGCCATTTGGGGGAGCTCATTTCCCAAGGATACTGGTGCTGGCAAGCATCATTTTGGAATTCTCCCTCTAGCTTGTTAGTGCCAGGACCCAGCCCACCCACCAGCCAGTCAGCACCAGTCCTGGGACACTCTAGATCAAGCTAGCTGCGGGGGGGACACTGTCCTACCCATCAGCAGGCCAGCTGCCATAGAAACCCCTGAACCCCCAGCTTCCCTGGGACCCAGCCCTGTCTACCAGAAGGCCCAATACCCAGCCCTACACATCAATGGGCCAGCAAGAGCCCCGGGTACAGCAGCCAGCCAATCCCATCCACCCCACCCACCAGCGGGCCAGCACTAGCTCTGGACCCGGCTTCATCAACCAGCGGGTGGGCACCAGACCTGGGACCACCGAGGCCCTACAGCCAGCTGTGTCAGGACCCAGCCCACTCACCAGCAGTCTAGCACCAGCCCCAGGATGCCCTGGGCCTGGGCCCCACCTACTTACAGGCTGATATCAACCAAGAATTTAAGGTACAATGTAGAAAAGACAGCCTCTTCAACAATGGAGCTGGGAAAACTGGACAGCTGCATGTAAAAGCTGAGATTAGAACATTACCTCATAGCATATACAAAAATAAACTCAAAATGGATTAAAGACCTGAAACCCTAAAACTTCTAGAAGAAAACATAGGCAGAACACTCTTTGACATAAATCATAACGATATTTTTTTGGGTCTGTCTCCTAAGGCAAAAGAAATAAAAGCAAAAATAAATAATGGGACCTAATTAAACTTAAAAGCTTTTGCACAGCAAAGGAAACCATCAACAAAACAAAGAGACAACCTACAGGATGGGAGAAAATATTTGCAAATGATGTGACAAGGGATTAATATCCAAAATATATAAACAGCTCATACAATTCAGTATCAAAAAAACAAAAAACCAAACAACTCAATCAAAAAATGGCAAAGATGTGGAGAAAAGGGAACCACTGTACACTGTTGATGGGATTGTAAATTGCAGCAGCCATAAGTGTATGGAGGTTCCTCAAAATATTAAAAATGGAATTATCATATGATCTAGCAATTCTGGGTATTTATCCAAAGAAAACAAAACACTAATTTGAAAAGATATATGCAACATAAGTTCATTGCAGCATTACTTACAATAGCCAAGATATGGAAGCAACCTAAGTGTCCACTGACAGATGAATGGATAAAGAAAACATGGTATGTGTATACAGACAGACAGACAGACAGACACACACACACACACACACACACACACAACAGATTACTCATTTATAAAAAAGAATGAAATCTCGCCATTTTCTACAACATGTAATAACCAGAGAATATTATGCCAAGGGATATAAGTCAGACAGAGATAGACATGCAGAATCTAAAAAACAAATGAACAAATATAACTAAACAGAAACAGATCACAGATACAGAGAACACGTGGTTGCAGGGGAAGGAGGGGATAGGTGTATAAACTTCAGTTACAAAAAGATGAGTCACATGTATGAAATGTACAGTGTGGAGAATACAGTCAATAATTATGTAGTATCTTTGTATGGCAAGAGATAACAGCTAGACTTATTATAGCGATCATTTGGAAATGTATAGAAGTATTGAATCACTATGTTATGTATCAGGAACTAACATAGTGTTATAGGTCAATTATTCATCAAAAACAAACAAACTTACAGAAAAAGAGATCAGAATTGTGGTTACCAGAGGCAGGGAGGTTGGGGGGAGGGGGAATTGGATGAAGGTAGTCAAAGGTACAAACTTCCAGTTATAAGTAAGTACTTTATCTTACAACTGGGGATGTACTATAGAACATGATGAATATAACTAACACTGCTATACTTTATATGTGAAAATTTTTAAGCAAATCCTAAGAGTTATCAGAAGGAAAAAAAATTTTTTTGCTATTTCTTTAATGTTGTACCTATATGAGATGACGGATGTTCACTAAACTTACAGTGGTAATCATTTCATGATGTATGTAAGTCAAATCATTATGCTGTACACATTAAACTTATATGCTGTATATTATACAGTGCTGTATATAATTATATCTCAATAAAACTGGAAGAAATGCAAAAACAAACAAAAATAAACAAAATAATGTGTTATTAATAAGGTACTGACAACTGGGGCTGTAAAAGGAAAATCAAAATGAAATCGGTACTGCTGAGAGCTCTCTAAAATGAAGCCAGGAGGCCACTGAGGAAGTATGACTTATGGACGACTCAGCCCGGATGGAATCTGAACTTTGACCACTTACTGTCTTAATGTAGGTATCCAGAATATCTGCCCAATGTTCCAGAAACTCAAAATATTTAACCGACCCTTACCCTAAAATAACTCGTGACAGCCTGTTCCTTAAGGACAAATACTTCCTCGCGTCATGGTCAACCATAATTCTTGACAGACAACTTAATAACCTTGTAGCTTTCATCTTTATAAGCCTCTGACTCTCTTCCCCTGTACAATCTCGAACTGCAATTCTTAAGACCCCAAATAAATTATTTTATTTGCAGCCTTCGGCATTTTCTTGGTCGACAGGACTGGTTGATCTTTACTTTTAATAAAGTTAAGTCGGGGCTTCCCTGGTGGCGCAGTGCTTAAGAATCCGCCTGCCAATGCAGGGGACACAGGTTCGAGCCCTGGTCCAGGAAGATCCCACATGCCGTGATGCAACTAAGCCCGTGTGCCACAACTACTGAGCCTGCGCTCTAGAGCCCACATGCCACAACTACTGAAGCCCGTGTGCCTAGAGCCTGTGCTCCGCAACAAGAGAAGCCAGCACAGTGAGAAGCCTGTGCACCGCAACGAAGAGTAGCCCCCGCTCGTTGCAACTAGAGGAAGCCAGTGTGCAGCAACGAAGACCCAACACAGCCAAAAATAAATAAATAAATAAATAAATTTTAAAGTTAACTCAAAAACATCCCTATAAGAAGGTTGCTCTCATTCAGATACATTTCTATATGCCCTCTTGAAAGGGAGAAAAAGCAGTGGATGTAAGTTAGATTTGCTGTAATTATATGCAAACTAGAGCCCCATTGTAAAATTCCTAGTGGATTCCACTGAGAAATACTGATATTAAAGGTTAAAGGGTTATATGTAATGTAATTTTCATGGCTGATATCAAGCTGACAATAAATAAAATTTAAGTTAAAAAAGTAAGCTAGGCCTTATCATTTGCAATGCAAATACACTGATATAGTATTGATTATATCATACTACTACATGATGTAGTACAACACAAAAGTATGCAGCTCTTACTTGAGTCTAAATTAGCTCTGTGAATCTAAACAAATGAAAAGTCCACCCCAATTTCAGCAGGGACTAAAACTGCTACCTTGGTTACCTATTCATTGTTAAATCCAATGGCCTCTTTTCAGCCTTCATTCTATTTGCCCTCTCTCTGCAATTCCTAACATAGTTGACTATTTCCTCTAACCAACTTTCCTCTCAGCTTCCTTTTTTTTTTTTTTTTAACCTTTCTCTGGTTTCCTACCCCTCTGAGCACTCTTTAGCTAGTTCTTCTTCCATTCACACCTTAAATGTTGGTGTTCCCTAGCGATTTGTCTAAACTGCCTTGTCTCCTAACGAGAAAAATTCTCCCTGGGTGATTTCATCCATTCCCATGCTTTAATTACTACCCACAATTCTAAATGCTGATCTATAATCTATATTTCATCTAAATGTGCTTTTTTTTTTTTTTTTTTTTGCAACTGTCCTGGTTTCGGTATACTTTGCCTGAAGAACTCCCCCTGTTCTCCACCTGGCAAAAATCTTCCCAGGCTTTATGACCTCAAATATCACCACCTCAGCAAAGCTTTCAACAACTTTTCTAAATAGTGTTAGTTAATATTCTAGTTTAGAAATCATTTTCAACTATACCATCTTATGAAAAACTCACAAAATAGGCAAGTCCTCTCTAGAAATGAGGACACTGAAGTTTGAAGAGATCAAGCAACTTGAACAAGGAAACATTACTACAGGTGGAAAACATCAACTTAAATCCAGGCCTCCTCACTCTAGGTCCAATGCTCTTTCTAATACACTGTGATGTTCTCAAAAGAAAAGAGATTTAGAAATTTAGTAGTTTTACCATTGTTAAGAAAAATTAATTAGTATTGTCTGTTTCCTTCTAGAAATTAATTCCTAGTTAAATGTTTAATCCAGAAATAAAAATATTAAAATTAATTTTTAAATTATACACACACAGCCAAATTGGTTAAGAGTTTAAGACAAAAGAAAAATAATTGAGGAAAAAACTAAAAGCAATAAAAGTTTACAATAGTCTCAAAGGAAACGATTACAAAAAATTAATTTTTTACATTTTTAAATAACGAAATTGCAAATCTTGACACCAATCATCTAATACACAGGCTTGATTAACCAATAAATGATGTATAAAATCTGCTTTCATAAAACCATTTAAAGCTCTCTAACTTTAGTTCTATTTAAAAGGGAAGGGAATAAATAAGATTGATAAATAGGATTAAATTCAGAAAACAAAAATCATCAATAATCCTGTGACTAGGAAGTGATTAGGCATCCTTGAGATGGTTAGTGAAGGATCAAAAGGACATAGAGCTTTAGGATAAGCGGCCAAAGAACAGAATAGTGGAAGGAGTTAGAACATCACCACTTTGCAGACACTGTGGTAAAGACTGGTTGAACAGATTCATTGATGGTTGCTAAATATAGGGGATGGTGAATCTGATGAAGAGCAAAACATCTGCATGGTCTCCAACTGTCCCCCCCATAGATAGATTATTGGAAAATAAATAAATAATGGACAACCCTTTACCTGGGAAAATTAACATCATGAAGATGGGCATCCTATGCCTCCTGACACAATAGTCTAAGAAGCTAGTACTGTAGCCTGGGATACATAACATGAATGTATGTAGGAACCAGCAAAGACAAGTTGATTAACATGCTATAAAGTAATTGGCTTTTATTCTTCAAAGTGTCAAGGTAGTGAAAGACAAAGGCTAAGGAACTATTCCAGATTAAAGGAGATTAAAGAGATATGAGAACTAAGTGAAATACATGATCCTGGACTGGATTCTGTACTAGAGAAAAAAATGTTAAAAAAAATTAAAATTATTTATTGGAACAAATGACAACACGGGGATTACAGACTGTAGATTGTACTAATGTTAAATTTCCTGAATATAACAGTACTACAGTTGTAAAAGTACTGCAGTTCTTAAATAAAATACACACTGAGGTATGAAGATAAAGAGACATGATGTATACAACCCATTCTCAGATGTATCAGAAGAGATAATAAGATGGAATGTGTGTGTCTGCGTGTGTATGGAGAAATAAATAAAGCAACGCAGCAAGTTTTTTAAATTGGTGAATGTGCCTCAGGAGTAGTTCTCTGTAGTATTCCTACAACTTTTTTGCAAACCTGAAACGATTTCAAAGTGTTGATAAATCATCGAAAATGAGAGCAGACGTGCGCCACAACTACTGAGCCTGCGCTCTAGAGCTCGCGTGCCACAACTACTGAGCCCGCATGCCACAACTACTGAAGCCCACGCACCTAGAACCCGTGCTCTGCAACAAGCCACTGCAATGAGAAGCCTGCGCACCGCAATGAAGAGTAGCCTCCACTCACCGCAACTAGAGAAAGCCCGCGCACAGCAACGAAGACCCAAGGCAGCCAAAAATTAAAAAATAAATTAATTAATTTTTTAAAAAAAAGAAAATGAGAGCAGAGGGGGTGGGCGAAATGGGTGAAGAGAGTCAAAGGCACAAAGTTCCAGTTATAAAATAAATAAGTCAGGGGGATGTAATGTACAGCATGGTGACTACAGTTAATAATACTGTATTGTTTATTTGAAAGCTGCTAAAAAAGTGAATCTTGAAAGTCCTCATCACAGGGAAAAAAATTGTAACTAAGTGTGGTGACGGATGTTAACTAGACTTCTTGTGGTGATCCTTTCTCAATATATAAAAATACCTACTGAATACCTACCTACGTTGTACACCTGAAACTAATACATTACATGCCAATTATACTTCGATAAAAAAATAAATTAGAGCAGAGGAACAGGGTAAGCTTTAAGTTTTTTATATAAATTTTGTCATTTGGGTTTTAAAAAAGGCAAGAAATATCACCCTTTAATAAATGAGAGAATGCAAGCTCAAGAGAGATTAAGTGACCACTTCCAGAACAGGGGTCTCCTTGTTTCCGTACAACCCCATTAGGTTGCAATTCAATGGCCAAAATGTTTCTAATTCCTGAAAGCCTCAAGGTCATACACTGTCTACAACTACTATTCAAAGTTTTAAACTTTTAATGAGTTGTATGCATTCTCTAATAAAAGCACAATAAACTTCATCAAGCAGTAAGTAGCATATCCAAGTGCTCAAGAGAATGCGCTCCAAGATTAGATTGAGCTCAAATTCAGGCAGTGCAGTGGTTCTAGCTTTGTGATCTTGGGCAAATTAACCACTTGTGCTCCAATTTTCTCATCCGCAAAGTGGGATCAAAGAAGTAGCTTTGGGTTGCTCCTTGATCCTCTGTGACACTTGAGCATCACAGAATAGTTTCCCATAAGCCATACTCACACTCAGCCAAAGGGTTGTTAGGAGGACCAAATGAAATAATAAATGTAAAGTAGTGTGCACAAGCACTCTATAAATGTTAGCTATTTTTATTTTAAATCCAACTTGCTCAGGCACCTCAACAGCACTGGTCATAGTCAAAGCCACACATTTTTTTCCAAATCAGGCCCAAATCTGACAAAATAGGAAAGGAAAGGCTCTAAAAGGAAAATATCTTAGAAGTTCACAAAACATAAAAGTAAATCAATTGTAAGCATATCACGTGCGAAACAGACCTCTACAGACTTATACGTTAATTCAACAGTTGAAACATCTGCTAATAGAACAGCAGAGCTGCAACAAGCTCCTTGTTGGAACAATCTATCCTCTAAATACACAGAATGAAAAATGAAAAGTTACTTCTATTACTTTTAAACTTTTCTAACCTGCGAATAAGGAAACAAATAAACAAACCAAAAACTCTATTTCACACACTCCATACAGGATTTCAGTTAGCTTAATACAGTGAAAATGTAATCCCAATTTCAACTACTAGCACTTTCCAGAATGTCTTTTAAAATAAATTTAAATTAAATTTTAATTTATCTTTCTGACACCGCCAAGCCACCAGCACAGCTACTTTACCTTAATTTAGCATAAATCTAGTGTCAGCCTATTATGTGACCATAGTGTTTAGTTAGCACTGAGATTAAAAAAAAGAAAAACGTAAAAATGATTACAATAAAATACAAAGTTACCAGAACTCTGTAAGTTTAAAACCATTCCTTCGCCTCCCCAAAAAAATCAATGCGGTGGGGGGGTTCTTTCCCTTTTCGGTGGTACTTAAAATACTCTGAATAATTCTTTTTTTTTACTCTTAATAACTTTTCAAAAAACCAAGTATACAATGTTTAGTGTTCAT